>NC_137784.1:140708336-141015836 GCF_963455305.1 Plecotus auritus | reverse complement strand
AAAGTTTCAATTATAGAAGATACATAAATCCCAACAGAAATGGCTGCCGCCACGGAGCAAGCAGAAGGCTTGGCTCCGCTACAGGCTACAAAGTTTCAATTGTAGAAGATAGATAAACCCCAGATCCCAGGGCCTCCACTTGGGTCGCCAGGGGGCGTGGCTGGCCTGCAAACCACCATAGGCCCCTCGCCCAGGCCGCCCCACACCCCAAGGGAACCCCCACCCTGATCCGGGACACCCTTCAGGGCAAACCAGCTGGCCCCCACCCGTGCACCAGGCCTCTATCCTAGCTAATAAAAGAGTAATATGCAGATTGACCATCGCTCCAACACACAAGATGGCTGCCCCCATGTGGTCAAAGATCCTGCCCCCATGTGGACACAAGATGGCCACCACAAGATGGCCAGCAAGGGAGGGCAGTTAGGAGGGACCAGGCCTGTAGGGGAGGGCAGTTGGGGGCGATCAAGCCTGCAGGGGAGGGCAGTTAGGGGTGACCAGGCCTGCAGGGGAGGGCAATTAGGGGCAAACAGGCTGGCAGGGGAGCAGTTAGGCATCAATCAGGCTGGCAGGGGAATGGTTAGGTGGTGATCAGGCTGGCAGGCAGAAGCGGTTAGAGGCAATCAGGAAGGCAGGCAGGCGAGCAGTTGGGAGCCAGCAGTCCTTGATTGTGAAAGGGATGTCCGACTGCCCGTTTAGGCCCAATCCGGGATCGGCCTTAAACAGGCAATCGGACATCCCTCGAGGTGTCCCAGATTGGAGAGGGCGCAGGCTGGGCTGAGGGACACCCCCTCTCCCCCGTGCACGAATTTCGTGTACCGGGCTTCTAGTTTCTTAATAAAAGATTATATAACAGGGGTGGGCAAACTTTTTGACTCGAGGGCCACAATGGGTTCTTAAACTGGACCGGAGGGCCGGAACAAAAGCATGGATGGAGTGTTTGTGTGAACTAATATAAATTCAAAGTAAAGGAGCGGAGGGGAGAGCAAGAGAACCCTCCGCTCTTTCGGCTCCACGGACCGGATAGAACAGCCGAACGGGCCGGATCCGGCCCGCGGGCCGTAGTTTGCCCACGGCTGTTATATAATCTTCCATCTCAGTTTTGAGGTATATATAAACATTTACTTCAGAATTCTTAAGTACATTCTTATAGTTTTATATTTAGCTTTTAACTCTTAAAGATAATTTTGGCCCTAACCGGTTTGGCTCAGTGGATAGAGCGTCGGCTTGCAGACTCAAGGGTCCCAGGTTCAATTCCGGTCAAGGGCATGTACCTTGGTTGCGGGTACATCCCCAGTAGGGGCTGTGCAGGAGGCAGCTGATCGATGTTTCTCTCTCATCGATGTTTCTAGCTCTCTATCCCTCTCTCTTCCTCTCTGTAAAAAATCAATAAAATATATTAAAAAAAAAAAGATAATTTTGCCTTATTACAGAGACATATTATATACAGGGTTGGGCAAAAGTAGTTTTACAGTTCGTATGGAAAAAGACATGCAGGCCATGATTATTACACAATAACTTTATTAACTCAAAAGAATCTTACTCGCAACCATAAACCTACTTTAGCCAATCCCTGTATATAATAAGTAGTTAGAAACATTAAACACTATAGGCCCCTGGGGTTGCTTGGGTTATTTCAATAAATCTAGGCCTCAGTTTATTAATGAAGAAACAGCCAAAAAAAAAAAAATGTTCTGATAATATGAAGATAAAAATCTTCTGAGGCTTAGAGAAAAAGTCAAGACTCCAAATGATTGATGTTGTGTTGCTTGCCATTTCTGTCCTATTTATGGTGTGCTGCACTAGGCAGGATTCTAGAACTCAGAAAGGGGAAGTGACATAGCTGCAAGATACTCAATGTCCCTGGTCTAGGAGCTTCATAATGCAAGATAATGAAAGTCTAGATTGGTTTACCTACAGAGCACTTTTTCATTTCTCTACCAAATGATGTGGGAAATTTAAAAAGTAACTTTAAGCCAGTATTTTAAATAATTGGGTTATGAGTAATTTCCTCATACTCAACTTGCTCAAGGAAAGAGTTTCAAAATGGGAGAAAAGAACTTAAAATGGGATAGTCGACTTCAATTCCTTTCTCTACTTTCGATTGCTAAAGTAAAGTTTCATTATTTGGCTTGAAATGTCTATACTAATTAAAGGGTAATATGCTAATTAGAACCGATAGACCGGAAGTCTTCTGGACATCCTTCCTGACAAAGCCACGGTGGTGAGGGCCAAGGCAGAGGCAGTTAGGGGTGATCAGGCCTGCAGGGGAGAGCAGTTAGGGGCATCAGGTAGGCATACAGGTAAGCAGTTAGGAGTCAGCAGTCCCGGATTGTGAGAGGGATGTCCCAGATTGGAGAGGGTGCAGACTGGGCTAAGGGAACTCCCCTCCACCCCCATGTACGAATTTTGTGCACCGGGCCTCTAGTTTATGTATATAAAAGGCTAATATGCTAAGTGTTTCTCCCTCTGTCCCATCGGTCACTATCATACACACTGACCACCAGGGGGCAGACGCTCAGCGCAGGAGCTGCCGAGCTGCAGTGACTTGGCAGCAGCGGTTCTCGGGTGATGCACCCCGAAACCAGAGAGGAGGGAGCCCAATTCTTCGCAGGGCTGTGCGACTCCACCTTTGGCCATGGGTTATGTAGTTACTGGGGCACTGTCAGCCCTGAATCTGGTTTACTGCACACTTGCGTTTGCGTTCCACATTCTGTACTGACTGCAACTTTGCAGAGTTCCCTCTCTCACTCCGGGACCCCTCGGGGGATGTCAGACTGCCAGTTTTGGCCTGATCCCCGCAGGCCAGGCCGAGGGACCCCACCTGCCAGAGGGACCCCGCTCACTCTGCAGATGCCTTTCCAGCCATGGCGCCACCCCAGGTGCGGCTGGCCAGGGAGAGACCGCAGGAGGTTGGCTCCAGGGCGTGTCTGGCCCATCTCGCCCAGTCCCGCCCTGCCGGCCACCTTCTAATTAATTTCCTTTCAGTGTGCCCAAATCCGTACACCAGGTCACTAGTTTATTATAAACAGTGTTGGATACTTACATGTTCAGAAGATTAAATGTATTCGTTATTCACAGCTCTGTCCTTTGCATTAGGATTGATAAGTGTATTTTAAGTAGAAAAACCTTAATAGTCAGTATATAGACAGTTGCATCAGTTCCTCTAGGGAAATTCCTATTTGTTTTAGACTTGACCTCAGTACTCAGGGAGTCAGTGTTTAACATACAATAAGAAACTGCTAGGTATAATTTGACTGCATGGTTTATCTGACTTCCTTCTTATTTTCACATACTTAGTTTTTAAAATGTTGGTTATTTTTCATCTGACTTTTGTTTGGTTTATCATAGTGTCGTAGTAGTCAGTGTGATGCCTCCAAAAGGCAGTTACGATACCTTCGCTGCTTTTATGGTTTAAAATGCAACTGTATCATTCGGTTGTTAAGTCATATCAGCTCCCTTAGTTATGCTTCCTCACCCTTTTCTTTTCTATTTTAAAATAAAGGCATCTGCACTTTTCATTGTTTTACTTCCCATTTACCCATTTTCTTTTAATTGTTATACAACTGTAGAAATTATGGAGGCAGAATTCTACTAATCTAGCAAACCCTGTTTTCTAGTCTCATCTCTCAACATCCAGAATGTTGTAGAAGCTTACTTAAGTTTTGTCACATTTAATTAGCATGAGATGCTCTTTTATGGTACAGTTTTAATACTTGGATCATTATCTTCCAATTCCTTAAAATATTAATCATTTGCTATACAGTACATCCCCCTCCTGTTTTTCCATTTCCTAAGTAGGAATGTCATCAAATTTTAGATATTTGGACTCATATTTTGTTTAAATTCCAAAGTTAAATAGTGGCAGATGCACAATTCAGCATGAAAAGTGTAATGATCT
Organism: Plecotus auritus; assembly: GCF_963455305.1. Classification (NCBI taxonomy): domain Eukaryota; kingdom Metazoa; phylum Chordata; class Mammalia; order Chiroptera; family Vespertilionidae; genus Plecotus; species Plecotus auritus. The sequence goes on along the minus strand of NC_137784.1, from coordinate 141,011,938 downwards.
ATGACATAGATTCTATGTGGATATTGTAAGTGACTGTTTTATTTTGCATTGATTTAATGATAGTACTTGTGTGTTTTTTTTGTTTGTTTTTTACCAGTTCAGCCAATTAGTTTTTACTTCTATGGAGTTTATAAGTTAATTCCAATTTTATACCTAAATTTAAAAGCTTAAATTTATCATGTCTATTTTTAAATGTATAGGACATTCGTGCTTTGTGGAAAACTGGTATTGAATAAGAAGATTCATTTATTTAACCTTAGGACCTTAATTGTTACTTGAACTTAAAACTTCACTTTAATAACTAATTCACATACTTCTTAAAAAATTTAGTTATTGTAAACTTAGTTCATTTCTTTGAGATCTGCCATGAACTCTTATTTTTACTTGATGTTGGAGTTGAGAAATTAAGAAAGTGACACCCATTTTGAAATGCTATTTAATGTGTAGCATTTCAAAAGGTGGTAGCAGTGGAATTTTAAGCCTTTGTTTTCTTTAGTGCCAATCAAAACAGGCTGATTTGTAAGGTTTTCCCATTTTGCAAAATCATAGCAAAATGTACTAGTATTCTGTAATTTATGATGAAAAAAATGCCAGTTTTCAATAAGTAAAATAACTAAGTTTTTAACTTCCTTTTATAATTACCATTTTCAAATTATTATCTGGAATTTTAATATGTTAATTTAGGAGTACTTGGTATTTTAATGCATTGGTTATTTTTGAACTTACAATAATTAGGTGAGGAAGGTTAACCAGGAATGATTTGAAAGCTCAAAATTATGTCTTGCTGATTTTCTGAGTTGGGTAAGGGTTTTGAAAGATTGGAAATATGTTTTTTTCTTACACTAAAACAATCACAGTTTGGAAATAATTCTACCATCAATTAAGAATTTATAATGGAAAATAAATCCCAGTTGCTAGTAAGTAATAATTATAGAGTATTAGAATAGATAGCAACTATACATCTCATTTTAAAAATTGATATCATTTGCTATAAAATTTAATATCTGGAATCTTGCTAAGTTTTATTAGTCAAGGGGTTAACACAGAATATTCTTTCCAGATTTGAGAAAAGAAAGGTCTTTTCAAGTTTGAGAATTGTCACTATGATATCTTGGTTATAAATGTTGATATGATAAGAAGAGAGACATATCTATTTTTACTATTATCTGCACCATTTTTGGTGGAGAGAAAATTGGAATTTCTGTTCTTTGGGTGGAAAAATCAGAAAATTACAAGCAAAATTAGGAATGTCATCAATAATTTATGTGTTATATCTTTTCTATTACTTTTCTTCAATGGTAGATATAGAAATCAAGCTAAGTATTTGCTGAAATTAATAATTGTTCTTAGTTTTTTATTGATCCAAATTTTATGGATCTGTGCAACTGCCCAGTCAATTGATTAGGATTTAATTCAGGATTTTAAAATTCTGTTTCCTAAATAAATATACAGCTGATTTTTTTCTCCCTTCTTTTTTTAAAGGAATCTAGGTAAAAATGGCTTATCTAACAGTAGCATTTTATTGGATAAATGTCCGCCTCCAAGACCACCATCTTCACCATACCCGCCCTTGCCAAAGGACAAGTTGAATCCTCCTACACCTAGTATTTATGTGAGTCTGAATTGACTGACTAGAAATAAATCAAACTAGTGTTTGCACCTATCTGTTTTTCATAAGATCTTGCTTTAAATCAATGTGGATGCCCTCTAGGAAACATTAAAATTAGTGGCAGCAGCTTGAATGTTTTTTTTTGGTGGGGGGTGGGGGTGGGGGGATAAAGATGTTTTCAAAAAGATTTTGTAATAGCATGTAAAACATACCTTCTCAGCTATTAACTATGATTACATTAGAGTAGTACTTTAGAGGAATACTTTGTACTGCCCCCAATTTTGAGCAGTATTAGGCAAAAACTACCTAAAAGTATAACATTTTTTGGAGTAAGCTGGGTTTTAAATCTGCAATCTACTAGGTATTTTATACATTGCCTAAAAAAAAACAACAAACCACTATTATTTACCTTAAGAAAAGTGTTTGAGAACATAAAAATGTGGTAATAGATATGTCACTAAAAAGCTGAATTAGATTATTTAAAACTGGATATTTGTTTTACTTTATGATGAACTAGGAAGTTAGGATTTCAATCAAAGCAACTCTTTTTTTATGTTTTTCCTAAGTAGGTCCTTCTACCCCATTTTCTTCCTTCCATCCTCCCACTTCTACCCCAAATGAAAATACTTTAAACTATAAAGTTTGTCTTTAGATATTTGGTTCTGTTTTCGCCCTCTAGAGGCCAAATGTTATATTGACCCTTCCTTAAACCAGTTTCTATTGATCCTTTGTAAGGGAAGTACTGGGATAGAACTGCAACAAAACTTTTAAACAGGTCTGAGGAGTGGGGGAAATGCAAGATTAAGGTTTATCTTTTATGGGTCTTTTTCAGCCTACTTTCATTTTGGTAGTATATTTTTTAATTGATTTTTTCTTTTTCTGTTTGTGATTAAAAAGCCATATACATAAAGTTTATTATCACCATTTTTATGTGCACAGGTAGTAGTTTTAAGTGTATTCTTACTGTTGAAAAACAACTCTACATAACTTTTATCTTGCCAATCTGAAATTCTATACCTATTAAAATGCACTCCCTTTTCCACAGTCTCCCCAGCCACTGATAACAACCACTTTACTTTCTGTTTCTATGAATTTGACTACTTTAGAAACCTTATATAAGGGAAATTGTATACAAATTTTTTTGTGTGTGACTTGTTCAAGTTTCATCAGTGTTGCAGCATATTACAAGATTTTCTTCCTTCTTAAGGCTGAATAGTATTTAAAACAGTCTGATTTTAGAATTTAAATTTTATTTCTCCCACATATTTTGTTCAGGATATATTGGAAAAGAGAGATGTGTGGTTATATCTAATTACAGTTAAGCTCAAAAGACATAGTGATAAAATATTGTCTAATATAAAATACTAATAATGACAGATTGGATGCATTATTAAATCGCAATAAATAATAGATATGAATTTGGCATAACATTTAAATTAAAGGTCTGTTTTCCAGAGATCTAACTGTATGTTTTAATTTTACAGTTGGAAAATAAACGCGATGCTTTCTTTCCTCCATTACATCAATTTTGTACAAATCCAAACAACCCTGTTACAGTAATACGTGGCCTTGCTGGAGCTCTTAAGTTGGGTAAGCTTTAATAAGAAAAAGGAAAAGTTGGTATATATTCTTTACTATCTATTAACTTTTGAAGCACAGGCAGAAACTTGTTTCTATTTATTTTTTCTCCCCCCCCCCCATTTTTATTTTAATATTTTCCTGGCTGTAAGGCTGTGTGTGTATCAGTATTATCTCTTTAATCAATGTAAAGATACTATGATGGTAGTTACTGGCAATTTACTGGTGCTTTTTTAATTCAGCTTTCATTTTGGTGAAACTATATATAATTATAATTATGATTTAGGTTGACTAATAAAATAAATTTTTAATAAAAATTTAGGTAAAATTTGAGGCTACTAATAAGTGCTATTGCCCCCTAAATAGTTCCTGGCACCTGCAGAAATTAAATAACTAATTGAAACTTTAGTACTTGGTCCCTTCATTCTGCCCCTGTTGGTGGCATGATGAATAGTTCCAGGGCTTCAGTGTATGGTTGTAGAAACCTAACAGGAAACTCAGGATGTGCAGAGGCCCCAGTTGGATTGTAAGAGAACTGAATGGAGCACCATAAAATGTTTTCCCTCCTCTCCCCAACCCTCCCCTTTTTAAAAAGCACTTTAAAAATGTTATTTTTAAATATAATTTAAAATATAATTTTTATTTATTAACTACCTTTATTTATTTATGAAGACCTGGGACTTTTCTCTACCAAAACTTTGGTGGAAGCTAACAATGAACACATGGTAGAAGTGAGGACACAGTTGTTGCAGCCAGCAGATGAAAACTGGGATCCCACTGGAACGAAGAAAATCTGGCATTGTGAAAGTAATCGATCTCATACTACGATTGCTAAATATGCACAGTACCAGGCCTCTTCCTTCCAGGAATCATTGAGAGTAAGTAATTACTTCCTGAAGATTATTTTTATTTTGGAGATATATTATTTTAATTTAAAGGGGTACATTACTTCTGTAAGCATCTCATTATTTTATCGTTATCTATATTCTGTATATATAAAAGCCTAAGTGACTGTCGGACCAGTAGCTATGACGCGCAATGACCACCAGGGGGCAGACGCCCAACACAGGCACTGCCAAGCTGCCATGACTTGGCAGTTGCAGTTCTCAGGTGACACACCCGGGACCAGAGAGGAGGGAGCCCGATTCCGGGGTGCGTCACCTAAGAACCGCCCTCCTGCAATCCGGGACCCCTTGGGGGATGTCAGAGAGCCAGTTTCAGCCAGATCCCTGCTGGCCAAGCCTAGGGACCCCACCAGTACATGAAATCTGTGCACTGGGTCTCTAGTATAAAATATTTTATGTGCTATCAAGTTTGCTCTTAGTAAAGTCTAAGAAACCTGTTGGTTGATAAACTAAATATTATTACTACAAGATGTCTCCCTTATCTCTGGGATATTTTTTTTAGAGCAGGGTTTCTTAACCCTGGCATTATTGATATTTTGGGTTCAATAATTGTTAGTTGTGGGGTGTTGTCTTTTGTATTGTAGAATGTTTAATAGCATCCCTGGCTTCTCCCCACTTGGATAATCTTTTTTTTTTTTCAGATTTATTTTTATTATTTTTTTTAATTTAATAAATCTTTATTGTTCAGATTATTACAATTGTTTCTCCTTATTCCCCCCGTAGCTCCCCTCCAACCGGTTTCCACCCCACCCTTTGCCCTTACCTCCCTCCCACTGTCCTCATCCATTGGTGTACGATTTTTGTCCAGTCTATTCTTGCACCCCCCCATACCCCTTTCCTCCTGAGAATTATCAGTCCACTCCCTTTCTATGCCCCTGATTCTATTATATTCACCAGTTTATTCTGTTCCTCATATTTTTAATTCACTTGATTTTTAGGTTCACTTGTTGATAGACATGTATTTGTTGTTCATAATTTTTATCTTTACCTTTTTCTTCTTCCTCTTCTTAAAGAATACCTTTCAGCATTTCATATAATACTGGTTTGGCGGTGATGAACTCCTTTAGCTTTTTCTTATTTGTGAAGCTCTTTATCTGCCCTTCAATTCTGAATGATAGTTTTGCTGGGTAGAGTAGTCTTGGTTGTAGGTTCTTGCTATTCATCACTTTGAATAGTTCTTGCCACTCCCATCTGGCCTGCATAGTTTCTGTTGAGAAATCAGCTGACAATCGTATGGGTGCTCCCTTGTAGGTAATTAACTGTTTTTCTCTTGCTGCTTTTAATATTCTTTGTCTTTTGCTCTTGGCATTTTAATTATGATGTGTCTTGGTGTGGTCCTCTTTGGATTCCTTTTGTTTGGGGTTCTGTGCGCTTCCTGGACTTGTAAGTCTATTTCTTTCACCAGGTGGGGGAAGTTTTCTGTCATTATTTCTTCAAATAGGTTTTCAGTATCTTGCTCTCTCTCTTCTTCTGGCACCCCCATAATTCTGATGTTGGTACGCTTGATGTTGTCCCAGAGGCTTCTTACAAAATCTTCAACTTTTTGGATTCTTTTTTCTTTTTGCTTTTTCGGTTGAGTGATTTTTGCTTCTTTGTATTTCAAATCTTTGACTTGATTCTTGTGTTCCTCTAGTCTGCTGTTGGGTCTCTGTATAATATTTTTTATTTCGGTCAGTGTATGTTTAATTTCTAGTTGGTCCTTTTTCATATCTTCGAGGGTCTCGTTATATTTATCGGCCTTTTCTAGGATATTCTTGAAAAGCCTTATAACCGTGGTTTTGAATTCTATATCCAGTCGTTTGTTTTCCTCCATTTCTTTCGTTTGTGATCTGTTTCTTTGTCGCCGCATTTTCATTGCTTCCCTGAGTTGGTAGGGTAGCTTTGTGTGCTAGGTTTCCTATATGGCCCAGTGGGTCGGCCTCCCCAGTTAACCTGAGGTGGACACTCTTGGTGCACCCCTTTGTGAACTGTGTGTACATCCTTGTTGTTGTTAAGTCTTGATTGTTGTTGGTATCACTGGGAGGAATTGACCTGCAGTCCAGTTGGCTGTGAGGATCAGCTGTGTCTACACTGGGAGATTTTCGGTGCTGGAGACAGCCTTATAGGGTTAGCCTTGCCAGATTGCAAAGGCCTCTGTGCTCAGCTTGGAAGGGCGGAGTCTCATTGCGGAGCAGACAGTCTTGGCTTCCCGTCAGCCCTGCCCTTGCGCGTGAATCTCCAGACTTCTGCCTTCCGCGATTCCCGAGTTTCCACCTGACAGTCCAGATTTTCCCCATAAGAGCGTGGGTCCCCAGGGGCTCGCCTGGAACTGCGGTTCAGTGCAGTCCGAACTGGGGTTCAGTGCAGTCAGGAGCTTCCCACTCCCTTCAGCTAGGGATAGCCTGTGGGAACCTCCACAGTCAGTCTTTGTGCGCACTCGCGCCTTCAGACCCCTGCCGCCGCGGCTCCCAAAAGTTTCCGAGTCTCCGTGTGCCTTTCTCTCTACCTGACAGTCCAAACTCCCCCTGTATGAGCCTGGGTCTACAGGGTTTCGCCCAGAACTGGGGTTCAGTGCAGTTGGAATTGGGGTTCAGTGCAGTCGGGGGCTTCCTTCCCCCTCCCGCCAGAGAAAGCCAGCCAGGCACTCCGCCGCCCTTCCTCTCGGCGCGCGCCGTGTCTCCGTATCTCAGCCCTTTGCCGCTCCTTCTCCGTGAGCTTTCCTCTTTCCTTCTAGTTGTAGAATTTCCACTCAGCCAGCCTTCCTGTGGTTCTGGATGGTGTCTGTTCTGTCTTTCAGTTGTAGTTTTGAAATTGTTGTGCGGGGCAGCAGTTTAGGTGCTTACCTATGCTGCCATCTTGGTTTTTCCCCCACTTGGATAATCTTAGCATACCCCTTAGGCCAGCCGTGGGCAAACTACAGCCCGCGGGCCGGATCCGGCCCGTTCGGCTATTCTCTCCGGCCCGCGGAGCCGAAAGAGCGGAGGGTTCTCTTGCTCTCCCCTCTGCTCCTTTACTTTGAATTTATATTAGTTCACACAAACACTCCATCCATGCTTTTGTTCCGGCCCTCTAGTCAAGTTTAAGAACCCATTGTGGCCCTCGAGTCAAAAAGTTTGCCCACCCCTGCCTTAGCCCCAACCCCAGCTCTGACAGTCAAAGTCTTCAAAGTCTTAAGAAAAGACTCATAGGCCTTTCAGCAATGAAGCATAACTAAAATCCTTTAGAACTATAGTTTAAAAATTCTCCCACAAAGTAAACATAAAAGACCTGCAAAATGAGTTTATTAAATGTATTACTCGTATCCTACAGCTGAAACTTAATATCTGCCTGTAAGTCTTTATTTGTAATTCATTAGATTTGCTGATATCTGTTTTAAATTCTGCCGAGTTCATATTTTCAGTCAAGGCAACATTTATACCTGTAAATCATACATTTGTGTTTCATGTAAAAAATTTTGACAAATGTTTAGAAACTGTACATTGAAAGGGAGGGAGGCCAAAATGTCACGGAGTATTGCTGACTCAAAAATCATGGGATACTGAGTGTTAAGAGAGAACCATGTCTGTGATACAAAAATTGTAGATGATAGTAATTTACATTGAAAAGCACCTATATTTATCCAGTACTTAATTTCCCTAGTAATGGTTTAAATGTTCTGTCATTCATATATAATTCATTATGGAAAAAGAATTTGGCCCAGGAAGATGTTTTTATACCTTTGTTCATAATCAAGAATAGAGAAGTTATTGCCTTCCATCCTTATACATATACTAGAGGCCCGATGCATGGAATTCACGCAAGAGCAGGCCTTTGCAGCCCAGCTTTCCAGACGGTCATTCCGCTGTTCAGCCATTCGGTCAATTTGCATATTACACTTTTATTATTATAGATAGCTACATAAACATGCATGCACGTACCTCTGCTAGTTTAAAAATTGTGTAATCATGATTGATACTTCATAGGCCTCTTAACTTTTTTTAAATTTTCTCTTCTTGAAAAATGGGGCAGGAAATAAGAATCTATAGTTTGTTCACCTTGTAGAAGAATGTTAATAAGGGAGAACTAGTAGGATAGCCTTGTGGCTGATAAAAGAGTTTGGATACCATTGACTATCAGTCTTGATGTGAAGTTTTCAATTGTTTGATAGAAAGGATAGCTGGTTATAGAATACTAAACTGGAATGCTTTCTGCTTAATTTATAGGAAGAAAATGAAAAAAGAAGTCACCATAAAGAACACTCAGATAGTGAATCTACATCTTCAGATAAGTAAGTTACTTTTCATTGTCCACTTAATATTTCTGTTTAAAATGCATGTTTCTAATATTGTCTCTCTTTTTTTAAGTTCTGGGAGAAGGAGGAAAGGACCCTTTAAAACCATAAAGTTTGGGACCAACATTGACCTGTCTGATGACAAAAAGTAAGTCTTTGTAGTCTTTTGGGAACTGAGGTAAAGAGATGTCCTTTGCAAGATTGAGAATTGTATACAATTGTATAAAATTTTCTATTTTATTTCAGATCACTTTTCAAAGTTAATATACAAATTTTAGCTAAATAATATTTTTAGGTCTTGCAATTAAAGTATTTTATTGAATTGAAACCCTTGTATAAATTTTCATCAAGACCCTGACTATATGCTAATTAGACAATCATAACATTATATTTTATGATTAACAATATAATTCTATAGAATAAAATCACACAATTATAAAAATTAGAAGTCACATTTTTTTCTTTTATTGTTTAATTATTTTTATGCTTTTTGTTGGGAAATTTTCTTTGGAAAAATTAAAGCATTTCACTCTTTCCTAAGTGAAAGTAAAGTAATTATAGATTTGATTGTTTTCTGATTAGAGCACAAGGTTTTTGAAGAAGTGATTAACTTAACAAATATTTGTCACGGAGTTTCACTCTTAATCTGTTATTTTATTGCAGGTGGAAGTTGCAGCTACATGAGTTGACTAAACTTCCTGCTTTTGTGCGTGTCGTATCAGCAGGAAATCTCCTAAGCCATGTTGGTCACACCATACTGGGCATGAACACAGTTCAGCTATATATGAAAGTTCCAGGAAGCAGAACACCAGGTAACTTTTATGAACTAACATATCTTCTATAATTGAAAAACAGAATTAATCAGAATGTGAAATATACAAAAAGAGAACCAGAATCTTTTCCATTTACAGAGAATGAAACTGAAAGGATATTTCCTAATCTAAGATTTGACTCTAACTCGGTTCAGATTATGAAGATTTTTCTCCTTCGTATTATATTTTAATAGCCCTGAAACAATAGCATTTTAATCTGGAAAAGGGGTCATTAGAGCACTCCTGGGAAAAGAAGTCCCTGTGGCATAAAGGCTGTTGTTGATCCCATCTACTGCAGGTTAATGGGATATAGTTTTTCCTACCATAATCACAATAAGAAGTATATTTTATATTATGACCTAGTACACATGTATATATACAATAGTTTCATAGAACAATACAGTTTTAAAAAGAAAGTGTAGGTTACAATTGTCCAACTGGATTATAGTGCACAGTTTACAAAGTACATAATCGTGTGGAGGCATTTTCTATTCTGGACTTTACCACTAACTAAGCTTGTCACTTTTGGCAAGTCACATTCCTTCTCTGGGTCTTTTCATTCATTGGTAAAATGAATTACATTGCTTTTAGACTTAAAATTCTGTACAACACTAATGTATTATCTTCTCTGTGCTGCCTTAGATAATTTGGTCTGGCCCTGCCAAGGCATTAAGGGTCAGTTAATTAAATGTTGACCAAATATAGCAGGCTAATTTTAGGTTAATAATTTTGTATGGCCCACGAATGATTTTATAAATATCCAAATGATCCTTGGCAGAAAAAAAGTTTCCCACTCCTGCCTTACTTTGACATGAAATTTCATAGGATGATATTCAAAATATATATTTTTTAAATTTAATAAATCTTTATTGTTCAGATTATTATAGTTGTTCCTCTTTTTTTCCCCCATAGCTCCCCTCCACCCAGTTCCCATCCCACCCTCTGCCCTTACCTCCCCCCTGCTGTCCTCATCCATAGGTGTATGATTTTTGTCCAGTCTCTTCCACACCCCCCACACCCTTTCCCCCCCGAGAATTGTCAGTCCACTCCCTTTCTATGCCCCAGATTCTATTATATTCACCAGTTTATTCTGTTCATCAGATTTTTTTATTCACTTCATTTTTAGATTCACTTGTGGATAGACATGTATTTGTTGTTCATAATTTTTATCTTTACCTTTTTCTTCTTCCTCTTCTTACAGAATACCCTTCAGCATTTCATATAATACTGGTTTGGCAGTGATGAACTCCTTTAGCTTTTTCTTATCTGTGAAGCTCTTTATCTGACCTTCAATTCTGAATGATAGCTTTGCTGGGTAGAGTAGTCTTGGTTGTAGGTTCTTGCTATTCATCACTTTGAATATTTCTTGCCACTCCCGTCTGGCCTGCATAGTTTCTGTTGAGAAATCAGCTGACAATCGTATGGGTGCTCCCTTGTAGGTAATTAACTGTTTTTCTCTTGCTGCTTTTAATATTCTCTCCTTGTCTTTTGCTCTTGGCATTTTAATTATGATGTGTCTTGGTGTGGTCCTCTTTGGATTCCTTTTGTTTGGGGTTCTGTGCGCTTCCTGGACTTGTAAATCTATTTCTTTCACCAGGTTGGGGAAGTTTTCGGTCATTATTTCTTCCAATAGGTTTTCAGTATCTTGCTCTCTCTCTTCTTCTGGCACCCCAAAAATTCAGATGTTGGTACGCTTGAAGTTGTCCCAGAGGCTCCTTACACTGTCTGCATATTTTTGGATTCTTTTTTCTTTTCACTTTTCCGGTTGGGTGTTTTTTGCTTCTTTGTATTTCAAATCTTTTACTTGATTCTTGCCATCCTCTAGTCTGCTGTTAGGTCTCTGTATATTATTTTTTATTTCAGTCAGTGTATGCTTAATTTCTAGTTGGTCCTTTTTCATATCCTCAAGGGTCTCGCTAAATTTATCGGCCTTTTCTACGAAATTCTTGAAAAACCTTATAACTGTGGTTTTGAACTCTATATCCAGTCGTTTGCTTTCCTCCATTTCTTTTGTGACCTGTTTCTTTGTCTCCGCATTTTGGCTGCTTCCCTGAGTTGATAGACTGGCTTTGTCTGCTAAGTGTCCTATAGGGCCCAGTGGCTCAGCCTCCCCAGTTACCTGAGGTGGACACTCTTGGTTCACCCCTTTGTGGGCTGTGTGCACAGTCTTGTAGTTAAGCCTTGGTTGTTGTTGGTATCAATGGGAGGAATTGACCTCCAGGCCAATTGGCTGTGAGGATCAGCTGTGTCTATGCTGGGAGAACTTCTGTGCTGGAGACACCCTTAAGAGACAGGACTTGCAAAAGCCTCTGTGCTCAGCTTGGATGGGGCGGAGTCTCAGGGCAGAGCAGACAGCAATGGCTTCCCATCACCCCTGCCCTATGAGGTCCCTATGTCTCAGTGTCTCGTGGTAATCGCTGCAAGCACTGCTGAGAGAAAGCCGCCCTCGAGTTTTGCCCGCTGCCAGATAGTTCAGTTTCTCCCCGAATGAGTCTGAGTCCCCAGTTTCTCTCCCGGAACTGGAGTTCAGAGCACTCGGGAGCTTTTGTCTCCCTCCCGATTGAGAAAGTCAGCCGAGTACTCAGTTGCCATCCCTCTCTGCACGCGTGCCTCCGTACCTCTGCCTTCCACAGTTCCTCTGAGTCTCAGTGTGCTTTTCTCTTTCCTTCTAGTTGTAGAATTTCCACTCAGCCAGCCTTCCTGTTCTGGATGATGTCCATTTTGTCTTTTAGTTGTAGTGTTGAAATTGTTGTGCGAGGCAGCAGTTTAGGTGTTTACCTATGCCGCCATCTTGGTTTCTGTTACTATACACTTTAAATCAACTGTCTTAAAGCTGTTTAAAGAGATAAAAGAAACCATGGACAAGAACCAAGGGAAACCAGAGATTATCAATAAAGAGACAAATTATAGTAAGAAAGGAAAATATTTTGAAGCTGAAAGTATAATAACTGGAAAAAAATTCACTAGTGGGTTTCAACAGTAGACTTGAGCCGGCTAAAAAAAAAATCAGTAAACATACATAGTTCAAAAGAAACTATTCTAAGGAGAAAACAAAATGAAGAGCAATTAACAGAGCTTAAGAATCCTGTGGGACACTATCAAAAATACTAATGGGCCCTTGCCAGGTAGCTCAGTTGGTTAGTGTTGCCCAATACACCAAGATTATGGGTTCAATCCCTCGTCAGGGCACATATAAGAATTAACCAATGAGCCCTAGCTGGGGGTCCCAGGTTTGATTCCGGTCAAGGGCACATGCCCGGGTTGTGGGCTCAGTCCCTGGTGTGGGCCATGCAGGAGGCAGCTAATCGATGATTCTCTCTCATTGATGTTTCTATCTCTCTGTCTCCCTCTCCCTTCCTCTCTGAAATCAATAAAAATATGTATTAAAAGAAAAAACAGTGAATGCATAAATAAGTGGAACAACAAATCTGCTTCTCTCAAATCAATTAAAAAAACAAAAACAATACCTTTGGAGCATTCTCTGTTGAACATTTCTAAGGTTTCATTTCTAAAGATACATTTTCTATAGAATTTATAGTATGCTGATCTTGTTTTTCTTTTCACATTTTAGGTCATCAAGAAAATAACAACTTTTGTTCAGTAAATATCAATATTGGTCCAGGTGATTGTGAATGGTTCGTTGTTCCTGAAGGTTACTGGGGTGTTCTAAATGATTTCTGTGAAAAGTAGGTTTCCAATCTAAATATTTTTTAAACATAATTATTCAAAAACAGTAATTGTGAAGGACATCTTACTAAAGCTGGATGTCCTAACCAGTTTTCACTTAGCATTCAGCAGAAACTTCATTTAACACAATTTGATTCCAAACCCATTGTTTTGTGTAACTGGGAATACTTTAAGAAAATGCCTTGAAACTACTTCACCCAGTGGTAATAGCCTTGAATTTAAAGGAAAGAAAAATTGAGTTATTAGGCTAATTAAACAGTTGATACATAAGTATTTGTTCATGTGAAAGGTCTGTATTCCAAGAAAAATTGTTTTACTGTAAAGGGTTTTAGAAGTGGAAGAAATTTTATAATTGAACACCCTTATAGATTGTTAATAACTCAAAATTCAACACAGTACTCTTTCCTATATCATTATAATATAAATTCTTTTTAAAACTACTCTGGCAACTTTTCCGATAAAGGAACATTATAAAATTTAAATCAGCTGTTTCAGATTTTGTTTTGTATTATTGAAAGAACTCATCTGATGGAAGTGTTTCTTTCCAAGAATTCTAGAAATAGCCTTCATTTATTTATTTTGTGTTAAAGGGTACCTGGGAAGTGTCTTCATTGATTTAAATTGAAATGTTTGTTTAAATGGAATCTTTCTTTTTTCAAAAAAGTACTCCATTGTGCAAACACCTAATATTTTTAGTTACTAATAACATTAGAAAATTATTTTGGTTAACATGAATTATACATAATTATACAATAAAACAAAGTGGGGGCACTAAAAACATTTACATATGAGAGATTTGGAAACCTTATACATATTCCACATACTGTAATTTCTTAATTTGGCGTTAAAGAATCTTTTTTGTAAATACCCAAATTTAGTAGGAAATGTAAATACAGTTGCAAAAAGACATAGTAATCCAAAATTCCATAGATACATGTATATCCGTATATATGTATATATTTATACATATTGTCTTTGCTATTTAATGACATAGGTTTCTTACAATGTAATAAGAAAGCCAAAGATGTGGAATTTTAAAGTTCCAAATCCTTTGATGAAATAACCTAGTTTAATCTGGTTTACTTTTATGGGCCAACAACCTGGTAGTAGCAGAGATAGAACAGTGTCATGTAGGAAATGTCCATAGTGCTACAGAAAAATTTTTATTTCTCTCATTTTGAGATAGTAGTATATTGTTGCAGCTACAGTACAGTCGTTTGTGTTCATTATTTTTGAGTAGGGATTGGCTATTTTTAGGATTTAGTTTCCTATCTATATGGAGAGGTAACCTGGGAGCAAAGATAATTAGAATAACCAGATGATGTCTAAGAAACTTGAACTTGGGATAATAAAAATATCGAGTTAGTATAAATAGGTAAATTTAATTAAGTGGCAGGAATAGCACTTGCAACCTTAGCATTTCAATATAATTTTGTTTTGCATAAGGATTATTTGAAACTGACTGGTATTGACCTTGTCTGTATTTTGTTTTATGACTTTAAATAATATCTATCTTGAAACTAGTGGCCCGGTGCACAAAATTCGTGCACGCTAAAAGGGGATTAATTAGAGGAAACAATTTAATATTGCTATTTGCCCTTTCTCTATAATAGAAGTGTCAGAGATGAAAGAAAATTAGTAAAATGTATATGAAAACCTTCCTCCTGTCAGAGTCTGGGGCACACCATGGGACCCAGAGTCAAGTCCCTGCCCACCCACATGCGTCTCAAAATCTTGTGAGACCCAGACCTGGCCGGCCCCCCGTCCCTCATTGGGATAGATCCAGACCTGGCCATTCCCACCCTTGTCAAGCCCCGCAGGGCAGGGAACGTAGCCTCAGGTCCCCTGGCCCGGCGCCAGGACCGGTAGCATGGCCTGAGGTCCCCCAGCCCAGACCGAGGTGGAGGGGGGCGTGTCTTGAGGTCCCCCGTCAAGCCCCACCAGGTGTGGGACATGGCCTGAGATCCCCTGTCAAGCCCCACTGGGTGGGGGGCATGGCCTGAGGTCCCCAGTCAAGGCCTGCCAGGTGGGGTGGGGGGTGCAGCCTCAGGTCCCCCGGCCCGGCACCGGGAGTGGGGAACAGCCTCAGGTCCCCTGTCAAGCCCCATCGGCAGGGAGTTGCAGCCTCAGGTCCCCCATGGGCGGGGGGCACGGCCTGAGTTCCCCCGACCCAGCAGTGGGGGTGCACCTTGAGGTCCCCTGTCAAGCCCCGCCAGGCAGGGGGGTGCAGCCTCAGGGCCCCTGGCTCAGTGCTGGGGTGGGGGGTGCGGCCTGAAGTCCCCTGTCAAGCCCCACCTGGTGGGGGGTGTGGCCTGAGGTCCCCGGGCCTGGCACTGGGGCCAGGGGAGCAGCCTGAGGTCCCCTAGCCCAGCACCAGGAGGGGAAGCGCACCTTGAGGTCCCCCGTCAAACCCCACTGGGTGGGGGGCATGGCCTGATGTCCTCTGTCAAGCCCTGCCAGGTGGGGGGCATGGCCTGAGGTCCCCCGGCCTGGCGCTGGGGTGGGGGGAGCAGCCTGAGGTCCCTTAGCCCAGCACCAGGACGGGAAGCGCACCTTGAGGTCCCCTATCAAGCCCTGCCGGGTGTGGAAGGCGGCCTGAGGTCCCCTGTCAAGCCCCACCGGTTGGGGTTGTGTCCTGAGGTCCCCTGTCAAGCCCCACAGGGGTGGGGGAGGGCGTAGCCTCAGGTCCCTGCTGATTGCTTGTTAAGGCTCCTTATGGGAACTTGGCCTCAGCTGTGGGTGCAGCCATCTTTGTGAGGAGTGATGGTTAATTAGCATATTCCCTCTTTATTAGATAGGATAGCCATTCATTTGAAAAATGATAAAAAGGATGCTTGCTGTTTTGTAAGTTTGAGGGTGTCTTTTTTTTGGTCTTTTTTTTTTTAACTTAGTTGTTGATAATTTGATGGTCTTGATTGCTTGCTTGCTTTTGGACGGCAACACGTGGGCAAAGTAGAGCTAGGATTTGTGTTTGTAGCAATATTTTGCTTTACAGGCAAGTTTTTCTGGATTGTATCTACACAGCCTTATCACAAACAGTAAGCCAATTCTTATCCCTTGCAATTAGGCCACAACCATTGGCAGTCTGTTCTAGACTTTGAGGAGTAGCCTTGCATTTGTGTTTTTTGTTTGTTTGTTGTTTGTTTGCTTGTTTTTAGGAAAAACGTAAGATTGAGATTCTGTCTAGATTATAGGTTGGTAAGCTTTTCATAAAGGTCCAAATAATAAATATTTTAGGCTTTGCAGGTCATAGGGTCTTTGTCACAACCATGTCGTTACAGCACATAAACAGTCACACAATATGTAAATAAAGGGTCATGGCTCTGTTTTAATAAAAAATTTTATTTATGAAAACGCAATGGGCTGGATTTGCCAATCCTTGATACAAAAAAAATAAAATAAAAATGAAATTGAAACCAATGAAAATAATTTAAAGGTGCACTTTATCATAACTTTTAGCACAAGGCACAGAAATAAAGACAAGGCTATCAGATATTAAGGAAAGGAAGATTTCCACTCTGGAAGTTTTTCATTCCCAAAAATGAAATCTAAAGTAGTAAATTGAATTTTTAAGAATTCTTTTGTAGGAAAAGTTGTTTATGTAGTTTATAATGTACTTCATATTATATCATGATGAAGTAGAATAAGAAGCTGGATTTTAACATATAAGCATAGTAATATGATCTGTAGAAATGTTTCCAAAGTGTACTGGTTGTGGCAGCAGTGATGGTTATTTGTGCATATGTGTGATTGTAGTACATGGGTGAGATTGTTCATTTTGCATAGTCACCCAGTCATGAAAACTAGAGACCATCTCTTTTTCACTTACCTCAGAAATAGAAGTTCCTAGTACTTTATTTGTCACAGTGTTTCTGTTTACGGATTTAAAGGACTTGATGTCAAGCTCCATCTTCTATTTACCTTTTAGAGATTTCTCAGTACTCCAGGAAGAAGGGTTCAATCAAAATAGCCTTTAGAGAAGTGAAATTAAAAATTATGTGTATAAGTGTTGCTTAAAGGTAGCTTTGGATTTTATTTGGATCTTTAAAAAATCATCTTAAGATAGTAATACTGATCTTTGGGTAAGTCATCCAAAAATTAACTCATTAATTTTACCCCCTGTACATATAGCAGTTCTTACTGCACAAGCCATTACTTTTAAATGCAATGAATGAACATATTTTTAAAACTCCTGACATTTGTCTTCTAGTTTTATAAGGAGCTTATTAAAGTACTTGATACATTCGCATTATTTTTTCTTATTTCAGAAATAATTTGAATTTCCTAATGGGTTCTTGGTGGCCCAACCTTGAAGACCTTTATGAAGCAAATGTTCCAGTGTATAGGTTTATTCAGCGCCCTGGAGATTTGGTCTGGATAAATGCAGGCACTGTTCATTGGGTTCAGGCTATTGGCTGGTGCAACAATATTGCTTGGAATGTTGGTCCACTTACAGGTATTTTAAAGATTATGCTTTAAAAAAACCGTTTAATTTATAAGGGATTGTATTTGATCTTTTTTTTTTCTCTTGGAATATACCCCACTAAAAATTGGAAGAAGAGTGTCTCCTTGAATAAAAATTTAATTTGTAGTACAAGAAATTAAATTCAAGTTAATAAATAGAAATCCAAGACTATAGATCTCAGCAAAAAGAAATATATATCTTAATATACAAGGAAATATATATTTTAAAAAACAATAGACATTTCTTATTCCTCATTATAATAGTTTAAAATGGGTATTTGTGATCAGTGGGTGGCTTTCCTTCATGCAATAGAGTGCTTGGTTTTGTTTTGTAAAGGAAACCCCTTATGGGAGAAAGCAAAATAGAGTACTTAGCTTTTCAAATTTTTCTTCTCTCTGGTGTTATGAATAGCCCTATTATATCAAAATCCATTTGGATTCTGCCTGCCTTCAGGCAGTAGATAGTTAAGATGAATAATACGGCCTTTGGAGCCAGATAGACCTGGATTAGGACCAGGACTTGGCTCTTGCAACTTTGGGCAAGTTACATAACCTCTCAGGGCTTCAATTTCTTCATTTGTATAATGGGAATAATAAAATGAGAAAGGCGATACTGTAGATTAAATGAAATAATGTATTAAAATAGCTCAGCACAATTGCCTGGCACATAGTTAAAATAAGCACTGTTTACATGATCGCTGTTATTATTACCATATTATCAAAAAACATAAAAAAAATTATTTTTGTAATATTTTGAGGTTTTCAGAATTGGTTTTGATGATATCACCCGAGAAGGTGATAATGGTTATCTTCATAAATTTTGGTACTTTGGGTTGCTTTATAACTGTTTTTTTTTCCCTAGCCTGCCAGTATAAGTTGGCAGTGGAACGGTACGAATGGAACAAATTGCAAAGTGTGAAGTCAATAGTACCCATGGTTCATCTTTCCTGGAATATGGCACGAAATATCAAGGTCTCAGATCCAAAGCTTTTTGAAATGATTAAGTAAGTGCTTTCTAAAACTGCTGTACTCCCTCTCTTTTTGGGGAGTGTTAATTATTCAAACCCCCCACCCCCAGAATTATGTTGACATCAAAACAAAATGGTCCAGAAGTCTAGCAAATTATAATACAATGATCCACACGTTAAAAGCATTTTTCCCTTCCAAATAGTTAGTGCACTGTTGTATAAAGAGGATCAAAGGCACAGATGACTTTTAAACAATTAGATTCACAAACCTTGCTTCCCCACTATCTTCTGAACCACCTGATTCCTAGGAGAACTTTAGTTTTAATATTGAAAGACTGCCCTTAGTATTGGGAGAGGAAATGACATCATAAAATACTTGCTGGTACAGAGAAATTAGCATTTAATATAGGGATTTGACTAAAATGTTAATTTTTTATTTTCATTAAATCATCTATCTTACAATTGTCCCTTTATTTAGCTGCTTTAAACATGTAATGCAAGTTATTTGAATACATATGTTTTAGTAAGCTTCTCATTTATTATCACAGTGTCTGACCTAGCTATATTATAAATCTGCTTAGAAGTAACATTTTCAAATAGTGCTATATAGCAGTGTTTCCCTAAACTGTGTTTTCTACTGTTACTACCCCTGTTCCCAAAAGGTAGGGAATTCTGGTCAAAGAAATATGGGAAATGATGGATTAGGTAAAGTTCTTTTTTTCTTAAGTGTTGGTGTGTTTTGTGAATGGGGAGAAGGGTTATAATGTATTGTATTTCCCCAACCCATTTGTTTGACCAGTATCTTTTGAAGAATTGATCTCATAAACTTATTTTGGAATACACTGCTTTATATTCACTGATGAAATAAATTTGTCTTCGTTAAAATAATACTGAAGTATTTTTCCTGCAGCTCTAATCATTTGGTCAGCATGTGTTGTTTTTAAAATACTGCCTTTTAAAAGTAATCATGACTTACTAAAATGATTTCAAACCTAAGTCCCAAATTTTATTCAAACAAAAATTGTGTGGCCAAGGTAATATGTGTGTGGATGTTCTTATGATACTGTCCTTTATCAGTTGCACCATTTTTATCTAGTCCTGGGCAGAAGTGGTAGGAGGAGGCAAAGGTAACAAAAACTAAATCATAGCAAGTAATGTACAGATACTTGAAACAGTTGGATCTTAGGTATCATGCCCTATACATGTAATTGGTAGTGGAGTGTGGGGGTTGTTTATCCATTTATTCTATTACTAGGGGCCCATTGCACTAATTTGTGCACCTTGAAACGAACTGTGAGCCGCGAGGCTGCAGTGGACACAGGGGCAGGTCTTGGCCCATCCTCCGTGCCCCACCCCAACCCTCCCACCGCAGCCTCTGGTCCCCTGTCTGCCGGCAGGCCCGCTCCTGCCGCTGCCACTCCCGTGTGCTGACAGCGTGGAGTGATTGGGGCCGGCACCAGCAGCAGGTGTGAGCAGCAGCTGCTGCCCAGATCACCCCTCAGGAGCAGGGGGAGGTGGAGAAGCCCTCAGGGGGGATCAGGGCTGGTGGCAGGCGCCAGCAGCAGGTCTGAGCAGTGGTGCTGGCTGCGGGTGCAAGCAGGGCTGGCACCAGCAGCAGGTGTGAACGCCTGGTGGGACCACAGCATGCAGGAGCAAAGAATGTTCAGTAACCACCAGAGGCTCGCCTCGATGACAGTGACATGCGCCCCGCCCTGGTCTGGTGCCCCTGGTCACCTGCTCCACCATCCCGCCATGGCCGATGCCAACCATGTTCCATGCTCTGCCACCTGCTGCTGATGCCCTCCGTGTTCCATCCACACCCCCTGGTGGTCAGCACACATCATAGCAACTGGTTGTTTGCCGTTTGGTCTATTTACATATTAAGGTTTTATATATATAGATATCTCGGAATGGTACTTGCTTCTGAATAGGAAATTAAGGGTTACTTTTGGGGAAAATTTGTCTAAAGTCACTAAAGATGTTTAGTTAATTTAGAGATAGGCATAAACTAGGTAAATTCAGATCAGTTTTGCTGTAAAATTGTCTCCATATCATTGCTTTGGCCCTCAAATCTAGTATCCTGCCAATAAAGGTAGTGGTATTGATTTGTTCTAGCTTCTTTGAGCTATACCAGTTCTTAAGAAATGGTGTTCTCCCCTGCCATTCCTTTCCTCTGCTTTGAGTCACTTTCTTCATCCCCTGTTCACGCCACCAACATTCTACATTTACTATGCCCCTGTCACTTCTCTTGCTGAGGTCACCAGCGACCAACTATTTTAAACATATTAAGGCACAGATTTAAACTTTCTTTAATGTCTCCATTTGTACCTCAGATCTGACCCCCACTTACCTTGTCAGCCATTTCTCCCAATGCTGCCTTGAGATGTGTGCTTGAATTTTCTGTTTATTTTTATCACTCTGGTATTTTAAACCGTCTTTAATATGCACTGCAATTTTTACACCTCCTCTCTTTTTTCTCCTTTGAATTATCTTTCAGTAAAGCTTTAATTCATTATACATTGAGCATATGAATTGTGGGTTATTTTAAAATATCAGCGAGATAAAAAGTGGAGTGGAGAAGATATACAAATATAGTCCTCTTCCTTAACTTGCTCCCTGAAAGTTGTTGTTTTTAATTCATAAATACTGTGACTCTACAATGTGTGATTTTTAGGTTTTCACAGTTAAATGATAAGTCTGCCCAATCAAAATGAATGTAAGCGGTTAAGGCAGCCGTGGGCAAACTACGGCCCGCGGGCCGGGTCCGGCTGTTCTATCCGGTTCTCTTGCTCTCCCCTCCGCTCCTTTACTTTGAATGTATATTAGTTCACACAAACACTCCATCCATGCTTTTGTTCCGGCCCTCCGGTCCAGTTTAAGAACCCATTGTGGCCCTCGAGTCAAAAAGTTTGCCCACCCCTTGTAGGGGCACGTACTTCAGTTGCAGGTTAGGTAACTCATCGATGTGTCTCCCATCAATGTTTCTCTCTTTCTCTCTTAAAAAAAAAATCAATGGAAAAAATATCCTCAGGTGAGGAAACACACACACACACACACACACACACACACACACAGTAAGGAAAGGAAAATTTACTGGGGAAATAGTCAAAACATTAAAATACATGGTCTTTACTATAATGTTGGAAAAGTTTATTTTAAAAAATGTGGGGAAGCACAGAGGAAGGCACTTCTGAGAGAGGAACATTCAGGAAAGGCTTCACGGAAGTACTACAGCTCCATAATTTCTTATTCTAAACCCCTTAGACCAAATGTGTTTTGGTATTCAGAATTCAAGTGTCAATATCAAATGAGTTTTTGCAAAATTTATGAAAAATTTGTGGGATTATAATAGATTATGAGCCTATATTAAGTGATTTAATATTGGGAAGTGATGATATATCCTATTGTCACCTACTATCCCTCCTTAATCATTTTGGGAATGAATTACTTGTAGTTTTTTAAACCACTCAACATTGCTCTTTTTTTCTTTGCATTTTCAAAATCACATTTGGTCTTTTAGAGTCCTGTAGTTTCATAGCATCCTTTAAATCATTTAGTAAATCTCTTTCAATTTTCACATCCTAGCTATTTTACTAAAATAAATCTCATACTCTTCTCCACATTCTTCCAGCTACCCTCCTACATTACCATGAGTCAAAAGAATATTTGTTATCTTGATTACTTCTTTAATTTCCTAATGAAGTGAACTTGACAAGAAAAGATCACAGCCTGACTCTTTTAGTGGAAGCTCAGTGCATAATCTCTCTCTTTATTTCCTTAAGTGTTTAAATGAAAAAACTGTTTTACACATATTGCAAGCAAACTTACTTTCTCCTTCTTTAGACTAAACTTTTAAATGACTCAGGTTTAAGCCCTATTTGTTAGCTGTTGAGTTTTCTGAATCATTAGCTATTTTTAAAGTAGAGCAGTGCCACACAAAGAAATGAATTAAGGAAGACTTATAAATAATAAGGTTACTGAGCTCTTCATTGAAGTATGATAGATTTTTCTATGTTAATATAACTTATTCTTCTTTAAAATATATAAAATTTACATACATGCCCCCAAACTTGTTTACACTTTTCCCTCCAATTTATTATTTAAAATTTTTTTAAATCTACAAAAATAGTTGAAATACTAATGCAGTGAATACCTACATAACCTCATCTGGAGTCATAAGGTTTTGCCACATGTACTTAGCTGTTTACACACATGCGTGCGCTTGTACACTTTTTTCCCTTCTGAATCATGAAAAGTAATTTGCAAACATTATGGCATGTCACCCCAAATACTTCAGCCTGCATCTCTTAAGAATAAGGATATTCTCACATAACTACAGTGCCATTTACCGTATCTGAGAAATGTGAAATTCAATAGTAATCAGCTAATACATGGTCTACGTTTAAATTTACCCAACTACCCAAAATGTCATTTTTTTTTAGCTCTTTCCCCTCCCCACCCCACCACCTTCAATCAAGATTGAATCAAGGTTTATATTGAATTTCAGTATGTAGCTATTGTGTCATTAGTCTTCTTTTTTATTGATTTTAGAGAGAAGTAAGGAGAGAGAAACATCTATTTGTTGTTCCACTAATACTATATGCATTCATTGGTTGATTCTTGTATGTGCCCTAATCAGGGGTCAAACCTGCAGCCTTGGAGAACTGGGATGATGCTCTAACCCACTGAGCTGCTCGGCCAGGGCTGTGTCTCAGTTCTCTTTGGGTTATACACATTTTTGGGTTATATACATTGATGCTGTTTACTTTGGTAAGCCCATATCCCCTTCTAGTATAAACTATGTCAGAGATATTTCCGTTCATGGGTCCTGTTACTAAATAGGCACTTTAAAACTTAAAATTAAGGGTGGGGAGATTATTGCTACTTTTTATTCATCTTCATCTTAGTATAAAGCTTTTATCCTTTGGTTTTAATTTTAAAGTATTAATTAAGATCTAAGAGAAACCCTCATTTTTTGAAAATTCATGATTCCCATCTTCAGGTATTTGAGATAGATTGCTTTGGCTTATATAATGCTAAGGCTTTCTTTTTGTAGTTCACTTTCCTAAGACTCATATTCAGTATGTTTGGGCATTGAAGTATTCCTTTAAACAGGACCCTTGAAAGGAATCAAATGGTAATGCAGCAAGTGAGAACTGGGGACTATTGGTACTGATTAGCTTTCTCTGTAGATGACAGCTTTCAGAATAGATAATGATTCTTTCATTTTTTGATTAATTTTTTTTAATTTTTCAATTACAGTTGACATTCAATATTATATTAGTTGTAGGGGTACAACATAGTGGTTAGACATTTATATAACTTATGAAGTGGTCCTCCCCATAAGCCTAGTACCCACTTGACACCATACATAATTATTACAATACTAGAGGCCCGGAGCATGGGTGGGGGGTGGGGAGGGATGCGGGAAGTTGGGAGGGGCCGACCTGGGCCCTGATCGGCCTGGTTGGCCACCGCAGTTTGCGTCATAGCGACTGGTTGTTCTGGCGTTCCAGTCACTTGGCTTTTATATACTAGTATAGATTCTTGACTATATTCTCTATGCTATACTTTACATCCCATGGCTTTATTTTTTAATTTAAATTCTTTATTGTTTAAAGCAGCGGTCGCCAACCTTTCAGACCTCACGGACTACCAGTGGTCTGCGGACCACCGATTGGCGACCAGTGGTTTAAAGTATTATATACGTCTCCTTTTTTCCCTACTGACCTCTCCCCCATGACTGTTTTGTAACTACCAATTTGCACTTCTTAATCCCTTCACCTTTTTTATCCAGTCCTCCATCCCCCCCTCCTATCAGGCAACCATCAGTTTGTTCTAATAGAGAGGTTCTTTTTTTGTTTTTTAATATATTTTATTGATTTTTTATAGAGAGGAAGGGAGAGGGATAGAGAGCCAGAAACATCGATGAGAGAGAAACATCGATCAACTGCCTCCTGCACACTCCCTACTGGGGATGTGCCTGCAACCAAGGTACATGCCCTTGACCGAAATCGAACTCGGGACCCTTCATTCCGCAGGCCGACGCTCTAGCCACTGAGCCAAACCGGTTAGGGCGAGAGGTTCTTTTAGATGCAGTTGAATTTAGATGCAAGTTAATTTAATGGTTGGTAGTATGTTTTGATATGTTGGAAATTCCGGTTTCTTCACCAACCGTGATAATAAGCAGTTCAGTGCATTTTAAAATGTCAAAAACAGAATTCTAAAGAGCCTATTTTCTACTGAAAAATGCAATATTAGAAAATCTTTGATTTAGGAGAAGCATATCAGACAGTAGCATGCTGAGGAGTAGAAAGTTAATTTTCTAAAATTTCAACAGTACCAAGTCCATTGAAAACCACTCCCCACAAACTTCTGTCTTTTTTTTTTTTTTTTTTTTTTTT
The DNA here is from genome assembly GCF_963455305.1 of Plecotus auritus. Classification (NCBI taxonomy): domain Eukaryota; kingdom Metazoa; phylum Chordata; class Mammalia; order Chiroptera; family Vespertilionidae; genus Plecotus; species Plecotus auritus. Next base: position 140,987,262 of record NC_137784.1, on the reverse strand, counting down.
ACTTAAAATTTTTTTTCAATTACAGTTTATATTCCATATTACTTTGCATTAGATTTCTTTCAGAACTATTTTTGTTTTCCCTTTTCTTATAAACATATTATAGATTATTACCCTATCTACATGATACACACTTTATCACAAGCACAGAAGTATTGAATATAAAGTAAAGCAAACTGTTAAGTATTAATTCCCTTTCCCCTTTGATTCCCATTTTTAAATGGATAAATGAGGTGTTCTACAACACTGGTCATAGCAAGTTGGCCTAATAATTGAATGAGACGGTCTAGTTACGAAGACCAGTCCATAGTTAGCATAGATCCCAGTGTAGTTGTCCTAGGCCAGTGGTCGGCACACTCAGTACGATTGAAATTTCTTTGGAGAGCCGAAAACCAACTTCTGCGCATGGGCCACGAAGTTTCAATCGCACTGTACGTGCGCCCCCGCACGTGGTATTTTGTGGAAGAGCCACACTCAAGGGGCCAAAGAGCCGCATGTGGCTCGCGAGCCGCAGTTTGCCGACCACTGTCCTAGGGGCTGCATATATACAATATCGGGCTGCATATGCAATGCTTTTTTATAACATTGAGCTAACAAAATTTAAAAATTGTAAAACTCTGCTTTCTCATGGTTAACATACATTTGCTTTCATACTTGTTTTTTCCAGAGGTTAACGTTCTTAACACATTGCGGACGGATCACGAGAATTCTCGTGTTTTCTGTTCTAAGGCTTGTGGCCAATCACGAGAATTCTTTAAAAAGATATTAGCTTGTAAAAACATGTAATAAATAACTTCAAAATGCAATGGGTATTTAATTTTAAAGCGTGCCTTTAACATTTATGTAAACCGTTTTTTGTACTCCTTCAATAGAAACGTATCTGGCCACTGGGTAAAGCTAGCAATAAAACTACTGGTCCGCAATGTGGTAAGATACTCGTTTTATTATTGACTGAGACCTTGATTTTCAGCCATGTGGTTGGTTTAAGTGAAACTGTTATGTCTTGCTGACATTTAGGCCCTCACTATTGTCCTAGGGGCAATACAACCCTGGAGTGACAGGTAGCGAGTGTGTTATGAGGACTCACGTGTTAGCTGACTTTTCCTGCATGGCTCTCTCAGTACGAGGGATTGTGCAAGGCAAAGTGCCTCTTGGAAGCTTGAGTTTGTACACCATCTACTTGTCAGTGGCCGAGATTGTTAGCAGAACATCTTTAAAAGTGCCGTATCAGCGGACCCGTGCCTCTTCTCTGTCCACACTGACTTTGGAAACTTAGCCAAGTTGCCCCCAGAATGCTTAACTTCAACATAATATCCTGTCACCATGGCTTCATTTCTTTATTTTCCTGCCTCAGAAACCTCATCCCAAGATTAAAATCTTACAAGAACAGTTGTTTGCTCCCTAAGTAATCCCCATATTACCTTTGCTCGTGGCATTTCTTCTGCCTGGAAAGTACCTTTCTCCCACTTTTCCTTCCCGCCCACATCTAAATTGACAACTTCTTTATCCAAACTTCTGTGATTCCTACCTCCCCTCACCTGAAGCTGAGCTTTCCTTCCCTTTAGCATCCATGGTATACTATGTCTATTTCTCTTTTGCCTAATTTATGAATATATTGTACATGAGCATTTGTCCTAATGTTACTGTCTTTAGTAATTCAAGTATATTTTTATTTTTATCCCCTACATGAAGTCATTTTTAAAACGCCATCCTTCTTGAGGTTTCATCTTTGCAGACTGGTTTTTGGGCGGATTAGATTCTACTGTGTCACCTCAAATACACCAAGCCCTCAATCAGCCTTTTCTTGGCTTTCTTCCAAGCCGGAGCTGTCTGTAATATTCACCGCCTTCTTGTGGTAGTCTTTCATCCAAGCAGCTAAAAGTAGGGGCTGGATCCTGAAACCACATTGATCCTTAAACGTCAAAGAATTCCCTGCCTCTGTATCTCCTGAAATTATTTCTGACCCTATTCCTAAAATGCATTTATTAAAAAACGGCATATCTTCTACAATTTTATACTTTTTGCTAGTGATTTAATATGTTGTTTTTAACAAATGAATTATTAATTGCTGTAAGATATATTTATTAAAATTCAGCAAAACTAAAATGAAGAGGAAATAACAATCCTGATCTGGTTTGATTTTTATTTTTTAGCTCTTCAATACACTCGAACATGGTCTAGGATTAATCAAAGCAGAACAGATTACTGTTAAGTCAAGTCTTAAATATTATACCTGTGTCTTCTCTGGGATCCTTTTCCTAAATCTCTGTATTTTCTGATTTTTCCCTGCCCCTTGACTGAATCGGATTCTTTCTTTAGGATCTGCTCATTGGTGGACTTCAGAAGAGCCTCTGTCTCTCAGTTTCCTTGAATTCCAATGGCTACCTTTTGAAAAATGGGAATGAACGAACAATTTAATGTTAAGAGCAAAGAGGAAAGCACAATGTGGTTACTCATTGTCAGATCAGATGAATAGAGCTGTGTGTTTTCTAAGGTTCCAATAGCTCACAGAATAAAAATTCTGGAGCCGTGATTGCATACACAGAATACTCACGGCTTAATATTACTAGCAACCCTAGCTCTCATCCCTTATTGTTTGCAGGAAAGTGGTATAATGCATTTTTCTAGATGAAACTACCAAACTAACCATAAATTAGAAACTACCATCTGATTGTCATTGTAGTCAGTAGCATTGGAGTGGAAAATTTATTCGCTGAGTAAAGAGTGGGATAATAATACTCCCCAGAACCACAGCTCTGTGTTTTGGGGGTGGGTGGGGGACTGCACTGACTGAATCTCATCTTCAAAAGGGAAAGGGGGAGCGGCTAAGAGTACGTGGAAGAGAGTACGGTGTGAGATAGTGAGGAAAAGCTTGAGATTTCCTGCTTTTATAAAACCCCAGCCCAACGACTTAAAAAAGAGCTTTATGACATCAGACCAATTTAGCTTCTGAGCACAAGTCTCAGCTGCACAGGATGGTTAGATGCCTAAGTGTCATAATAGTGTGAAGTACCTAATACCATGCCTTCTGTCTGGTCTGTATTTTTTATTTATTTGATGGGAGCAGAGTAGAGTCTGCCAATCTTCTAGAGGTGTCTGCAGAGTTTTCGGCATTATTTTCCTTTGAAAGAGACCTTATATTAAAGCCCTGGCTGGAAAATTTGTTCAGTAAGATCAGGGCCTTCAGAGGTGAATTGTATGGGACATGGGGAGGGAAAAGGGGACGAGCAGATACTGTTTAAGAGCTTGTGGCATTGTCTGAATTATATTCTCTCTCTTTTTACCATGATCTAAATTTTTGCTTTCTCCCTTCCCTGGCATACTTTCACGAACACATACCACCTATGCGCGCCGCGCGCACACACACACACACACACACACAGAAAAAAGGAGAGAGCTGTCTAGCTTTGATTTACAACCATAGTCTAAAGCAGCAGTCGCCAACCGGTGGTCTGGTGGTCCGTGAGGTCCGAAAGGTTGGCGACCGCTGGTCTAAATCATTATTTTGTTTCTAAGTAAGTTAAACATGCAAGAATTGCTGAACAAACTGAGTAATTTATTTTAATATGATGCATAACGGGTTTGCCTTACAGCTAGCTGTGACGTTGATATTGCTATATGTTTGTTAAATAAGTTAACAAGGTTTATATATATTTTTAGTCATCTTTTATCCTGGCTTAATGCACAGGGGTTCTGATAAGTGACAATACTTTACCCTAGTCACTTATAAAATAACAAGGAAATATAAATGAAGAGAACTTAAATGTGCTATTACTTACCATACATTAAATTTTAGTTATTCAGTAATCAAATGTTTATTGCATACTTACTATATATGCCAGGCACTGTCATAGACAGAGAGTAGACAGCATGTATAAAACAGATAAGACCTTGTGCTTTCAAACAATACTCAGTTGCTAAACCCATTTCCTTTTCTTTAGGGTATTTTCATTGTCTCTGAACTTTAGAGGGAAAAGTGCCTTAGACATCATCTCCAACCTCTGTTCAAATGCAGAGTCTGAGCCTAAGATTCAGAGGAGAGTTAAGAGAATTTAGCAATTTCAAGTAATGACAGCAAACTATAGGAAAATCAGCACAAATTGTGAGAATTCACTGTATTGTTAGCATCATAAGTATGAGTTTAGAGAAGCCACAAATTATAAACTCAATTGTGTTTATAAATGCAAGATTCTTTATTATCTCTAAGTTAAAATAGTGGATTTAAATGTCTTTTTAAAAAAATTTTTTTAATTGTTTGAAGTATTACAAATAGTAGTACATAAGTCTCCTTTTTTTTTTTTCCCCATTGACCTCCCCCCGGCCTCCCCTTCCCCCAAGTACATGCCTTTACCTGCCCCCTCCCCCCCCCCAGTGTCTACTATCCATTGGTTATGCTTATATGCATGAAATGTCTTTTTTCTTCTTTAGTGCTATAGTGAAACCAATTTGGTATTGTGTGGTGACTGAACACATAAATGGCTTTCTGCTTATAGACTCAAAAGTTTCAAACGCATCTATATAGATGATGCTGTTTACCATTGTCTGGGTAGTACTACTAGAAATAACGTGCCTTCCTGCCTTGCTGGAATCGTAGTTCAGATCTGGAATTCAGACCCCTTATTTCAAGGATGAGAACATTGACTCCCAAAGAGGTCAATTCACTTGCCCAAATAAGAGCCAAAAGTAACAGCTTATATTTAAGCAAGGAATCAGGTTTTGCATATTAAGATCATTATATTTTTATATTCAGATAAAAATTATTCTCAACTTCCACTGATATAATATTAATATCAGACCTGCTGAACAGTAACCCCATTTTTTTTTAAATATCAGAATATCTGAGACATTGACAAAAGAAAAATGAAGTCACAGGTATTAGAACTGAGTCTCTTGGCATTATTTCTAATGATATATCTTTTATGCTAAAGACATTCAATGTTCAATTGCTGGTCACAAATAATTTTTTCCCTATGACAGGTATTGTCTTCTAAGAACCCTGAAGCAATGTCAGACATTGAGGGAAGCTCTCATTGCTGCAGGCAAAGAGATTATATGGCATGGGCGGACAAAAGAGGAGCCAGCGCATTACTGCAGCATTTGTGAGGCAAGTGACTGTTCTTCTCCACCCCTAGATTTATAAAGCCTCTTACCTCTCCACTTTTGGTTTCTCTTCAGTTATTTTTTAAAATACATTGAAACTTTCGTGTAATACATTTTACTGAAATTGTAATTGTACTTAAAATCTTATTTTCTTGTTACTTAGCTATTAAAATTTAATCTGATGGTATACTATTTTACTAACTATGGATTAACTCAAAGTATCTACTAGAGTCATTTATATAATAGATATTTAACAGATGATAATCATCAAGAAGTTTAGGCTTGGAATTTTAAACTATGAACAATCCAGAAGCAGACAGATGCCAATAAACTGGATGTAGTTCAGTATAGCTACAGGCAGATCGATGTTAAGTCCTCTCTGGTACAGTTCACAATACATTGGTCAGTCTTCTAAAGCCAAGGCTTGCAAGAGATGCAGAAACGAAGAAGATAGGGTACCTGAAGGAGCTTCCATAGTCTGCTCAAAGAAGACAAATTATGAACAACTAATTGTAATGTACATGAGACTTGTGAATGCAAAGTTGGTCTTACTGTTACGACAACACTGAGGGGGGAAAATGACCAAATTTTCCTTTCTATATTGGCATAAGAGTTCACTAAAGTATTAACATTTGAGTCCCTCCTTAAGGATGAGTATGAGACTTCAGTGGACCAAAAAATGAGAAGTGGAGGTAGAATGAATGTTACTATGAGCTATAATAACAATATGGGAAATGAAATGGCTTACCCATAAAAGGGTTAGTCCAATGTGGCTGGAACTTATTGGGGACAGACTGCAAATTACAAGTCTAGGTAGTAGGAAGCTTACAGAGCATCTTGAATGACTTTAAGGAATTTGATATTCTGAGGTCATTGAAGCCATCAAAAGATTTTGAGCAGGCAAACAACTTGGATATGTGGTTTGAGGTTTGAGGTTTGGCTAAGCACTAAGCACTATGCTATGCCTTGGAGGTGCAAAGATGAGTAAAGTAGTCTTTATCTTTGAGAAGCTCTGTCTATAGGGGAAGACAAATAGCCATTCACAGTGCCCCGTATGAGTACTGTCAGAGAAGTAAAAAGAAAATTATGATCACTTTTACCTGACTGTATAGTAATGTTTCATATTTAGAACAAAGTAGACTGACCTTTATTAAACTTTTGAATTACACTTTTGCCAGTGATTGTAATGAGTAGCCATTCCCCTGAATATACATTGCCACCCATGTCGCTGGGTTTGGTGCAGAATAAATCTTGTCCATTAAACTATTTTACACATGGCCATGTTTGTCTTGGTACCTACTTTCAACTAGAGATAACTGTCCACAACTCCATGTAAAGTAAGATTCTGTGATTTTATTAAAGTATTACAATAAGTAAATGCCACTGTCGCAATTGAATGCTTTTTCTCTTGTATAAAATAGGTGGAGGTTTTTGATCTGCTTTTTGTCACTAATGAGAGCATTTCTCGGAAGACCTACGTAGTGCATTGTCAAGATTGTGCACGAAAAACAAGCAGAAACCTGGACAATTTTGTGGTGCTAGAACAGTACAAGATGGAGGACCTGATGCAAGTCTATGACCAATTTACATTAGTAAGTGAAATCCACATGTGAGTACATAGTTAGCTGGATAGGGAAGCAGCATTGTTTGTTCTGCTACCTGATAAGCAGGAGGTATGAAATACTTAAATTTTCTTTTGGCATTGCATGGTGTTCCCCCTCCACTTCCAAGTATTTATTCCTATGAAGTTAGCATATTTTATTTTCACTTTTCTTCCTGGGCGAGACCAGCCTAAATAATACCACAGTAATTATGTTTTTAAATCTTTGTGTGCTTTTTGAACACTGTCACATTGTCATCTCAGTTGATAAAATTTTTGTGTACACACAGGTTATTAGTGTCAGCAAAATGAATCCGTAAATGTGCTTTTAAATATACTTCTGCTTTTAGAGCTAATTGTATTTATTTAAAATTTTGTTCTTGCCAGAAGTATTAACCTCATGAGAATATTTGTTAATCCTCACCCAATGATTCCCCCCTCCACCCCCATTGATTTTTAGAGAGGGAGGGAGGAAAACATCAGTGTGCTACACCATCTGTTGCTTCCCATACATGCCCTGATCGAGGCTGGGGATTCGGCAACCCAAGTATGTGTCCTTAACTGGGAATCGAACCCAAGACCCTTTGGTGCTTGGGCTAACACTCTAACCACTTGACAACACCAGCCAGGGCAGCCTTATGGGGAATATTTGATGGAGCATAACTTCCTGCTACGTTATACAACCTCATGAGATTCAAAGTATACTTATAAATTGCACACAATTTTTAACTTTTCAACAGCGGATGCTCAGGGCGAAGCATTTTACTCTTGCACATCACTAGTTTTATGAATAGGAAAATAATTTATGAATTGTTGATTTTCCTCCAATACATTTCTCTTACAAATGTTAATAGAAACGGAATTTTTGAAATTTAGCTCCTGATATTTTCATTTGAATGGTCTTCAAGATTGCTTGAAGAAGAAGAAAATTATCTGGAGTATGTTGCACAAAATGCATTATCTAGTTGATAGGTTCTGAAGCCAGTTACTAATGAAATTATAATTGGTTTGTTAAATTATTTTCTACAAGCCTTTTTTTTAAAAACAATCGAAAAAAAATGCTCAACCTAATAAGGTTCTTGATTTTTAATGTTCTTGAGTCTGACTATTTGGTGAAGTAGTGCAGAAAAATGCTGGGACACTGAGTAGGGCAATGGTCTCAGACTCTTAAGAAAATTGTCTAGGTGGGAGTCAGTAAGGGCGGCTGTACTTTGTAACACCCTCACTTGTATTTTTAGGCTCCTCCATTGCCATCTTCCTCATCTTGATATTGTTCCATGGACATTACATGAGACCTTTTCTGCTATTCAGGAAGTAACCCAGTTCCGCACCACTGGCTTTTAGAGCTGTCTCGTAAGGCTGCTGGCTGAAACTGTGTCTATGCAACCTTCCAAGCGAGAGTGTCAACCAACTGGACTGAGGAGGGCACTGCTCCCACTCCAGGACTCTCAACGCTGACCAGCTGTACTTCAGAAAGAAGAATGATTCCCATGTTTTGTATATAGCTGACAAAACTGGCAACATCACACAGACTACTGACTTGAAGACAGCCTTTTATATTTCTCTATTTCTGGGCTGATGAACCTGTTTTCATCCTTTTCCCCTTCAGAATTTTCCTTGGAAAAAAATACTAGCCTAGCTGGTCATTTCTTTGTAAGGTAGTTAGCAATTTTAAGGCTTTCTTTGGTCAACTTTTTTTTAATGTGAAAAGTTAGGTAAGAAACTTTTTTACTGCTTTTATGTTTTTCTGTCTTGTTTTGAAACCATGGCGGTTATTACACTTTTGGTTCCTAAATGAAATGTTTAAAAATTAACAGCCAAGTCACAAAGATAATGGATTGCACATAGACTAAGGAATAAACTTCAGATTTGTGATTTTTGTTTCTAATCTTGATGTAAATTTACACTATTTATAAATACATATTTATTGCTTGAAAATATTTGTGAATGGAATGCTGTTATTTTTTCCAGATTTACCTGCCATTGAAATTTTAAGGAGTTCTGTAATTTCAAACACTACTCCTATTACATTTTCTATGTGTAAATAAAGCTGCTTAGCATTGTACAGAAACTTTTATTAAAATTGTTTAATGTTTAAAGAGTTTTCTATTGTTTGAGTTTTAAAAAGATTTTATGTACAGTGCCCAGTTTTTGTTCATTTTTCAAATCTGATTATATATATTTTATATATACTTATGTATGTATATATAATATATATAGAAATCTGGATATCTATGTATAAAGATTTAGAACTTAAAATTTTCTCATTTTAAGTTTCACATCTATGGTAGATTTTTGAGGTGTCTACTGTAAAGTATTGCTTACAAAAGTATGATTATTTTTAAAGAAATATATATGGTATGTATCTTCAAGACCTAAAATGTCAGACTGGTTTATTGTTAAGTTGCAATTACTGCAGTGACAGACCAATAAACAATTGCTGCCAAAATGTAGTATAATAGTAGAAAACAAATAGTGATTGAACTTAAGGTTTTAAAGGGAATGTTATATGGGCTTGACAAATCCTGTACATCATTTAGCAGCTTTTTATATGGAAAAAATATTCAGATAAAGGATTCTATTTTAGAATGCAAATAAATTAAGAGACTTATTTTTTAATGTTAGGCAATTCTGAAATTTCATGCTTTTCTGCTTGCATGACACGATGGGGGCAGGGGGGCCTAGTCTGCAAATTCCATGTCACTAGTAATATAGCAAGCTATATTAGCATTAACAGGTCACTTCTGATTAATAATAGTATTTTAAAGTAATGGTACCTTGCATTTGGCACATATTCTCATTTTATTACTCTGTTCTTTCTAACTTTCTAAGATTTTTCCAGGAAGCTATAGTGAAGAAGCATAGAGAATGCTTATAAATGACGTTATATGTATGACTAAAGAAAACGTATAATCCTCTCTAGTGAAATGCTGTGCTGATTGCATTAATCAAGTACTTTTTCCCTATACTCAAGGAGCAAGAGTTCTTGTCTTAAGTGCTGCTCAGGATGCTTAACCATTAATATTTCTAAATGAACTCAAGACAAACAAAATAAAAATTGCAAGCCAGCTACCCAGAAACAAAGGTTAAAGGAAGGCAGAAGCTATACCTAAATGTTTCTTAGCCGTTCTAGTTTATCTTACTGACACAGTGTCTTATTTTCTGTTTTTTGGTTTTTTTTATATATTTTTATTGGTTTAGAGAGGAAGGGAGAGGGGGAGAGAGATAGAAACATCAATGATGAGAGAGAATCATGGATCAGCTCCCTCCTGCACGCCCCCTACTAGGGATCAAGCCCGCAATCCAGGCATGTGCCCTTGACCGGAATAGAACCTGGGACCCTTCAGTCTGCAGGCCGATACGCTGTCCACTGAGCCAACCAGCTAGGGCTCTGGGGTTTTCTTCAGATAGTTTATTATCAAGATTACTCTAAGTTGTGTGACATTCAGGAATAATTTAGTGGTGTTTCACCAATAACTATTTGGAAGTTGTATGTCAAGAATACTTGTTCAGCTTAGTCTGGGATAGAAAGGATAGGAGGTAGAAATCAGACATTACTTTGAAGTGTAACTAGATGAACAGAGTCATGCAGAACTGCTTTTCATCAATTTAATATCTTTTATAATTTACATTTTCCAGATTTCAGAAGGAATAGAATTTTTTTTTTTTACTGCTCCTATAGGGAAATTTCATTAAAGCAAACCCCATCCTGGTCCCTTAATAATAAAACGGGTGTCATCATAACACACATTGTTTAGGCAAAGAAGCTAATTACACACTATGAAAAAGGGAGAAGTGTTGATCCAGAAAGTGGGAACTAAATCATATTTTCCTCATTGTCACCAGTTAAATAGGAAATCTTATACCATCAGTATAGCAGTTCAAGTTGCTTAACCTATTTAAATTAAATTAATAAAAAATGTGGCTTCTGCATTTTGAAATAAAAGCTAAGTCACTTTTTCAAAGTAGTAAATGGACAGGACTTTATCCTAGTAATTAGCTGAAATTTAACAACGTAATATGAATTTAACTTAAATGAAGTACCTGCTTCTCAGAACCTAATTATTAAATCTTTAAATCATTATCATGTATATTCTCTATTAGTCAATATATTTATTTAGCGTCTCCTAAAGTTTAGGACCTTAACAAATCTGAATAAGATGTCCTCCCTGCCCTCTACCCCTCACACACACTAATATGGGAGATTTAGGTATTGTGTGGGGCAAAACCTAGGTCATAAGGGCTACTAGTCTTGGGGCTTACATTTCAGCGGGGTTTCGTTTAACATCAATGATCACATCTTCCAGAGCAAGAGGATCCGGGAACTTCGACTAAGGGGTCGGGCGAGTGTTGCAAGACAACTGGAGAGTTGGGAAGGCCCCGATACTGGGAAAGCCTGCCGTGAGAGAGGAACCATCGCGAGATTTATGCAAAAGAACAAGGTTGAATTTGCAATAGTCTTCCTGCCTGCTTTAACACACTATCATTTCTTGTGGACATTGCTGCCAAAGGGATATTTCTTTTTTAAAATTTTCTATAAAAATGTATTTGAACCAAAGAGAGGATACACCTGGAAGCAAGATCGCACCAGACATATAGGTGCTTCCTGAGGGATACTTGCAGCCGTGGGCAAACTACGGCCCGCGGGCCGGATCCGGCCCGTTCAGCTGTTCTATCCGGCCCACGGAGCCGAAAGAGCGGAGGGTTCTCTTGCTCTCCCCTCCGCTCCTTTACTTTGAATTTATATTAGTTCACACAAACACTCCATCCATGCTTTTGTTCCGGCCCTCCGGTCCAGTTTAAGAACCCATTGTGGCCCTCGAGTCAAAAAGTTTGCCCACCCCTGGATACTTGTAAAGCACAGAAATTCAAGGGAGAGGTGACCTGGGCTTGAACTTTGGATCTTGGGAGGATGGAACTAACACAGGTTTGGAAGACAAAAAGTAAAGTCCCCAGAACCCATTAGATGTCTTCAGGTGAGTGGAGGTGCTTCTGACTAGAAGAGGAAATGCAGAAGGATAGTTCCAGAAGCAGAAGAGAATGAATTGCTTGTAGAGCAGCCAGTGGTTGAAATTAGGAGAGGCTGGATGGGAACCGTGTACCTAGCTCTCCGCTGAGGTGGTGCTTAGAGCCACGGGAGATGAGCTCATACAAGGAACTGGTGAGAAGAGGTGATGTCAGCATATAAGGAGAGAGGGAAGGAGAAGAAATCTAAAAGAAACCGGCTTGGGGGGTGTTACATAACCTTGAGCTTTTGGAAAACAACCACACCACGTGGCAAACGTGAGGGTTAGAGGGATTCCTTGGGCTTGGCACAAGATGCTTGGTGGCATTTATTTATTTGCTAGGCCCCTTCAGTGGAGCAACAACCTGATTGCCATGGATGGGAAAAGTTCCATTTGAGAGGAAGTGGGGGTCACTTTGGTCTTTCAGGAGCCCTGGGTGTGAAATTATGTTGGTCTTTGGTGAAGAGCAAACAGATCTCCAATTTTAAACATTTCTATCATTGTCCTGGAGTGCGTTACACAGTAATAGTTGTGTATATATTCCCTGAAGAAACCCATGTGGTCTGTTTTTGAAAGGAAAACATACTTTTTAAAATTTTTTTATTGTTTTATTGTTTAAAGTATTACATGTAGTAATACATATATCTCCTTTTTTCCCCCCATTGACCTTCCCCCAGCCTCCCCTACCCCCTGTCACATGCCCTCTTCCCCCCTCCCCCCCACCCCCCGGTGTCTTGTGTCCATTTGTTGTGCTCATATGCATGCATACAAGACCTTTGGTTGATCTCTTGGAAAACATACTTTTCAGTCGAACAGGGAAATGAGGTTGGAACTTTTTTTAAATATATTGATTTCAGAGAGGAAGGGAGAGAGAGAGAGAGAAACATCAATGAGGAGAGACAACCATTGATCAGCTGCCTCCTGCACACCCCACACTGGGGACCGAGCCCACAACCTGGGTATGCGCCCTGACGGGAATAGAACCGTGACCTCCCGGTTCATAGGTCGACGCTCAACCACCGAGCCAACGCCAGCCGGGCTGAGGGTGGAACTTTTTAGTGAGGCCCACAGATACCCACCATTTGTATGTAAGTACTTTATATACATTGTGTTTAGCCCTGACAATGACCCTTTGAGTTAGGTACTGTTTCTCCCCATCTTACAGAGAGTAAATTGAGGCAAAGAGAGATCACATAACTTGCCCAAGGCTTGCAGTGTTGAAGCTAAAATTCTCACTGGTGATCCAACTTCAGGGCAAGTCCTAGTCCACCTCCCTCTGCAGAGAAATAGGAGTTGAGGGCTTACTCTGCAGTTGTGTTTGAATGACCCTTTTCATTTGAAGTATTTCTTTAAGAGGAAGATGTCTTTAGATTTGAGAACCTGTAATTAGGTCCATCATATCTTTTATAGTCCAAACCAGAACCTCTTTGAGATCAAAAGAGGGCCCTCCTGGGCAAGCCGGAATGTATGGCATAGCGTTTAAACTGGTCTTCCAAAAAAGCCTTGTGGGGGCAGTGTTTACCTCCTCCCAACATCCTCCTCCTAGATATTTAAATTCTAACCATGTGTGTGTGGAAGGGTCTGATGACTTCAAATAGATTAAAGGTATGATTGACACAATGCAGTACTCTGAGCCACAGCTACTTCCAAAAATGCTCAGATACAACAGCTATTAAATCGACTAGGGAGAAAAGTAGAGAAAGCAAACAGATTTTGTAGGCTTAATAGTAAATTGTAGGTAAGCATTAACTTGAGCTCTCCACTTGTGGCATTTGGCAGAGTGGAACTACATGAGAAAGTTATCTTTGGAAAATTTGATACATGTGATTTAAGTGTCATCTTTCATTAAATGTGCTGGAACACAGCCCTAGCCAGTTTGGCTCAGTGGATAGAGTGTTGGCCTGTGGACTAAATTGTTCCAGGTTCGATTCTGGTCAAGGGCACATGCCTGGGTTGTGGTATCGATCCCCAATAGGGGGAGTGCAGGAGGCAGCTGATCCATGATTCTCTCTCATCATTGATGTTTCTATCTCTCCCTCTCCCTCTCTGAAATCAATAAAAATATATATTTTTTTAAATGTGCTGAAATGCAAATATTCAACTCTCTGCTCATGGAAAGGATTCTGTCTACAGAATGGAAACCAGTGATGGGAAAAATGAGACATTTTTGGGGGCTAGCAATCTGAATCTAGCCACTGCCCCTTTAATTACCTGGTCCTGCAAGACCTGTTTATAAACCTTCCCCAGATGGAGTTATCAGTGCTGGCGCCAGGCCAGGCCTTTGGTTGAGGTCTCAAAGCCCCAGCACATAGGGCTCTTTGAGAACTGGCAAAAGGGACCGGATAAACCCTTATTTGGGAGACAAAGAACTGGAAAAAGTATAACTAGGGAAAGCTTCCTCCATGTTTTTGCCCAGGAATTTGAAAGACATTTTTCTCTGGGCCCACGTGTAGTAATAATAATAATAAAGTGTAACTCCATTTCTCTAAGCATTGCTTGGTTTTTCTCTGGTCTTCTGTAACACAGGTACCCAAATCTATGATCCACAAGATTTTCTGGTTTAAGGTACCGAAAACTTTGAGGAGGGGCAGCAAGGTCAAAATAGATCCAGAGACACAGAAACATGAAACAGACTGAGGACTCTCAGAGGGAATGGAGGGAGAGGCAGGATGGGAAGAGATCAACCAAAAAACTTATATGCATACAATAGGGTGGTGAAGACCTTTGGCAGGGTGGGATCCGGGTGGAGGGGGTCAATGGGGAAAAAAGACATCTGTGATACTTTCAACAATAAAGATGAAATCTGATGAACAAAAATAGAGACATAGAAGCATCGAACAGATCGCCAAACCTCAGAGGGAAGGCAGGGGAGGATGAGTGGGGGGTGGTAAGAGATCAACCCAAGGACTTGTATGTATGTTTGTTTACAAGCATGACCCAAGGACACAGACAGTAGGGGGGGGGGGCGAGGGGAGAGATCAATGTGGGGGGGGGGAGGAGGAAGAGACATATGTAATACTTTAAATAAATTTTTAAAAATAAAAAAAAGAAAAATTTTAAAAGAACGTATGAGATACTGATATATCAAAGTTTCAGTAGAAAAGAAAAACTAGAAAGTACCAAAGATTTAAAAATACAACTGCTGTAAACAAACCTAGATAGTTTTTAAATATTGATCAGCCTTCAAATGGTCCTGTCACAGATCATTTAAAATCAGGTGAGGCTTATAGTCCATGAATTGGAATTCCTCTTGAAACTATTTGCATCTCTCCTTCAAGTCATAAGAGCCCGCTGAAGAGCTGGGTGTCAGCAGCAGGTGATGTGGTAGGTAACATTGAAGGCCATGTGATGCTAGCACTCTGAAACTTGCATTTTAGGCTTGCTTCAGTCTAAAAATGGCAGTTCCATTTTCAGTTTTTTGAGGAAACTCCATACTGTTCTCCACAGTGGCTGCACCAGTCTGCATTCCCACCAGTGGTGCATGAGGGTTCCTTTTTCTCCGAATCCTCGCCAGCACTTGTCGTTTGTTGATTTGTTGATGATAGCCATTCTGGCAGGTGTGAGATGGTACCGCATTGTCATTTTGATTTGTATCTCTCGGATAATTAGTGACTTTGAGCATTTTTTCATGTGTCTCTCGGCCCACTTTGGAGAAGTATCTCTTTAGGTCCTTTGCGCACTTTTAAATTGGATTGTCTTCCTTTGTTAAGTTGTATGAGTTCCTTATATATTTTGGAAATTAAGCCCTTATTGGACGATATCTTTGGCAAATATGTTCTCCCATGCAGTGGGCTTTCTTGTTGTTTTGTTGATGGTTTCTTTTGCTATGCAGAAGCTTTTTATTTTGATGTAGTCCCATTTCTTTATTTTCTCCTTAGTTTCCCTTGCCCTAGGAGCTGTTTCGGCAAATATATTGCTACAAGAGATGTCTGAGATTTTGCTGCATATGGTTTCTTCTAGGATTTTTTTTTTTTTGCCTCTGTATCTATCTTTTTATTTATCAGGTTATAATGTTCTTTATTTTCCATAAATGAGTGAGATCATGTGATATTTATCTTTCTCTGCCTGGCTTATTTCACTTAGCATAATGCTCTCCATCTCCATCCATGTTGTTGCAAATGGTAAGAACTCCTTTTTTACCACAGCATAGTTTTCCATTGTGTAGATGTACCACAGTTTTCTAATCCACTCATCTGCTGATGGGCACTTAGGCTGTTTCCAAATCTTAGCTATGGTGAATTGTGCTGCTATGAACATAGGGGTGCATATATCCTTTCTGATTCGTGTTTCTAGTTTCTTGGGATATATTCCTAGAAGTGGGATCACTGGATCAAATGGCAGTTCCATTTTTAGTTTTTTGAGGAAACTCCATACTGTTCTCCACAATGGCTGCACCAGTCTGCATTCCCACCAGCAGTGCAAAAGACTTTCTTTTTCTCTGCATCCTTTCCGGCACTTGTCATTTGTTGATTTGTTGATAATAGCCATTCTGACAGGTGTGAGATGGTACTGCATTGTTGTTTTGATTTGCATCTGTCTGATGATTAGTGACTTTGAGCAGGTTTTCATATGTCTCACGGCCTTCCTTCTGTCTTCTTTCGAAAAGATTCTATTTAGATCAGTTGCTCATTTTTTGATTGGGTTGTTTATCTTCTTTTTGTTAAGCTGCATGAGTTCCCTGTAATGTTGGAGATTAAACCCTTATCTTTGATATCATTGGCGAATATGTTCTCCCATGCAGTGGGCTTTCTTGTTGTTTTGTTGATGGTCTCTTTTGCTGTGCAAAAGCTTTATATTTTGATGTAGTCCCTTTTGTTTATTTTCTCTTTAGTTTCCATTGCCCTAGGAGCAGTATCAGTGAAGAAATTGCTTCAGCATATATCAGAGATTTTTCTGGCTGTGGATTCCTCTAGTATTTTTATGGTTTCTCGTCATATGTTTAAGTCCTGTATCCATTTTGAGTTTATTTTTGTGTATGGTGTAAGTTGGTGGTCTAGTTTCATTTTTTTGCATGTATCTGTCCAATTTTCCCAATACCATTTATTGAAGACACTGTCTTGACTCCATTGTATGTTCATGCCTCCTTTGTCAAATATTAATTGAGCATAGTGATTTGGGTCGATTTCTGGGTTCTCTATTCTAGTCCATGGGTCTATATGTCTGTTCTTGTGCCAGTACCAGGCAGTTTTGAGAACAGTGGCTTTGTAATAGAGCTTAAAATCTGGTATTGAGATCCCACCTACTTTGTTCTTCTTTCTCAGGATTGCGGTGGCTATTCGGGGTCTTTTTTTATTCCAGGTGAATTTTTGGAGAGTTCTTTCTAGGTCTGTGAAATATTCCATTGGTATTTTAATGGGGAGTGCATTGAATCTATCGATTGCTTTGGGTAGTATGGACATTTTAATGATGTTGATTCTCCCGATCCATGAACATGGTATGTTCTTCCATCTGTTTACATCTTCCTCTATCTCTTTTGTCAGTGTCCTGTAGTTTTCCACGTATAGGTCTTTTAACTCCTTAGTTAAGTTTATTCCTAGGTATCCTAATTTTTTTGGTGCGATGGTAAATGGGATTGCTTTTTTAGCCTCTCTTTCTGTAAGTTCACTATTGGTGTATAGAAATGCCATAGATTTCTTGGCGTTAATTTTGTATCCTGCTACATTGCCGAATTCATTTATTAAGTCTATTAGTTTTTTGATGGAATCTTTCGGGTTTTTTATGTACAGTACCATGTCATCTGCAAATAAGGACAGCTTTACTTCTTCTTTTCCAATTTGGATGCTTTTTATTTCTTCTTCTTGTCTAATTGCAATGGCTAATACTTCCAGTACTATGTCAACCAGGAGTGGTGAGAGTGGGCATCCCTGTCTTGTTCCTGTTCTTAGGGGAAATGGTTTTAGTTTTTGCCCACTGAGTATGATGTTAGCTGTGGGTTTATCATATATAGCTTTTATTATGTTGAGGTATGATCCTTCTATTCCCACCTTGTTGAGAGTTGTTATCAAGAAAGGGTGTTGGATTCTATCAAATGCTTTTTCTGCATCAATTGATATGACTATGTGATTTTTATCTCTCAATTTGTTTATGTGATGTATCACGTTTATTGATTTGCAGATATTGTACCATCCTTGCATTCCTGGGATAAATCCTACTTGGTCATGGTGTATGATCTTTCTGATGTAGTGCTGGATCCGATTTGCTAGAATTTTGTTGAGGATTTTGGCATCTATGTTCATGAGTGATATTGGCCTGTAATTCTCTTTCATTGTGTTGTCTTTATCTGGTTTTGGTATTAGGGTGATGCTGGCTTCATAGAAGGAGCTTGGAAGTGTTCCTTCCTCTTGAAATTTTTGGAATAGTCTGAGGAGGCTAGGTTTTAGTTCTTCCTTGAATGTTTGGTAAAACTCCCCTGTGAAGCCTTCTGGCCCTGGGCTTTTGTTTCCTGGAAGCTTTTTGATGACTGCTTCAATCTCTTCCATAGTTATTGGCCTATTGAGATGTTTAGATTGTTCCTGATTGAGTTTTGGAAGGTTATATTTTTCTAGGAATATGTCCATTTCCTAGAGGTTGTCCAGTTTGTTGGAATAGAGTTGTTCATAGTATTTTTTAACAATCCTTTGTATTTCGGTGGGGTCTGTTGTTATTTCACCTCTTTCATTTCTGATTTTGTTTATTTGGGTCCTCTATCTTTGCTTCTTGGTGAGCCTGGCTAGAGGTTCATCAATCTTGTTTATCCTTTCAAAGAACCAACTCTTGGTGTCATTGATCTTTTGTATTTTTTTTTTTGTCTCAATGTCATTTATCTCCACTCTGATCTTTATTATTTCCTTCCTTCTGCTTACACTGGGCTTTTCTTGTTGCTCTCTTTCTAACTCTTTGAGTTGTAGGGTTAGGTAATTTATTACCATTGTTTCTTGTTTTTTGCAGTAGGCTTGTAGAGCTATGAACTTCCCTCTCAAGACTACTTTCACTATGTCCCATAGATTTTGGATTGTTGTGTTTTCATTGTCATTTGTTGCCATGATGTTTTTTATTTCTTCCTTGATCTCTCTGGTAACCCAGTCATTGTTTAATAGCATGCTGTTTAGTCTCCATGTGTTTGATTTTTTTGGATTGTTTTTATTGTAGTTGATTTCCAGTTTTATTCCACTGTGATCTGAGAAGATGCTTGATATAATTTCTATCTTCTTGAATTTGAAGAGACTTTGCCTATGACCCAACATATGGTCTATCTTTGAAAATGACCCATGTGCACTTGAGAAGAATGTATATTCTGTTGCTATGGGGTGAAATGTTCTGAAGGTGTCAATTAATTCCATCTGGTCTAGTGAGTCATTTAGGATTGATGTTTCTTTGCTGATTTTTTGTTTAGAGGATTTGTCCAATGGTGATAGTGGGGTATTAAAGTCTCCTAATATGATTGTATTGCTGTCAATCTCTCCCTTGATATCCTCCAGGAGTTTTTTTTTAATGTATTTGGGTGCGTATATACCAGAGTTATTTCTTCTTGTTGGATTGCTCCATTTAGTATTATGACGTGGCCTTCCTTATCTCTTGTTATGTCCTTCACTTTGAGATCTAATTTGTCAGATATAAGTATTGCTACCCCAGCTTTTTTTTTCATTTCCGTTCGCCTGAAAAACTTTTTTCCATCCCTTCACCCTCAGTCTGTGTGCATCTTTTTTTCTGAGGTGGGTTTCTCATAGACAGCAGATATATGGGTCGTGTTTTCTTATCCAATCCGTTACCCTATGTCTTTTTTTTTTTTTTTTGGTGTTTTTTATTTTCAAAAACATACTTCATATTTCCTCTTTTATTATATAAATATCAGTTTAACCTTTTACTGTAAGAATATAAATGTTTTAAGAGGATCTTTGTTATTTATACAAATTCACAAACAGTACAATTAATTGATAAAGGTCTCTGGGTTTCTTTTAACTCCATGGTCTCGAATGTTGCTGTGGAGAATTCTAAAAAAAAAAAAAAAAAATCCAACAAAAATATACATCCTACTGAAAAGCGATTTTTTTAAAGCCACAAGTCCCAACCCCCAGCAAAATAAAGTCATCTACTCCTCCATTTAGAAACAATTTTTAAAACCCACAAACTCCCATTTTATTAACAGCACAGAGATAAGACATGAATTTCAGTCTCCTCCCCTTCACATTATAGCCCCAGGGGCTCTGTGGGCCAACTGTGCTCCTCTGCTTCCAACAGGAAGCCTCACTGTATGACCTTTTTTGTGAGGAAACCTGGAACAGGGTGAGGGTAGGGCAGAATTTGCATATATAATAATAATTTTCAAGACAATCTGCATCTAAACAAACAAAACAGTCGAACTCTCATTTCTCCCACACATTTGTGCTATAAATTAAGTCAAGATTTAGGAACGTTGTTGGGCTCTCAAATCCCAATGGACAAGGAGAAAAATAATTATAGCCAAAATGTGGAAGTGGGACATACTGGATGGATGGGGTGGGGAAGAAGCCAAAACAAAAAGACACAAATCCAATGGGCATCTTTCCAGTCTAGGCACAAAAAATGTTTTAGTCTCAAAATATCTCTCTTGTAGAATTCCAGGGCTTCAGAGAAAAAAGTAAACTAAAACGAGGTAGCCAGACATATATATAAAATTTATATATATATATACATATATATACATATATATATATATATATATATATATATATGATATATTCAGCAGAAAAAAAGGACCATAACTTCAAATCTCGTTAAAAAAGGAAAAAAAGGACAATAAAAAAATGAAATGAGCATGAATAGCAGAGTACTGTAAAAAGAGAAATGATGAGAAGAGACTGGGATTAGCTACAAAGTGGAAGAAGGGTGAAAAGGCCGTTGTAGTTGGGTTTGATTTCATACATTTCAAAATAAAAACCAGATCACAGTATTCAAATGAAAGCTTAAGTGAAGGCAGACATTTTCTTCAACTCCCCAGGGCCAAAGGACTAGTTACTCCCCACGCCCACCCCCATTTTGAAATGCAACGTAGTGGGGATACAGTAGCTCAGTCGGCCCCTCCATTCCCCAGTAGAGAGAAGTGGATAGGTAAGTAGCTGAGTCTCTTCATCCTCAGGGAAAAAGAGAGGGCAGTACGGTAGGGGTAGCAGAGGAACCCCCAAAAGCAATGAATGGACATGTAAGCGGGCAGGGATGCTGGAGGACGGAGGAGAAAATGAGCCTGAGGCTTCGTGTCACTGTCCCATCTCATCCACTGCAATGATCTACGAATAAGTGTGCATGTGGAGTTGAGAGTGCAGGGAGGGTGGTGGTGACAGGATGATGAAGAGAGCGGGACAAGGGGAGTTGATGCTGCCACCCTCACCTGACCTTCTCACTGTCCGTCATCTGCCAGAGTCCCAGGTTGAGTACCTTGAGGCAGGGCAGCTGTGTGATGCGCTCCAGGCCGCGCTTGGTGGTTCGGGTACAGCCATACAGGTCTATGCCAGTGAGCTGGCTCAGGTGCTCAGCAATCAGCTCCAGGCCCTTGTCGGTGATGCGCACACACTGCCCTATGTTGAGCGTGCGCAGCCCGTGCATCTGCCGCACCATGCAGTTGATGCCATCGTCACTGATATGGCAGGAGCAGAGGGAGAGAGACTTGAGGCCGTCCAGCCCCTGCGCTATGTAAGCCAGACTCTGGTCCCCCACCTTGTCACGGAACGACACATCCAGTCCCGAGAGGCGCAGGCTGCCCATGGCCAGATGCATGATGCCCGTGTCACTGATGTTATCGCAGGAGCGCAGGTTAAGGCTGCGAATGCTGCCCATGTGCGACAGGTGCAGGAGGAAGCTGAGGTTGAGGAGCCTCAGGCCCGTCAGACCCCGGGAGATGTGCTTTAGAGAAAGATCGGTGAGCTTCTGGCAGTCCTGCAGCGTGAGCTGCTCCAGGCCCAGGCAGCCCTCCCCCGCGCTGCGCATCATGCCGGCCAGGTGCCCGATGCCCACATCCGAGAGGTGGCGGCAGCTGCGAAGATTAAGGCTCTTGAGGCGCTGCAGGCCCCAGGCGATGAGCAGCAGGCCGGTGCTGGTGTTGTTGCTGCAGCCCCCCAGCTCCAGCACCTCCAGGCCCTTGAGGTACTGGGCTATGTGGCCCAGGCTGCTGTCGGTGATCTGCTTGCAGAGGCTCAGGTTCAGGGCGCGCAGGGAGCTGCTCTCCTGCACAAACCCGTGGCCCAGTCCGTTGTCGGTGAGGTTGTAGCAGCCACTCAGGTTGAGGCTCTCGATGTTGGCCATGCCCTGGATCACGTAGCTGAGGCTGCGGCGGAGGCTCAGGATCTGCACCCGGCGGATGACCTGGGCCTGCAGGCTGGGGAACAGCGACAGGTTGGCCCAGCGCAGGTGCAGCTTGGCCTCCTCCCCCCGCCACACCTACTTGTGATAGGCGGCTTCCCGCCAGGCCTTGCACACCTGCGCCACGCGCCCCTTGTCCCGGACGTCCAGGTAGCCAAGATCATGGCCAGCAGCTGGGGGAACAAGCATGAGATGTGGGTCTCCATCTCCCTCCTCCCCCCTCCGCGGAGCCGGGGGGAGGAGGCGACGAGAGCGGTCCAACCTACCCTATGTCTTTTGATTGGGGCATTTAATCCATTTACATTTAAAGTTATTATTGATAGGTACTTATTTGTCACCATTTTTATTCTTTATCCCTGTGTTCTTGCTTCGCTTCCTATTTTTTTTTTTTTTTTTTTTTACAGCAGACCCTTTAGCATTTCTTGCATTGCTGGTTTGGTGGTAATAAATTCCCTTAGTCCTTTTTTTGTCTGTGAAGCTCCTGATTTCACCTTCAATTTTGATTGATAGCCTTGCTGGGTACAGTATTCTTGGATTCAGACCCTTCCTTTGCATGACTTTGTATATTTCATTCCATTCCCTTCTGGCCTGATGAGTTTCTGTTGAGAAATCAGTCACTAGTCTGATGGAGATTCCTTTGTAGGTAACTTTCTGTCTCTCTCTGGCCGCTTTTAAGATTCTTACTTTGTCGTTGGTGTTTGCCAAATTAATTATAATGTGCCTTGGCGTTGGTCTTTTGGGGTTCATTTTGCTTGGGACTCTGTGAGCTTCTTGGATTTGTGTGGGGTTTTTCTTCCCTATATCAGGGAAGTTTTCTGTCATTATTTCTTCAAACAGGTTTTCTATTCCTTGCTCAGCTTCCTTTCCTTCTGGAACCCCTATTATGCGGATGTTGTTTTGTTTCATGTCCCAAAGTTCCCTTAGGCTCTCCTCCTGCTTTTTAATTTTTTTTTTTTTAGAAGCTGCTCTACTTGGGTATTTTTTCCCACCTTGTCTTCTAGCTCACTGATGCGGTCCTCTGCTTCTTCTAGTCTACTCTTGATGCTTTCTATTGAGTTCTTTACAGCAGCGATGTCATTTTTCATTTCTTCTTGGTTCTTCTTCATTTCCTCTTGGTTCTTACACATATTGTTGAATTTGTCTTCCATTCTTTCAGCCACCTTATGACCATTTCTCTGAATTCTTTCTCTGGAAGGTTGCTTGCCTCCATTTCGTTTACTTCCTTTTCTGGTGATGCCTGCTTTTCTTTCATATGCGGGCTGTTTCTTTGTCTCCCCATGATCTCTCTTCTCTGGTTGTCTGGTTATGTAGTTCTCTCTCTCCTGCATTGATTTAAAGGCACAAAATACAGCACTACTAGGTACAACACACAAGGCGCTGAACAGAAATGTATTCACGATATTAATAACCTCCAATAAAGGTGACCACCAGAGAAAGGCAAATTAGGGCATAGGAGAGAAAGAAGAAGAGGAAAAAGAAAGAAAGGGAAAAAAAAAAAAGGCGTGTCAAAATGAAATTGGGAAAAGGAAAAAAAAAGTAAGAGAGACAAGAAAGAGACTAAGAGAGAAAGGGGAACAAACTACATGGGGAGAAAACTCCAATAGAACAGCCACTAATCCCAGCAAATGCCAGCAACAAGTACCTGGAGATGAATACAAACTACAAACAACAACTAATTTCAAGTGAGGTGAGGGAAAACAGAAGCAAAAAACAAACAAAAACAAAACAAACAAAAAGAATAAGCAAAACAATATCACAAACAAGCATAAAAAATCAATATAATCAACATTCAAGCAAACAACAACAAAAGGACAGAGAGAAAAACAATTTTTTTTGGTCTAGTGAAGACAGAGAAGAGAGGTGTGTATGGACTTGGAGCAGGGGATTGGAAATTAGATATATAAGTAGGGTGAAATTTTAACAGGTGGTAAAAAGAAAGAATAGGGAAAATCTAAAGCAGGAAAAGGGTAAGAGGAACAGGACAACAAAAGGGGAAAAGTTAGGAAGAGAGTGACGGCATAAAGGTAAAGTTGAGATAGAGTAAAATGATGCTAAAGGAAAGATGAAAATAGAATGTAGAACACTAATCCCAAAGTAAAATAAAGAGAAAATAAAATGACACTTTTTTTTAAAAAAAAAGGTAAAATAGTAGTAGTAATAATACTGACTGAAAATAAAAATGTAATAATTAAAAAGGTAAAATCGAGTGAGGAAAAAAGAAAAATTGGTTTCTTAAGTAAAAGATGAAAAAAATAAAAATAAAAATGTGCAGTAGTGAAGGTCATTCACTTCCTCTACTGTTCTGTTTGACACGCCTGTTTCCCAGTCAGGACAGTATTGCAGTTCCCTGCGTTCCACTGCTCCTCAGTGTTGTAAGCCAGTCCTGATTTTTAAGCAGGCGGTGTGTCTTACTCTCTTGTATTCCTTTATTTGTGATTACACAAGAGTCAATTTTTGATTTATCCCCTGGGTGGCAGTGTTTCTGGATTGACCTCCAGGTCTATAGGTCCTCTCTAGCCTGTGCTTAGATCCTGCTTTCCCTGTGGCACTCAATACCAGTTTGTGGGAGTGGGCTGCCCCAGAGCTGGTTCTCTGATGGTCACTCCCTGCTCTGATCCCCAGGTTCCAGAAACACAACTTTCCCCTGCAGTCTCCTAGGGTGTCTCCAACTGGGTGATCCTATGTATTGGGCTCAGTAATCAGAAGCAAGGATTTAAAGAGGAGAAAGAAAAAAGAAAAAAAGAGCTAGCTTAAGTGTGCAAACTCCGGGGATGCACACAAGTCTGTGCAGTCTTTTTTTCCCCCTTGGGTCTAAGCAGCCGGCACACTTTTAAAATTTTTAGGCTGTCCTTTTGCGTCACATCAAAATGGGTTGCTTTTTAGAGATCCCTTCTGTTAGCAGCTCTGAGGACCCCCTTCCACATTCATGGATCACGCCAGCCCCAACAGCCACGGATTTTTCTAGGCGCAGATTTCCCCTGGTCCTCCAGCTCCCACAGTGCACACGTTTCTCTGTCCTGTTGGGACCAGAGACCTCACCTTATCCCAGGTGAAATCTGACCTTTCCATGGTGGAGTGTAGAGCTCCTCTGAATCTGCGTGTTTGCGCCAATTGGGGACCGGTGCTCTGGGGTTCGCAGCTGTTCAGTGGGTGCCGCAGTTATAGATTTTCAGGCTTCCGATAACATCCACTTTCCCCTTCAAGATGGTGTGGTCTCTGCATCCGAGTTGGTCGCTCTGGGAGGGAACCCAGCAGCAGTGGGGGCTGCCTGGTCAGGGGAGCCCCGTCCAGCAGTCTCCCACCGTCTCCTGGAATATAGCTGTCCCTCAACTCACCAACAAATGCTCCCCATGCAACCCTCAGCTGTTCTTTCTATCTGCTCCGGGACAAGGCTCAGGACACGTCTGTCTATTCCACCGCCATTTTTTTTTGTCCTCTCTTCTAGGATTTTTATAGTTTTATGACTTACATTTAAGTCTGTTATCTATTTTGAGTTTACTCTTGTGTATGGTATAAGTTGGTGGTCTAGTTTCATTTTTTTGCATGTATCTGTCCAATTTCCCCAACACCATTTATTGAAGAGACTGTCTTGACTCCATTGTGTGCTCTTGCCTCCTTTGTCAAATATTAATTGAGCGTAATGGCTTGGGTCAATTTCTGGATCTCTGTTCTTTTCCACTGGTCTATATGTCTGTTCTTGTGCCAGTACCAGGCTGTTTTGAGAACAGGGCTTTGTAATACAGCTTGAAATCTGGTATTGAGATCCCTCCAACTTTGTTCTTTTTTCTCAGGATTGCTGTGGCTATTCAGGGTCTTTTTGGTTCCATATACATTTTTGGAGCGTCTGTTCTAGATCTGTGAAATATGCCATTGGTATTTTATTTTATTTTGTTTTTAATTTTCTTTATTGATTAAGGTATTACATACATATGTGTCCTTATCCCCCATGTGCCATTGGTATTTTAATAGGGATTGCATTCCCATGGTAGCGGGGCAGACGGCCCCTCCCCTAATCCAGTCTCTGAGGGCTCCTTAAAACTGTTCAAACTCTTAAATCAGCCTCTTCTTTTGTTTCCTCTGAAAAGCTCAAAATGCAGGGTGTGACAGGCTGTATCAGCTAGGGTAGGGGGAGTAGGGGATTCCTTTACCTGCCCCTCTGTCTGCTGGGAGTGGCTGTTACTCTCGGGAAAAATGGTCATTTAGGTTTGGGGGCCTACGACCAGATGCTCCTGGCTGCTGCTCCACCCAGTCTCCCTCCCTGCACCACAGCCTCGGGTGAGTAGTTACAAAGGAAAACTCCTGGGCTCTGGGTTTAGAAGGGGAAAACACAGAGAGGAGAAACACACACACACGCACACACACACGAAACTGCCACTTTTGCTCCTAAGGGTCCCCAGGTGTTTCTGTCCTTCCTTGATATAAGTCTCCTCCTCAGCTGGACCTCAGTTGGTAATTCCAGGTGAATTTAGTTGTGTTTCCAGTCTGGCCCTGGGAGGAGGTGCACGACAGGTCTGCCCATTCGGCCCCCATTTTGCTGGCTCCTCTGTGAAGTCTTTCGATCAGGTAGTGTAAGTTTTCCAACTTTGTTATTTATTCTTTTTCAAAGTTGTCTTGACTTTTCTAGGTCCTTTGCATTTCTAGATGAAGTTTACAATTAGCTTGCCAATTTCTGCAAGAAAGATCCTGTTGAAATTTTTCTGTAGCTTCCTTGGGATTGTCTACATAAATAATTATGTTATCTCTGAATAAAAACTATTTTACTGCTTCTTTCCTATCTGGATGCTTTTTCTTTCTTTTTCTTGACTCTTGGCATTGAACCTTCAGTGCAATGTTGAATGGAACAAAGCAGTCAGAACACACATCCTTGCCTGTTTCTATTTTAGGGGAAAGTAAGTATGATGTTAACTGAAGGTTTTTTTCATTGATTCCCTCTCTCAGATTGAGGATGTCCCCGTTCTATTGCTAGTGTCCTGAGGGTTTATGTTTTTTTAGGAATGTATGTTGAATTTTATAAATGATTTTTCTGCATTGATTGAGACAATTATATGGTTTTTCTATTTTAGTCTACTAATAAGATGAATTACATAGATTGATTTTTAAATGTAAAACTAATCATGTACTCCTGGGGAAAAGCCCACTTGCTGATAATATTTTATTATTTTATATATTGTTGCCAAATTTTTGTTGAGAATTTTTGCATCTGTGTTTGTGATGGATATTGGTTTTTGTCTGGTTTTGTTAAAGGATTATTGGCTTCAGAGAATGAGTTGGGAAGTATTCTCTCATCAGTTTTCTAGAAGAGTTTGCATAGAATTTGTATTATTTCTGCTTAAAATGTTTGATAAAATTCATCAGTAAAGTCACCAGGGCCTGGAATTTTCTTTGTGAAAAAGATTTTTTAAAATATTTTTATTGGTTTCAGAGAGGAAGCGAGAGGGAGAGAGAGATGGTAGAAATATCAATGATGAGAGAGCATCATTGATCAGCTGCCTCCTGCACATCCCCTACTGGGGATTGAGCCCACAACCCAGGCATATGCCCCTGACCAGAATCGAACCTGGGACCCCTCAGTCCGCAGGCCGACACTCTATCCACTGAGCCAAACCAGCTAGGGCTGTGAAAAAGATTTTTAACTATAAAATCCATTTCTTCAATATATATAGGCTGCACAAAATCTATTTCTTCTGGAGTGAGCTTTGGTAGTTTGTGTCTTCTAAGTAATTTATCCCTTTGAATATTTGTGGAATCTATAGTTCTCTGTCATTCCTGCTATTAGAAAATTGTGTCTCTCTCCCCACCCCCATCAGCCTGGCTAGAGGTTAACAAATTTTCTTGATCTTCTCAAAGAACCAACTTTTAACTTTATTGATTTTCCCCCTATTGTATTTCTGTTTTCTTTGTCATTGATTTTGTTTCATCTTTATTTTTCTTCCGTTTTCTTCCTTCTTCCTTAAGGTTTCTTTACTTGCTCTTATTCCAGTTTCTTTTCAGTGGTTGGCAAACTCATTAGTCAACAGAGCCAAATATCAACAGTACACGATTGAAATTTCTTTTGAGAGCCAAATTTTTAAACTTAAACTTCTTCTAATGCCACTTCTTCAAAATAGACTCGCCCAGGCCATGGTATTTTGTGGAAGAGCCACACTCAAGGGGCCAAAGAGCCGCATGTGGCTCGCAAGCCGCAGTTCGCCGACCACGGCTTTAGGTGGAAACTGGGGTCATTAATTTAAGACATTTTATGGTACCATTGACCCTTGAACAATGAGGGGGTTAGGAGAAACCGACCCCCTGTGCAGTTGAAAATGCTCATATAACTCTAGTCCAGCCGTGGGCAAACTACGGCCCGCAGGCCAGATCCGGCTGTTCTATCCGGTTCTCTTGCTCTCCCCTCCGCTCCTTTACTTTGAATTTATATTAGTTCACACAAACACTCCATCCATGCTTTTGTTCCGGCCCTCCGGTCCAGTTTAAGAACCCATTGTGGCCCTCGAGTCAAAAAGTTTGCCCACCCCTGCCTAGTCAGTGCTTTGCATATGCGGATTCCCAACCATGGAGTTGACCCTTGAACAATATGGGTTTGAACTGTGCAGGTCACTGAAAAAAACCCCATGTACAAGCGGACCCGTGCACTTCAAACCCCTGTGGTTTGAGGGTCAACTGTATAATCATTCAGTCCTATAAATTTCCATCGAATTAATGCTTTAGCTTGTGTCAGGGTCTCCCGAGACCAATTCCAGGCTTGCTGACTCGCTATGGAGTCCCAGGACTCAGAAGCTGTTTTATGCACATAGTTTATTTACAGTGAAAGCTGCATAATAAATCAGCCAAGGTCAGAGAAGGCAGATGGGGAGAAGCATTAGGGAAACCAGGCAAAATCCCCCAGTAGAGGTGCTCAGTAGATGTGCTTGGATCCTCCAGCAACAACCTGTGAAGTGTTACCACCAGGGAAGCGCCCTGATTTTTATTGGCGGTGGGCACCTGCATGACTGACCTCAGCTACTCAGACTCCAGACCCACAGAACAAATGCAGGTGTTCACTATAAATCACATTAGCGACATAAACTGGTTAAACTGGTAAGGCACAGCCCAAGACCTCAGATATAAAAAACACATTTTAAAAAAATATATTTTTATTGATTTCAGAGAGAGGAAGGGCAAGGGAGAGACAGAAACATCAAGGATGAGAGAGAATCATCTAGTGGCTGCATCCGGCACGCTCCCCACTGGGGATAGAGCCACAACCCGGACATGTGCCCTTGACCGGAATCAAACCTGGGACCCTTCAGTCCGCAGGCCAATGCCCTAGCCACTGAGCCACACCAGCTAGGGCATAAAAAACACTTTTAACCGAGAGAGCGCTCTAGGGTCTCAGGGTTTTAGTTCCCAGGAGCTGCCCAAGAGTTTTTCTTGGGAAAGTGCAGGATTTGAGCAACCTAGGCTAACTGAGTTCATCTTTTCCTGCACAAGTGCCCACCCAAACTTGGGTATAATGTATTTTCATTTCATTCCTTTCAAAAACACTTTATGATTTCTTCTTGCACACATGAATTTAGATAATGTGTGTTATTTCGCTTCCAGCTGTTTGGGGCTTTTCAGGATATTTTTCTTAGTGGTTTCTAATTTAATTTCCATTGTAATCAGAGAATATATTTTGTATGTCTTGAATCCTTTTAAATTTATTGAGACTGTTTAATGACCTGGAATATGGCCCTTGGTAAATATTCCATATGTGCTTGAAAAGGATATACATTCTGCTGTTGAATGGACTTTTCTGTAAGTGACAGTTAAGGCCAGTTGGTTGATAATGTTATTCAAGTCTATTTCTTTTCTTAAAATATATTTTTATTGATTTCAGAGAGGAAGGGAGAGGAAGAGAGACAGAAACATCAATGATGAGAGAGAATCATTGATCAGCTGCCTTCTGCATGCCCCACACTGGGGATGGAGCCCCCAACCCAGGCATGTGCCCTGAAGGGAATCGAACTGTGACCTCCTGGTTCATAGGTCAATGCCCAGCCACTGAGCCACACTGGCCGGGCTCAAGACTATTTCTTTTTTTAAAAATATATTTTATTGATTTTTTTAAAAATATATATTTTATTGATTTTTTTTTTTTTACAGAGAGGAAGGGAGAGAGATAGAGAGGTAGAAACATTGATGAGAGAGAAACATCGATCAGCTGCCTCCTGCACACTCCCTACTGGGTATGTGCCCACAACCAAGGTACATGCCCTTGACTGGAATCGAACCTGGGAACTTTGAGTTCACAGGCCAATGCTCTATCCAGTGAGCCAAACCCGTTTGGGCTATTTTATTGATTTTTTACAGAGAGGAAGGGAGAGGAATAGAGATTAGAAACATAGAGAGAGAAACATCGATCAGCTGCCTCCTGCACTATATTCTATACTGATGTTCTGTTGGTTTGTTCTATCAATTATTGAGAGATTTGTGGATTTCTCTATTTTCCCATAAGTCTCTCAGATTTTACTTCATATGTTTGGAGACTTAATTATTTAGGTGCAAAAGCATTTAGAATTGTTATGTTCTCTTGATGAACAGACCCCTTTATTATTATGAGGTGACCTTCTTTGTTCCTAGTAATATCATTTGCTCAAAAATCTATCTTGCTATTAATATAGCCACTCCAGCTTTTTAAAATTAGTTTTAGCATGCCACATGTTTTTTAAGCTTTAACTTTTAACCTTTAAAAACGTTTTAACTTTATTTAAATAACCTTTACATGTCTTTAAATAAAAAGAGGTTTTAAAATACAGCGCACAGTTAAAAAATCCAATTTGATTATC
Organism: Plecotus auritus; assembly: GCF_963455305.1. Classification (NCBI taxonomy): domain Eukaryota; kingdom Metazoa; phylum Chordata; class Mammalia; order Chiroptera; family Vespertilionidae; genus Plecotus; species Plecotus auritus. The sequence goes on along the minus strand of NC_137784.1, from coordinate 140,956,444 downwards.
ATTGTCTTTTCGTTAAAGTATTACTTTTCTATGGCAGCTGTAACCAATTACCCCAAACTTAGTGGCTTAAAGCAACATACATTTATTGTCTTATATTTCTTTTTTTTTTTTGGTATTATTGGTGATAAGTTTAATAGAAAGATTAATATTTGAAGAATATTTTACACTGTGTTACTACTAATATTTTGGAAATAATATTAAGTATAATCATATAACACATGAAATAATACTATGAATACATAAATTAATGATAATGCAAATATTCATTCTTCCGCAAAATATAGTTTGTAAAAAATATGTTCTCAATAACTTACAATTTTAAAAAAATCACTTTGGTCTTTATAGCTAGAAAGAGAATTACATGTAAACTATTTTGGTCCTGATTGTAATACCATTCTTTCATGATTCTGATTGTCACTTAATTTTGACAGCAAATAAATAGGCAAGCATTTAAAATGGAAAATACAAAGATTTCTCACAATTCTTTCTAAAAGCATCCTTTGGGTTTTTTAGTAAAATACATTTAACACAACTTTGGCTTTTTTATCATAGCAGAGAGACAAAGCAAAGCACATGGGTCAGTAAATGCCATGAATACCATTCATAAATGCATGAAGATAGAAAAACAAGATGTATGATCAATAGCTCCTGCCAAAAGGGAAATATTGTCTTATATTTCTGTATGTCTGGAGTTTTATCAGGTTAAATCAAGTTGTCAGCAGACTGCATTCCTTTCTGGAGGCTTTAGGAGAAAATTCCTTTCTTTCTCATTTGGGTTGTTAACAAAATTCAGTTCCTTGAGGTTGTAGGACTGAAGCTCCTGTTTCCTTGCTGGCTGTAAACTGAAAGCCATTTTCAGCTTTTAGAGGCTGTTGCATTTCTTGCCTCATGCTCCCCTTCTTCCACCTTCCCAAAGCTAGCAATGGCAGGTTGAATTCTTCTTATGTCACAGTTCTCATCTTTCTTCTTACATATATATATATTTTTTTATTGATTTCAGATACAAAGGGAGAGGAAGAGATAGAAACATCAATGATGAGAGAGAATCAGATCAGCTGCCTCCTGCACACCCCACACTGGGGATCAAGTCTGCAACCCAGACATATGCCCTTGACTGGGAATCGAACCGTGACCTCCTGGTTCATAGGTCAATGCTCAACCACCGAGCCATGCTGGCCAGGTCACACTGCTCATTTTTAAAATTTTTAATTATTTATTTAAAAATGCATTTGAAGAGTGCTGATCAGGTATTTTGTAGCATATCTCCCAATTTGAATTTCTCTGTTTTCTCATGGTTAAACTTGAATTATGGATTTTGAAGAACACTACATAAGTAAAGTGCTCTTCTCATCACATCATCTCAGGGGGTCCATGATATCACATAACATTATCACTGGTGATTTTGACCTTTATCATTTGGTTAAGGTTGTGTCCATATGTTTCTTCTACTATAAAGTTACTAGTCTCCCTTTCCATACTCTATTCTTTCTAGGTGAGTCGATAAATCCAGATCACACTCAGTAAGAGGGACTTAAGCTCCATGTTCCAGAGGGAGTAGTATCAATGTGTATATTACTTGGCATTCTTCTGCAAGGAATATGTTTTCCTTTCCCCCCATGTATTTATTTATTTATTCAATTATTTATTTATATCAGCATTGACTTGGATATTTATCTTCTATTTAGAGTTATAATCCAATACTATTGTTTTTTATTTTGTTGTTCAAACTGTTCCAGCTTTGGCCATTGGGAACTCCTTCAAGTTGGTCCTTGTGTACTTTCGACAAGCTCCCTTGCATTTAAAAAATCACTTCCAGATTTGCTGGTACCACAGAATGCTTTAGGTTCATCTTGTGTTTCCTCTGCCCCGGCCCTAAATTTAGTAATTTCTCTTATTTCCCTGGTTCCTTTTTGTTGAAGAATGGTATTAGAAACTAAGATCTGGATAGTTGGTGTGCTCACTGCTACTGGGATGTCACTGCTTCAGGACCCTCTAAAAGGACAGAACTAGGAAATATATGTCTGTGTACTATCCCATGTGTGAACATATATCCATGAATCTGCTTCTACCGTCATGCTTATGGAAATAAACATGAGTTTACCCACATGAAAAAAAGGTACAAGGGCTGAAACCGGTTTGGCTCAGTGGATAGAGCGTCAGCCTGCGGACTGAAGGGTGCCAGGTTCGATTCCGGTCAAGGGCATGTACCTTGGTTGCGGGCACATCCCCAGTGGGAGGTGTGCAGGAGGCAGCTGATCGATGTTGCTCTCTCATCGATGTTTCTGGCTCTCTATCCCTCTCCCTTCCTCTCTGTAAGATATCAATAAAAAATATATATTTTTAAAAAAAGGTACAAGGAAACTGATGCAAAAACATTAAAGTCATGCCTTGGCTTTTCCGTCTTTCATAATTGTTTCATCTATTAAAAAAATAAGTGATGTAATACATACATAGACATGAGTTCATACTGATAATCTGCGACTTGAATCCAGCACCACAGGGGAGTCGAGCCTTCTGCCTTCCCCTTTGTTTATTTGTAACTACGGACTCTGGTACCATGGCCCCTGGACCAGGGGATCCTCAGCCTCCAGGAACAGTTATGGCTCAGTCTCTCTGAGAAGGCACAATTTTGTAAAAATTTCAGGAGTCCTGCGAAAACCGGTTTGGCTCAGTGGATAGAGCATTGGCCTGCAGACTGAAAGGTCCCAGGTTCGATTCCGGTCAAGGGCATGTACCTTGGTTGCGGGCACATCCCCAGTGGGAGGTGTGCAGGAGGCAGCTGATCGATGTTTCTCTCTCATCGATGTTTCTAACTCTCTATCTCTCTCCCTTTCTCTCTGTAAAATATCAATAAAATATATTTTTTAAAAACATTTCAGGAGTCCTTGCCAACTCCATTCAGCCTCTTAACCTTTAGGCAGCTGCTTCAGAAGCATCACTGAGCCAGTTGAGACAGTTTCAAGCGCAACATTAATCTGGGCATTAATCCACAGATTGGCTGCCAAACAGGAAGAGAAATGGCAACTTTTTAAAAAGGCCCAGGAATAGTAGCTAATGGCCAAGACGCTTGCCTGAAGGGCCAGAGTGCCTCCCAAAGCCACAGCCAAGTTTTGTGCTGGACACAGTTGCCTCTTCTCACAGGGCTGGCTCTTCTGAATTCCCACACTGTAGAGGAGGAAGAAATGGTGGTGAACACAGCTCCCAGTCTTTCTCCCCTCCCCTGCCTCCACCCCGTCCACATTCCTCCCTCCCACCAACATTGTTGTGCCGCATGCTTGTTTCATCTACACTGAGGAGGCTGCATTCTCAACGAGCAGAGGTATTGTCCTCTGTCACTCAGCCTGGAGCAGGGGTGGGCAAACTTTTTGACCCGAGGGCCACAATGGGTTCTTAAACTGGACCGGAGGGCCGGAACAAAAGCATGGATGGAGTGTTTGTGTGAACTAATATAAATTCAAAGTAAAGGAGCGGAGGGGAGAGCAAGAGAACCGGATAGAACAGCCGGATCCGGCCCGCGGGCCGTAGTTTGCCCACGGCTGGCCTAGAGTCAGCCCTGCTTTCGTTTCTTTCCTGTTGTAGTTCCTAACTGTGAGAGCAAGCTGCATTTCTCTCTCTTCCTCCATCTTCCCCTCCTTCTCTCTCATTTTGTGCATTCAATGTATAATTTTCATGCATCGATGCATGAAAAGTTCTATTATGGACACTTGGGTAGACAGCTCTTTATATAACAGTAGCCAAAAATTATTTATGTATAAGTATTACTCTCCTTTCCTGTGAGTAAATGAAGGAGATATAAACTATGACTCACAGCTCATTACCCTAAGAAGCTGCGCACAACTCAAATGGAAACGGAGAGAAGGCAGGCCGCAGGTCTCGGACCGAAGCAAATAAAACAAAAGGAATGATAAATGTGAAAATTACCTGTTCTCTCACAGTTACCCAGTTTCTGAAACTCTGTTGGCTTGTTTTTAGTTCCTGGCACATAACTTGAAAATAAACATCAAAACTGGTTCAGATTTTTAAAAATAGGGTTTTAGCTCAGTTAAAAAAGAAAAAAAGCAATCTTGGTAACCCAGATGAAGTCTATCTCAAAGTCAAGGCCAAGACTCAGAAGCCTTGGTCAAGTCCCATTCAGGAAGACCATACTGTCGTGGGCATGGCTGTTCCCAGGCCCCTGGGCACACACAAGGGAGAAATCCTTGCTCTTTAAATATTCTGCATATTTCATATGCATTCTCATAATGAAAGCAATACATTCAATGGCCTATTTTCTTCTTGGTTCATGTTCATGTTTTCCATTTTTATAACAAAAACGTATTTAATATTATTATTACAATATTTTTACAAGTTCCCCCCAAACATTTCTTAAATACAAAAAAGTAGAAAAGCTTTGAAGAATTTAAAGTCCCTTATCTGAAGCCAACCACTGTTAACATTTTGTTATCTTTACTTCCAGTCTTATTTCTATGTAAAACTTTATGTGTGAAAAAAAAGCCAAGAAACAGAACCACAAAAACAGGAAAAGCGTAGCATGGATAGAACATTTTGTGGCATTTAGTGTTGGGTCAATAGGCATTTTCTCATGGCATTATAACTTCTCTGTAAATAGTATTTTAATTTAGTTCCATTTATAATTGTGTGGGTGTAAACCAAATTACTTAGCCATTTCTCCACTCTAGGGAATTTAAATTATATACAATGCTCTGCTATCTATACTAATAAAAGGGTAATATGCTAATTAGACTGGGAGACCTTCTGGACATTTTTCTGGACAAAGCCATGGTGGCGGGGCTGAGGCAGAGGCGGTTAGGGGAGATCAGGCCAGGAAGGGAGGGCAGTTTGAGGTGATCAGGCCAGTGGGAGGAGCAGTTTGGGGTGAGCAGGCTGGCAGGGGGGGCCAGTTGGGACAGCAGGCTGGCAGTGGGGGGCAGTTGGGGGCAATCAGGCTGTTGGGGGGGCTGTTGGGGGTGAGCAGGCTGGCAGGGGGGCAGTTGGGGGCGAGCAAGCCAGTGGGGGGGTAGTTGGGGGCAAGCAGGCCAGCAGGCAGAGTGGTAAGGGGTGATCAGGCAGGCAGGCAGGTGAGTGGTTAGGAGCCAGCAGTCCCAGATTGCGAGAGGAATGTCCGACTGCCAGTTTAGGCCCGATCCTGAAGTTGGACATCCCCTGAGGGGTCCTAGATTGGAGAGGGTGCAGGCTGGGCTGAGTGACACTCCCCCCCACCTGTGCACGAATTTTGTGCACCGGGCCACTAGTTTAAAATAATGGTGTGATTATAATTTCAATGCATAGATATTCTGTTTCTTTTATTTAAATATTTTGGCAAAGTTTTATATAGAGTTTGGAAAATCATCTAGTGGTGCTGGGTTTGTACAAAGCCCAGCTGTCCCCCACATCTTCCCCTCCATTTGCCTTGCCACGTGGCCAACCACATCCTTTAGGTAATCCTTTTGTCTATTGACTACCACTTCGCTAAATAGTAGGTTTGAATGGAGACTATTTTTTTTCCATATTTTTATTGACTTCGAAGAGGAAGGGAGAGAGAGAGAGACAGAAACATCAATGATGAGAGAGAATCATCAACTGGCTGCCTCCTGCATGCCCCAACACTGGGGATCAAGCCTGCAACCCAGACATGTGCCCTGACCAGGAATCAAACTGTGACCTCCTGGTTCATAGGTCAATGTTCAACCACTGAGCCACACTGGTTGGGCTGGGTCAGAAATTTTTTGATATGAAGGATCTTATTGGAGAAATTGGCAAAATTTGAATAAGTGCTGTAGTTAGATAGTAGCATATCAATGTTAACCTCCTGAATTTTGAGAATTGTATTGTGGTTATGTAAGCCTTTATTTTTTAGGAATGAACACTGAAGTCTTTGGGCACATCTGCAACTTCCTCTACAAGGTTCAGAAAAAATGGGTTGGGGGAGAGGGGAGAGGAAGAAAGAGGAGAAGAGACAGGGAGGGAGACAGATGAAGAGAGAGAATATAAAGCAAACATGAGGAAAAGGAAATAATTATGAATATGGATACAGGCTATATAGAAGTTATTTGTACTTTTCTTTAAACTTTTCTGAAAGTATGAAATTATTTCAAAATAACATTAGAAAAAAGAAAAAGAGTGGGTAACTAAAAAGATGACTGGGTGTTGTGGGCAGCCAGGGGGCTTTCCAGCTGCGACCTTCACTGTGGAGACCTGACTGGGTGAGATGGTTGAGGAGTTCCTGGTGTGGGAACTTTTGGTTTCTTTCCTGGAGGCTCATTGGTCAGTTCTATTGCGGGGAGGGCCAGGCACTAATGTGGGGGAGTGACAGCCACTATGCTTACATGCCCTTGATTGCCCAGTTTTTTTTGGTGACCTGCTGACCTAATTTCCATGCTGTTTCTGAAGACCCTTTGATTCTCTCCAGAGCCTCCAATTTTGTTGTTGAGTCTTAGAGGGCCATCACCCGGCCTTTACCTGGCTGTGAAGGGCGGCAGCTGGGATACAATTGCTTCTTAAAAGGACCTTTTAAGACTCAGCCTATAGCCCTAGCCAGGTTGGCTCAGTGGATAGAGTGTTGGCCTGCTGACTGAAGGGTCCTGGGATAGATTCTAGTCAAGGGCATGCACCTCGGTGGCAGGCTCGATCCCTGGCTCCAGTCCTAGTGTGTGTGGGAGGCAACCAATCGATGTGTTTCTCTCACATTCATGTTTTTCTGTCTTTCCCCTTCCACTCTCTCTGAAAATCAATGGAAAAAAATATCCCCCAGTGAGGATTAACAACAACAACAACAACAAAAAAGACTCATCCTTTGTTTGTTTATTTAAATTTAGTAAATCTTTATTGTTCAGATTATTATAATTGTTCCTCTTTTTTCTCTCCATAGCTTCCCTCAACCCGGTTCCCACCCCACCCTCTGCCCTTACCTCCCCCGCACTGTCCTCATCCATAGGTGTATGCTTTTTGTCCAGTCTCTTCCCACACCCCGCACACCCCTTTCCCCCAAAGAATTGTCAGTCCACTCCCTTTCTATGCCCCTGATTCTATTATATTCACCAGTTTATTCTGTCCATCAGATTTTTTATTCACTTGATTTTTAGATTCACTTGTTGATAGACATGTATTTGTTGTTCATAATTTTTATCTTTACCTTTTTCTTCTTCTTCCTCTTCTTAAACAATACCTTTCAGCATTTCATATAATACTGGTTTGGCGGTGATGAACTCCTTTAGCTTTTTCTTATCTGTGAAGCTCTTTATCTGACCTTCCATTCTGAATGATAGCTTTGCTGGGTAGAGTAATCTTGGTTGTAGGTTCTTGCTATTCATCACTTTGAATATTTCTTGCCACTCCCATCTGGCCTGCATAGTTTCTGTTGAGAAATCAGCTGACAATCGTATGGGTGCTCCCTTGTAGGTAATTAACTGTTTTTCTCTTGCTGCTTTTAATATTCTCTCTTTGTCTTTTGCTCTTGGCATTTTAATTATGATGTGTCTTGGTGTGGTTCTCTTTGGATTCCTTTTGTTTGGGGTTCTGTGCGCTTCCTGGACTTGTAAGTCTATTTCTTTCACCAGGTGGGGGAAGTTTTTGGTCATTATTTCTTCAAATAGGTTTTCAGTATCTTGCTCTCTCTCTTCTTCTGGCACCCCCATAATTCGGATGTTGGTACCCTTGAGGTTGTCCCAGAGGCTCCTTACACTATCTTCAAGTTTTTGGATTCTTTTTTCTTTTTGCTTTCCCGGCTGAGTATTTTTTGCTTCTTTGTATTTCAAATCTTTGACTTGATTCTTGTGGTCCTCTAGTCTGCTGTTAGGTCTCTGTATATTATTTTTTATTTCAGTCAGTGTATGTTTAATTTCTAGTTGGTCCTTTTTCATATCCTTGAGGGTCTTGCTAAATTTATCGGCCTTTTCTAGAAAATTCTTGAAAAGCCTTATAAGCGTGGTTTTGAACTCTATATCCAGTCGTTTGTTTTCCTCCATTTCTTTCATTTGTGATCTGTTTCTTTGTCTCTGCATTTTGGCTGCTTCCCTGAGTTGGTAGAGTAGCTTTGTGTTGTAGGTGTCCTCTAGGGCACAGAGGCTCAGCCTCCCCAGTTACCTGAGGTGGACACTCTTGGTGCACCCCTTTGTGGGCTGTGTGCACAGCCTTGTTGTAGTTAAGTCTTGATTGTTGTTGGTATCACTGGGAGGAATTGACCTCCAGGCCAATTGGCTGTGAGGATCAGCTGTGTCTATGCTGGGAGAACTTCTGTGCTGGAGACACTCTTATGAGATAAGACTTGCAAAATTGCAAAAGCCTCTGTGCTCAACTTGGATGGGGCAGAGTGTCAGGATGGAGCAGACAGCCTTGGTTTCCCATCAGCTCTGCCCTATGAGGCCCCTGGGTCTCAGTGTCCCTCGGTAATCACTGCAAGCACCTCTGAGAGAAAGCCGCCCTCGAGTTTTGCCCGCTGCCAGACAGTCCAGTTTCTCCCCGAATGACTCTGGGTTCCCAGAGTCTCTCCCGGGACTGGAATTCAGCATAGTCGGGAGCTTCCGTCTCCCTCCCGCTTGGGAAAGCCAGCCACGCACTCAGCCGCCCGTGCACTCAGCCGCCCGTGCACTCAGCCATCCGTCCTCTCCACGTGCACGTCTCTGTACCTCAGCCTTTTGCAGCTCCTCTGAGTCTCAATGTGCTTTCCTCTTTCCTTCTAGTTGTAGAATTTCCACTCAGCCAGCTTTCCTGTGGTTCCGGATGGTGTCCGTTTTGTCTTTTAGTTGTAGTTTTGATATTGTTGTGCAAGGCAGCAGTTTAGGTGTTTACCTATGCCGCCATCTTGGTTTCTCCCAAGAGTCATCCTTTGGGTATGTGCACTACATAGGCACTTAAAGAGTTGTGTGACTAATAGTACAACCACTCTGGCAGATAAGGTTAAACTAAGGATTTTTGTTATGGAAAAAATTGCTAGTAAACTGTAGATTTATAAATGTTTGTAATAATCTTGCAAATAAATGTCTTTCTATATTCAAGAAGACCCTCATCTATCCAAGGTGCCCATCACCCAAGGGACCTGCCAGAAGCCAATCTGCATTCTTTAACCCAGTCAACCTTAAGTTTCATTCCCCCCTCAGCTTATATTTTTGCTCTGGAATCTCCATTTTACCCCTTGAAATACTCTGAGCCAATTCATTCTGTTGAGCAGAACACCATGCACTGTTTCCCAACACCAGGAGAGAACTCCAACTACATGGAGGATAGCAAAGACCATAACAATACTAATTAGCAGGAATAGAAATCCAAAGACTTCTGCCCTCTGCATCGTGGTATCACAGTCACCAAGGAAAACGCATCACAGTCAAATAGTGGATAGACAATGAATGCTTTTATTCCCATAGAAAGGAGACAGAGCCCGGCCAGTGTGGCTCAGTGGTTGAGCATTGACCTATGACCTAGGAGGTCATGGTTAAATTCCCGGTCAGGGCACAGGCCTGGGTTGCGGGCTCCATCCTCAGTCGGGGGCGTGCAGGAGGCAGCCCATCAATGATTCTCTCTCATCATTGATGTTTCTCTCTCTCTCCTTCTCCCTTCCTCTCTGAAATCAATAAAAATCTATTTAAAAAGAAAAAGAAAAAAGACAGAGCAAGTTCAGCTCCAGTGATGGGCGTCTGTCCCCCATGCCTAGTGAGTGCAATTGGCCTGCATGCCCTCCTCTTGTGCCACAGCAGAAGGACCCTGATCCCTTCCTCCTGGAGTCTGAAATGCTCAGATCTGGGGTTTTGCCTCAGGGCTGTGGACACACACACGTAGCAGAACAAAGGCGTACCTGTTGATCCTGGAGCCGGGAAAGAGGTTCCCACTCAAGGCAATAAGCCCTGCACAGGCTGTGTGGGCTTTTATCTCTTGGTAAGAGTGTTTCAGGCCCATTCTTAAGTGGCAAGCAGAGATTGAACAACTGTACACGTGAGATTGCTTTTCCCTACACATGCCATGAAGAATTTCCTGCCTCCCGGGTTGTGTAGTGGTTGCTGTCTTTCTTTCTGCTCCTAGGTCTTTGACTATGTTTAAATACAGTTGTTTTTTTAAATAAATATATTTTCTTCATTTAAAAAACTATTTTTTTATTGATTTCAGAGAAGAAGGGGAGAGAGAGAGAGATAGAAACATCAATGATGAGAGAGAATCATTGTTTGACTGCCTCCTACAGGCCCCACACTGGGGATCAACCTGGGCATGTGCCCTGACCAGGAACTGAACCATGATCTCCTGGTTCATAGGTCGACCCTCAACCACTGATCCACGCCGGCTGGGCAATACAGTTGTATTTTTTATTTTTTTAAAGGACTCATCCTTATTTCAGCCACCTTTTCTGTCACTTCCTGAGGGACCAAGTGCCATGAACTCCTCAAATTTTTGAGACACTTTGTGGTGTAAATTAGGATGGTTTCTAGCATCCTTTGCTGTCAGCTCAGGATTCAATTCTTTTGGTCCTGGAGTTACTTGCTTTCCAGCTTTCAAAATTTTGTTTCTATTTTTCTCCTCTCTCATTTCCCCCTGGGTGGTAGTTTAAGCCTATTAAAAATTCCTCTGACTCTCTCTTTAGTAGGGGTTACAAGTGTTCAATCCGTGGTTTGTAACAGTCAGACTGTGAATAAATCTCTCTGCATTCTTGATTACTTCCTTTGGATAGCATCCCAGAAGTGAAATTATTGGGTAGAGTGTGCAGTCCTTTTTGAGGCTCTTGATAAACCTTGCCAATTTTTTTTCAGTGGGATTATAGTCTCACCAAGTTTCCATGACTTGTCTCTCTTCCTTTTTTCTTTTTCTTTCTTTTTTCTTTTCTTTTCTTTTTTTTTTTTTTTTGCTTGCCTGCCTTGGGGAGAATCATTAAAAAAAAAAAAACCACACACACACACACACACTAAAATATGTGTTATTTTGACAAGGGGAAATATTCACTTTTGGCACAATTCCCCCTAAATAATGATTTTTCAGAGAGAAGCCCCAGGTAAGGGCCTGAGGCAGAAAGTAGGTCCCATACCTACTCCCCTTGGTTGTCGAAGTCCAGGGAGACCTCAGTAAACCCCAAGAACACTCTATGCTGAGGTTAAGGGACTCAGTATTCTCAGGCACCAGGGGCCAGCTTTGTGGTCATGCAACGCATGCCTGTGCTTAGTTTAATGTAATTCTTAATAACAGGAGGCCCTGCATTTTCATATTGTATTGAACCCACAAATTATGTAGCCAGTCCTGGAGGCAAAAAGGCAGTGGCTGGCAAAACTCAAAAACAAAACAACCAAAAAACATAGGGTGGGGCAAAAGTAGGTTTACAGTTGTTTGCGGATTTTTTTCACTAGATGGAGTTTCACATATGTTGATGTATATGCAATTTGATATGTGTATGCTATTTTGTTGTATTGACAGCAAGCTTCAAAACTTCATATGTCAAATTTCCTGAAGGTGTTATATTTGTATTCTTAAAAATGTCGAATTTCCAGAAAAAGAGCATTTGCAAGAAGTTTTAATTCATTACTTTATTTTGAAGAAAAGTGCTGCTGAGAGGAGAAACCAAGATGGCGGCATAGGTAAACACCTAAACTGCTGCCTCGCACAACAATATCAAAACTACAACTAAAAGACAAAACGGACACAATCCAGAACCACAGGAAAGCTGGCTGAGTGGAAATTCTACAACTAGAAGAAAAGAGGAAAGCACATTGAGACTCAGAGGAGCTGCAAATGGCTGAGGTACGGAGACTTGCATGTGGAGAGGACAGGCAGCGGTGTGCATGGGTGGCTGAGTGCACGGCTGGCTTTCTAAAGCGGGAGGGAGAAGGAAGCTCCTGACTACACTGAACTCCAGTCCCGAGCGAGACACTGGGAAACCAGACTCATTCGGGGGGAATCTGCACTGTCAGGAAAAGAGAAAGCACACTGAGACTCAGGGGAGCTGCGGAAGGCAGAGGTCCGGGGGCGTGCGTGCACAGGGAGGACTGACTGCTGAATGCACGGGCTGCTGAGTGCGCGGCTGGCTTTCTAAAGCAGGAGGGAGACGGAAGCTCCCAACTGTGCTGAACTCCAGTTCTGGGCAAGTTTCTGGGAACCCCGACTCATTCGGGGAGAAACTGGACTGTCTGGCAGCGGGCAAAACTCGAGGGCGGCTTTCTCTCAGAGGTGCTTGCAGCGATAACCGAGGGACACTGAGACCCAGGGGTCTCATAGGGCAGGGCTGACGGGAAACCAAGGCTGTCTGCTCCTCCCCGAGACTCTGCCCCATCCAAGTTGAGCACAGAGGCTTTTGCAATTTTGCAAGTCTTATAAGAGTGTCTCCAGCACAGAAGTTCTCCCAGCATAGACACAGCTGATCCTCACAGCCAATTGGCCTGGAGGTCAATTCCTCCCAGTGATACCAACAACAATCAAGACTTAACTACAACAAGGCTGTGCACACAGCCCACAAAGGGGTGCACCAAGAGTGTCCACCTCAGGTAACTGGGGAGGCTGAGCCTCTGTGCCCTAGAGGACACCTACAACACAAAGCTACTCTACCAACTCAGGGAAGCAGCCAAAATGCAGAGACAAAGAAACAGATCACAAATGAAAGAAATGGAGGAAAACAAATGACTGGATATAGAGTTCAAAACCACGGTTATAAGGTTTTTCAAGAATTTTCTAGAAAAGGCCAATAAATTTAGCGAGACCCTCGAGGATATGAAAAAAGGACCAACTAGAAATTAAACATACACTGACCGAAATAAAAAATATTATAGAGAGACCCAACAGCAGACTAGAGGACCACAAGAATCAAGTCAAAGATTTGAAATACAAAGAAGCAAAAAACACTCAGCCGGGAAAGCAAAAAGAAAAAAGAATCCAATAACTTGAAGATAGTGTAAGGAGCCTCTGGGACAACTTCAAGGGTACCAACATCCGAATTATGGGGGTGCCAGAAGAAGAGAGAGAGCAAGATACTGAAAACCTATTTGAAGAAATAATGACCAAAAACTTCCCCCACCTAGTGAAAGAAATAGACTTACAAGTCCAGGAAGCGCACAGAACCCCAAACAAAAGGAATCCAAAGAGGACCACACCAAGACACATCATAATTAAAATGCCAAGAGCAAAAGACAAAGAGAGAATATTAAAAGCAGCAAGAGAAAAACAGTTAATTACCTACAAGGGAGCACCCATACGATTGTCAGCTGATTTCTCAACAGAAACTATGCAGGCCAGATGGGAGTGGCAAGAAATATTCAAAGTGATGAATAGCAAGAACCTACAACCAAGATTACTCTACCCAGCAAAGCTATCATTCAGAATGGAAGGTCAGATAAAGAGCTTCACAGATAAGAAAAAGCTAAAGGAGTTCATCACCGCCAAACCAGTATTATATGAAATGCTGAAAGGTATTGTTTAAGAAGAGGAAGAAGAAGAAAAAGGTAAAGATAAAAATTATGAAAACAAATACATGTTTATCAACAAGTGAATCTAAAAATCAAGTGAATAAAAAATCTGATGAACAGAATAAACTGGTGAATATAATAGAATCAGGGGCATAGAAAGGGAGTGGACTGACAATTCTCGGGGGGAAAGCGGTATGGGGGGTGCGGGAAGAGCCTGGACAAAAAGCGTACACCTATGGATGAGGACAGCGGGGGGGGGAGGGGAGGTAAGGGCAGAGGGTGCGGTGGGAACCGGGCGGAGGGGAGCTATGGGGGGAAAAAAGAGGAACAATTGTAATAATCTGAACAATAAATATTTTTAAATTAAAAAAAAGTGCTGCTGAAAGATATCATATACTTTGAGAAGCTTATGGTGAACACGCTCCATCTCAAGATACTTGTGAACGCTGGTTTAAACACTTTAAACGTGATGATTTTGATGTGAAAGACAAAGATTGTCCAAGTCAACTGAAAAAGTTTGAAGACCAACAATTGCAAGCATTATTGGGTGAAGATGCATGTCAAACTCAAAAACAACTTGCAGAAAGAATAAATGTTGCTCAGCAAACAATTTTGGATCGTTTATAAGCAATGGGAAAGATTTTAAAGGAAGGAAAATAGGTGCCACATCAACTGAAAGAAAGACAAATGGAAAAGCAAAAAGTCACCAGTAAAATGTTGCTTCAATGGCATGAAAGAAAGTCTTTTTTGCATCGAAATTGTGATTGGTGATGGAAAGTGGATTTATTTTGAGACTCCCAAATGCACAAAATCATGGGTTGATCCAGGTCAACCACCAACATCAACTGCAAGGCCAAATCACTTCAGAAAGAAGACAATGCTCTGCGTTTGGTGGGATCAGGAAGGTGTGGTGTATTATGAGCTTCTAAAACCAGGTGAAACCATTAATACTGATCGCTACAGACAACAAATAATCAATTTGAACCACGCTTTGATTATGAAATGACCAGAAGGGGCTAGAAGACACGGCAAAGTAATTTTGCTTCATGGTGACACACCATCACATACTTCAAAACCAGTTAAAGACACGTTAAAAGATCTTGCCTGGGAAGTATTAACCTGCCTGCCGTGTTCACCAGACCTTGCTCCTTCAGATGACCAATTGTTCCAATCGATGGCACATGCACTTTCTCAGCAGCTCTTCAACATGTACGAAGAAGTGGAACATTGGGTCTCTGAATGGTTTGCCTCAAAACAAGAGAAGTTCTATTGGGACAGTATCCACAAATTACCTGAAAGATGGGGAAATGTGTAGCTAGTGATGGGCATTACTTTGAATAAAGCACTTTTGAGGTTTCTCTTGGAATTATTGTGTTTTCTTGGATTACAAAATCCACATTATTAACTGGTACACCTGGTAATACAATCAATAATAATAATAATAATAATAATAATAATAATACAAGTATAAACTGTGTGTCACGTACTCACAACTGTAAACCTACTTTGCCCCACCTTGTATATGGTGTCTTAGTCCATTGGGGCTGCTATAACATAATACCATAGACTGGATGGCTTATAAGCAACACACATTTCTTTCTCACAGTTATGGAGGCTGAAAGTCCAAGGTCAAGGCATTGGCAGATTCAGAGCCTTGTGAGGACCCACTTCCTGGTTCATAGCCTGTACCTTCTCAATGTGTCCGCATAGGGAAGAAGGGGCCAGGGAGCTTTCTGAGGTTTCTTTTATTTATTTTTAAAATATGTCTTTATATTGATTTTATGGAAAGGAAAGGAGAGGGAGAGAGAGAAACATGGATGAGAGAGACTCATGGATCGGCTGCCTCCCACACACTCCCTACTGGGGATTGAGCCCACAACCCGGGCATGTGCCCTGACCAGGAATTGAACTGGGGACCTCCTGGTTCATGGGTCGATGCTCAACTACCTCCCAAAGGCTCCACCTCCTAATACCTTCACCTTAAGGGTTAGGATTTCAATATATGACAATTGGGGAGTCATAAACATTCAGTCTATAGGCGATGGTGTGTGAAAAACAGCAAGCAAGAGCGCCTGAGGAACACAGACATTGTCCTCAGAAAGAACACTTTCCCAGCACCTGCTCTGTGGCCAGCCCTGTGCCGGTTGCTATGGGAACTCAGAGGCACCCCCTATGCCACTGCCATCCTCAGGGATCCCCCAGCTCGTTGGGAAGTCGGGACACAGATGTCTCTGGAATACCCCACGGGATTAGCCTCAAATGGGGCACGGACCTGTGGCTCAGTGGGATTCTGAAAGGGCTCATGGGAGCTTGAGCTGTCAGGAAGAGCTTCTGGTCAGGGTAGGACCTCAGATGGAGTCTTAAATGATGCACAGGAAGAATGGAAGCAGCCCTAGCTGGTGTGGCTCAGTGGATAGACCGTTGGCCTGCCGACCAAAGGGTCCCTGGGATCGATTCCGGTCAAGGGCAAGTACTGTGGTTGCAGGCTCCTCCCTGGCCCAGGCCCTGGTCGGGGCACGTGCAGGAGGCAACCAATCGATGTGTTTCTCTCACATCAGTGTTTCTCTGTCTTTCCCTCTCCCTTCCACTCTTTCTAAAAATCAATGGAAAATATCCTCATGTGAGGATTTAAAAAGAATTGAACCATTCAGGCCTCAGCGCTGGATACAGACACTAGCAAACTCCTTCATGTCGGGTCTGGCTTTTGAATCCATTGCCACAGACTGCAGTAGGGGGTATGGCGGGTTGGGCTCTCTGGGAGCAGACACTAAGATGGAGTTCAGGGTGTGTTTCCTGACGCTGCTATCACAAATGGCTACAGAGTGGGTGGCCTGAAGCAATAGGCATTCATCCTCTCACAGTTCGGAAGGCCAGAATCTAGGATCAGTTTCACTGGACTGAAAGCGAGGTGTTGGGAAGGGTGGTGACTCCTTATCCTCCAGACCAGGCCAGAAGGCAACTGTCTCAGACTCTCAGGCAGCCCGAGCCGGCCCTCCCAGGGGATCCTCCTGTCATCCTCACCGTCGGGGCTGCCCCTGAGACAGAGCCTGGAGCAGTAGAAAAGTGAGCCCCACAGGCAACTTAGCGGGCCATAAAATAGGACTTTTCTTGGCCCTGTTTTTTAAAAATATTTTTTTATTGATGTCAGAGAGGAAGGGAGAGGGAGAGAGAGAAGCATCAATGATGAGAGGGAATCATGGATCGGCTACCTCCTGCACTTCCCACACTGGGATGGAGCCCGCAACCTGGGCATGTACCCTTGACCGGAATGGAACCTGGGACCCTTCAGTTCACAGGCCGATGCTCTATCCACTGAGCCAAACTGGCTAGGGCAGCCTAGTTTTAAACGTGAGTGAAGGGACCAGAATTGGGTAGGCCATGGCGAGAGTCAGAGAAGAGCATGGACTGGTAGCCAGGGTTCTGGAACTATCCCAGCAAGTCACTCACTCTTCCTCCCTGGGCCTCGGTTGCGCTGTCTGCACCATGACGCCCGTGAAGCCAGGCATCTAACCCCAAGGTGGTGATTTAGAAAAGAGGCCGAGGAGGCCCCAGGGGTGGAGCGCTGTCAGGGAGGCTGGGCAAAGGTCCAAAGAGCTCCCCGCTAATGGTTGAGGAGATGTGGCAAGAATATACATGGGGACCCATGTACCATGTAGATATTTAAAAGCTATAAAGCAAACTAACAAATATTTGATAAAATAATCCTTCGTTGGCTGACCTTGAAAAAACATTTTTTAGGTCAAGTTTGAATGAAAATTCTCCGACTTCTTTGAGTCCTGCGTTGGAGGCCACAGTGTGGAGAGAGCTGGCCTGGGTCCAGCTGTGGCTACAGCGAGAATGTTCTACTCACAGACCTCTTGTTCCAGAGGGTGGAACTGGCTAGGTGCCCCGCTTTGAGCTTGAAAATGCATCTTCGTGGTTGGGCCGAGGCCACGCCCCCCCGTGGGCTGTTCCCTGCTGCAGGGTTATAAGGGCCGCTCATTATTGGAGACGTGGGACTCAGGTGATGGCTAACTTTGGCTCAGGGCCACCCTGAAAGCCTTGCTGAAGCATCCTTCCACGTGTAAAGGACAGTCAGGGTACTCCCGCCCAACCTTCGGGCTCAGACTTGCAGCCCGGCCTGCTAGCTGTCCTCCCTTCCTCCCGCACAGGCATCTTTCTTAATAGGACCCTTGACTGTTCCATTGTGTCTTGGCACTTGCTTCTCAGAGGATCTGCATGAACACATCAGTCTCCAGCCCATGGCCCACTTCTTACCTCTGGATCCTTCCCACGCTCTGAGGTGCTTCACTTGCACCTGTTTGGGGCCCCAGGCACCCAGGCGTGGTCTTATCCATGTGTGCCTTGGGACTGCAGTCTTCTTTTTTTAAAAAATTCTTTATTGTTGAAAGTGTTACATGTTTCCTTTTTCTCCCATTGACCTCTCCCCGCCTGCTCCCCGCCCCCCCCCCCCCAGCACATGCCCTCACCCCCGCGGTGTCTGTGCCCATTGGTTATGCTTATATGCATGCATACAAGTCCTTCAGTTGATCTTTTACTCCCCTCACCCCCTGCCACCCTCCCCTGCCTCCCCTCTGAGGTTTGTCGGTCTGTTCGATGCTTCTGTGTCTCTGGATCAATTTTTGTTCATCAGTTTATGTTGTTCATTATATTCTGCCTGTAGTCTTCTTACCCTGAGGTGGTGTGTGTGTGTGTGTGTGGGGGGGGGGGGGGTGACAGAAGGGCTAGCTCAGGGCCATGGGGAGCAGGAACGGGCCCCTTTTGTCTGAGTGTAACCTAACATGCTCCTGGCCAGGGGCCTCTCTCTCCACACCAGCCTCTGGACCTCACTGTCTGTGTCATTCTCCCGTCTGTGTGGCTTCTGAACACGCTTTATAGCCACCTGGGCCGAGGGAGGGAGCGCAGAGGAAACAGGTTCAGAGGTTGAATGGGTGGCCACCCCTGGATCTTTTGCTTTTTTGTTACTCCTCACCCGAGGATATTTTCCCATTGCCTTTTAGGGAGCGTGGAAGAGAGAGGGAGAGGCAGAGAGAAACATCGATGTGAGAGAAACACATCCACTGGTTGCCTCCTGCACGTGCCCTGACCAGGCCCGGGCTGGGGAGGAGGCTGCAACCAAGGTACATGCCTTGGACCGGAATCGAACCCAGGACCCTTCGGTCCACAGGCCGACGCTCTATCCAACGAGCCAAACTGGCGAGGGCCACACCTGCATCTTCTGATGCCCAACCCTGGCTCTTCTGTGATGTTCCAGCCAACGAGGCCAGTGCCGCACAACTGCCCTCCGGTTGTCGGAATGTCCCTCAGTGCCTGGGAACTGAATGTGCATTTCTCTTCATGTCTCAAACAGCTTTTCCTTTCAAACTTGCAACAATCCAACCGGGGACTGGAGAGCGGAGGATGTGGTCCCTGGAGGCCAGCCAGGCTCCAGCCCCTCAGAACTTGTCATTGTACCTGCAGTCTGGGTAGCGGTAGGCAAATCTGGGGTCACATGTTCTCAGGGGCCTCAAGATGCTCTTCAGCTGCCTAGCGGCCTCCAGGACTTCAGGGTCTGGGCGGGCGCCCTCCCCACACTTAGCCAGGAGGACATCTATCTGCTCCTGCACAGGAGAGGGAAACTTCCCCTGGAGAAGCTGAGGCAGGACCTGCCGACACACCAGCACCACGCTCTGCTTCTCAGAGACCGAGTCACAGGGGGGCAGCTCGGCCTGGCAGCCGGTCACCAGGCAGCTGAAGATGTCTTTATTCTCTGCTGCCCTGGCGGCTGCTGGGCTGCCTGGAAGAGAAGCAGGAAATGTTACACCTCCTACAACCTGTTCTCCTTGGGGGAGATGCCGCTAATTAGGATTGCTGGGCGAAGTGGTTTAGTCGCCCAGCATCTCCTGTCACCAGGAGATTTAGGGCTCAGGGACACAAAGGCCCCACAGGGAACAACATGGAAGGAGCTCTCTTTGCTACAATCGGTCGAGGCCAGGGCATGGGCACACACTTATCCCTACCAGCAGTTGGGCTTACAACGCTAGGGCTCACCCCCACCTTGCGATTCTCCCATTCTTCCTATCGGATTAGGGAACTCAGGAAATACAAAGTCAGCAGAAAGAACAGGTAAACCAGAACATGTATTCCATGGGGCTGACATCAGTCGTTTACGTATCCCGAATATTCTGGAAGCAGCCTCATTTCTTCTCATAAAAGCAAACGAGGAAATGAGTTAGTGTGGCTTAATTGGTCTGTCTTTGTAGGCCTTCTCATTAAAAAGTCCTCTGTCGCCCGGCCCATGTGGCTCAGTGATTGAGCATCAACCTATGAACCAGGAGGCCACGGTTCGATTCCCGGTCAGGGTTGTGGGCTCGATCCCCAGTGTGGGGCATGTAGGAGGCAGCCGGTCCATGATTCCTTCTCATCATGGATGTTTCTCTCTCTCTCTCCATCTCCCTTCCTCTCTGAAATCAATACAAATGTATTAAGAAATTAAAATAAAAAGTCCTCTGTCCTATCATTGGGCTCACAAACACTCGGTTACCGTTAGAGACTGGGATGCTCCAAGGCCTGCAGGACCCTGACGAGCCTGGGCACACGGTGGAAAACATGAGTCACTCACAGACCTCATGCGGTGCCATGCTATTTAATTGGAAACTTTATAAAAAGCAAAGGCGCCAAAATGGATTGCAACATGCACAAGTGGATCAGCCAGATAATTACGTTTCAGATAAAGGCTGAAAGCATCAGATGAGAAAGGTACTGAGAGGGGGATGGATCCAGGGGTGGTGTGTGTGAGGAAGGGCAGGGCAGGGCAGATCCCCGACCACACACACTGAATTGGACCACAGCATTGCCCCTGGGGCCGTGCCATGATGCAAAGCGCCCCCACCGCCCCGCCCCCTTGGACAAGGTCAAGGCCAGTTCCCCTTTGGAGCTGGACTTGGAGCAGGGATTCTAAAGGGGGAGAGGGACATCTGACATGAACTTGGGGTGTTCTCACTGTGACATACGGAGACTGGAAAGGCCCAATGGCACCACCCCCGGGCACCCCTCCAAGCTCCTGTCACTCTGACTTCCCCTCTGACAGCTGCTCAGCCGGGCCCCTGCTGAGTACCTTCCTGCCTGTCGATGACGCCCAGGGCACTGGCATCCCGGATGAACAGATGCCCGTTGTTAAAGATGCCAAACATGGAGGCATCCACACGGGTGAAGTAGAGGAAGTAGTTCAGATCGTTGTTCCGCAGGGACTCCAGGATCCTGAGGAGCTGATGGGCCAGGTCGGCTGCCTGGTCTGGGGGCGCAGTGTAGAATTCCTGCAGCGGGCTGGTGCTGGTGCTGACCAGGAATCGGCCGCAGGAGCCCAGGTACTTGGGCAGCGGCCATCCCTCAGCTCCAGGGAAGATCTGCCAAGGCAGGAGGAGGAGGGAGCATTAGAGGGTTGGAGAGAGAACATTCACAGACACAGCATGTCCTCTCTCTCTCTCTCTCTCTCTCTCTCTCTCTCTTCCTCTCTCCAGAGTCTCTTAGAACAACCCAACACCCCCACCCCATCCCTGCCCCCCCTTTTTTTTCTTGTTTCAGATGAATAGATTTGGAAGAAGAAGCTCTATTGCCATGCGGTAGATTGCATCTTAACAGTGTCCCCAAGTAAGATACGAGAATGCTGAGGCACTTGCCAGGATTTTAGATGGGTTTCAGATTCAGGGGACTATATTTATTTTAAGAGTTATACAGTTGAAAAAATATGACTACTATTTGAGATTTCACAAATAGCACTGCTTAGGAAGAGGCCGTGGGGGGAGGGAAGAGGGTCAACTTAGGATGATTTAAAGAAAAATATTTTTAAAAAATTACAATGCAGCACTCGGCCAGCATGGCTCAGGGGTTGAGTGTTGACCTATGAACCAGGAGGTCACGGTTTGATTCCTGGTCAGGGTACATGCCTGGGTTTCAGGCTCGGTCCCCAGTGTGGGGCGTGCAGGTGGTAGCCAATCCATGGTTCTCTCTCATCATGGATGTTTCTCTCTCCCTCTCTGAAATCAATAACAATATATTTAAAAAATAAAAATGCTAGTGCAGGCACCAGAGTCTGTGATAGACCAAAAATCCTGAAGGCTCTCCTGGGTGACACAAGTTTGGGGAACCCCTGCTCTAGAACCTTATTGATGTCATCAGCCCCATATTAGCAGACATTTAGATTACTTCCTTTTTCTTGGTCCTTTTCAACTGTAGCTGCAGGGCACTTTGGGGTCATTTTTTGGCTATTTCCCCACCTCCTAGGCTTGCCCAGATCTTACTGATTTCTGGCCTAGCCAGTGTGGCTCAGTGGTTGAGCATCGACCTATGAACCAGGAGGTCATGGTTCAATGCCTGGTCAAGGCACATGCCTGGGTTGTGGGCTTGATCCCCAGTGTGGGGCGTGCAGAAGGCAGCCGATCCATGATTCTCTCTCATCACTGATGTTTCTGTCTCTCTCCCTCTTCCTTCCTCTCTGAAATCAATACAAATATATTTTAAAAAATCTTCCTGATTTTGGAGGCACTGTCAGAGCTGCCTCCTTCACAGAGCCTTCGGGGCAACCTCTCCCCACCCATCCAGCTCCCACAGACACTAACATGGCTTGGTTGCCCCAAGGCAGACTGTAAAGGGGGAGCGAGCTCAACCCAGGGTGGCCCTCCTCAGAGTCCCTGGGGGGTGCCTGCGTACCTGTAGGAGGATGGGGTGCGCGTTGACAGCCAGTGTGTAGAGCAGGCGCAGCTTGTCGCGGTCCGTGAAGTGGTCCATGAAGATGCTGCCCGCGTCGGCCACCTCGGCGTAGCGCCGGACCACGCGGTCCAGGAGGCGCTGTGATGGGCAGCGCAGGAGAGGGCTGGGCAGGCCCTGCGGGGCGGGGGGTGAGCGGGTCAGGGCATTGGCAGGCCCTGCTGGTAGGGGACATCCTGGGGTTGGGGGGGCCAAGTGGGCCCTGGGAGGAGACAGACTCAGGAAGGGGGACCGTGTCCTTGTTCAACACATGCTTCTGCCCCCAGATGAGGAGCAGAATAGACTGGCAGAGGCCGGGGGGGATGCTTGCTGATCTACCACAACCGGGCACTTAGCAGGGCCTTCTGTACAGGGTGGGACTGAGAGTGATGGGCACACTTCTTTTTTTTTTTTAAAATATATTTTATTGATTTTTTACAGAGAGGAAGGAAGAGGGATAGAGAGTTAGAAACATCGATGAGAGAGAAACATCGATCAGCTGCCTCTTGCACACCTCCCACTGGGGATGTGCCCGCAACCAAGTTAAGTGCCCTTGACCGGAATCGAACCTGGGACCTTTCAGTCCGCAGGCCGACGCTCTATCCACTGAGCCAAACCGGTTTTGGCTGGGCACACTTCTTCACCACAATCTATAAAGACACTCACTCAGAAGAATTAATGATACAACTAATAGCTATACTGATTATGTTCTAAAAACTGTTTATTAGATCACAAAACCTCTCAAATTTAAAATTTTTAAAAAATGCTGAGGTCATAAAGTCTCAGTGCTTTTAACCCTAAACAAATCCCATGAGTCAAAGTTTAGTTGTTTTCAACTCTCTACGATTCCATGATTAGAAGTGGGCTGTGGGGGGGGGGAGGGGGGGCTGGCATCCAGGCCATAATCTTTCTCTGGTTGGCACCGAAAATGCCCATCCATGGGCAGCAAAAAAAGTAATCGCCATGACTACTTCCCAAGGGTCACGGGGAGCAAAATCTCATGATCTCATGGTCACAATGCATCTGTGAAGGGGCTGTACTTTCTAGAAGACTGTTCAGCCAGAGGGTGTGTGTTGATGTCCTGCGCATATCGCCCTGTGTGAGAGGGGCAAGACATTTTACTTGTTTAAATTTCCATTCATAGTCATTTCATCTTTAACTTCCATGTTAGATGAGTATGAAATGCTACAGCCATCAGTCAGCTATTTTTCTTCCCCCCCCCATCAATATAATCATGCTATTTTTATTATTTAAAAAATACTTTTTATTGATTACAGAGAGGAAGGGAGAGGGAGAGATAGAAACATCCATGATGAGAGAGAATCATGGATGGGCTGCCTTCTGCACACTCCCCACTGGGGATAGAGTCCACAACCCCGAGCATGTGCCTGACTGGGAATGGAACCGCGACCTCCTGGTTCATAGGTCGGTGCTCAAGCATTGAGCCATGCTGGCTGGGATATAGCCATGTTATTTTTAAAGAATAAATGCATGCCCTCACCGGTGTTGCTCAGTGGGTAGAGCGTCGGCCTGCGGACTGAAAGGTCCCAGGTTCGATTCCGGTCAAGGGCATGTACCTTGGTTGCGGGCACATCCCCAGTAGCGGGTGTGCAGGAGGCAGCTGATCGATGTTTCTCTCTCATCGATGTTTCTAACTCTCTCTCCCTCTCCCTTCCTCTCTGTAAAAAATAAATAAAATATATTTTTTAAAAAAAGAATAAATGCAATATTTAGTCCTTGACCTGGTAGCCTGTGATAGATGAAAATATTTATAGTCTGAAAACTAACTGTGGCTCCAGTATGAAATGTCCATTGTCATTTGAACACTTTATCCTAACCTGCCTTGTAGCTGAACCAGTTGAATATGGCCTCTCTCTCCCATTAGGGAGTCACTTCTCATGGAGCAGGGGACCTGTCTTGACACTTACATGCCTTCCTGGGCCTGTAAAGACCCCTTAAGTATTTTTTAATTAAATTTAAACAAAAGCAAATTTTATTTGTTTCCTATTTACCTCTAAACCCGTATTCTGATTAAACTGTTAATGTGCATTTTGGTTAATATGCTTATTTCCCTTATTCTATTTAAACCAATAATTGAGATCAAGGAAATAAAATTGTCAGTCATTCTTGTTTAAACAAAGCTTCCTGAACACTCTATACCACCATCTAGTGGGAGCAAAGCCTTCACGTCAATCAAGTCCCTTCCCACTTGAGGAAGAAGCAGGGTTTGTGTTTGGAACAATGTGGGAAGTAGCTGGTAGTTGAGGGATGGGAAGGGGACACAATGGAGGGTCTGTGTTTTCCCCTGATTAGCCGCGTGCTGCTGAGGGTAGTTGGAAGGTAGTTGCCTCTGCGCCTGGCTTAATAGCAGAGGAAGCCTTCTTTGTGGTGGTTTTTTGAACAAGCACATCATGATAACCTGGGCGGGGTTCTTGGCTGAGTTTCTGTTTGTGGACTAGGAATTTAGGCCGTGAAACACTCCCATCTGAACAATGCAGCTTTTAGAGGATAAAAGTCACAGTTTTATTAGCATAAGTGCCACACACACACACACACACACACACACACACACACAGGGACACACACACACATACATTGTGTTGCTTCACCCTCTTGCTAATTCCTGATCCTGGTTCCTTGGCAGCCCCTGGCTGCAGCGCACTGCCTGCAGCTCAGGAGAATGCACGTGGCCCTGTGGGAGGGGAACCCCAGGCTCCCTGGCTCAGTCTCTGATGGTGGCAACTGGGGCTTTTTATCCAAGTTGATTTTATTTATAAGGAGAACTGACAGTCAAAGTTCTGAGGTTCCTGCATCCGTCAGATCCATCCTGCCTTCAATGTTCTTTTCCTTTTTTAAAAATAGATTTTTATTGATTTCAGAGAGAAAGGGAGAGGGAGAGAGATAGAAACATCAATGATGAGAGAGAATCATGGATTGGCTGCCTCCTGCACGCCCCCTGCTGGGGATAAAGCCCACAACCCAGGCATGTGCCCTTGATCAGAATTGAACCTGGGACCCTTCAGTCTGAAGGCCAACGCTCTATCCACTGAGCCAAATCAGCCAGGGCTTCGATTTTCTTTTGTTTCTCTCCTCCTTCTCTTCCTATCTACTTCTATGAGCAAACCCTGAGTTTCTTCTCTCAAACACACACCGACACACATGCAGGTATGCTCATTTGAGGGCTCTAGCCTAGATCAGTGGCCGGCAAACTCATTAGTCAACAGAGCCAAATATCAACAGTACCACGATTGAAATTTCTTTGGAGAGCCGAAAACCGACTTCTGCGCATGGGCCACGAAGTTTCAATCGCACTGTCCGTGCGCGCCCGCACGTGGTGTTTTGTGGAAGAGCCACACTTAAGGGCCCAAAGAGCCGCATGTGGCTCGCGAGCCCCAGTTTGCTGACCACTGGCCTAGATACCTGTTGGAAAGTGGCTTTTGAGGAAATCAGGGGAAACCCACTTATGTCATATTCTGAGAGAGTCCCTGAGGCTGGCTCCACAAATAGGCACTGGGTCATTTGGTATGAGCTGAAAGATGAAGCAAGTCTCCCTACTGTCCATCCTACAGTCTCTCTCCGGTTGGCTCCTGCAACCCCCGTATAAATAGAGCAATTTCATGATTTTCAAACCAGGAATTAGGATTCATGTTTAGCCACATCTGAAATGAATGGTAACTTGGAAATTGCTTTAGTCACATATTCCATCCGAGATCATGGCAGAGGCTGCTTGTATGGATCATTATTAGGAGGATTCGGGGGCCGAATCTGGATTTGGTGGGAGGAAAAATGCAAGGACATATTAGGAAGGTCGGAGATAGCAATGGGACAGCCTAGTGGGAGCTTTGTAAGATTGGGTTTACAGGCAAAGGGTCCTTGGAGGGCTAACGGTGAAATGCTGTTAGCTGTTAACATCCTGACATGAATGAGATGATTAGATTTAGCTGCCCAACACCTCTCAAGGCTCTAAGAAAGGGGTGGGCAAACTTTTTGACTCGAGGGCCACAATGGGTTCTTAAACTGGACCGGAGGGCCGGAACAAAAGCATGGATGGAGTGTTTGTGTGAACTAATATAAATTCAAAGTAAAGGAGTGGAGGGGAGAGCAAGAGAACCCTCCGCTCTTTCAGCTCCGTGGGCCGGATAGAACAGCCGAACGGGCCCCGGATCCGGCCTGCGGGCCGTAGTTTGCCCACGGCTGCTAAGAGAATAGGATTAGAGCAGTAGTCGGCAAACTGCGGCTCACGAGTTTGCTGCTCTGTTGACTAATGAGTTTGCAGACCACTGACCTAGACTCTCGATTCCAGTAATTACAGGCTGTTGTTGTTCCTTGTGATTAAGCCCCTATCCCAGTGGTCGGCAAACTCATGAGTCAACAGAGCGGCAAACCGCGGCTCATGAGCCGCATGTGGCTCAAGAGCTGCAGTTTGCCCACCACTGGATTAGAGGATTGGTGAAATTTTTAAAATGGCTTCTTCTTTTTTTTTTTTAAATTGAGGTACAATTCACATATTATAAAATTCACCACTGTAACTATTTTATTTTATTTGTAAAAATATATTTCTTTATTGATTTCAGAGAGGAAGGGAGAGGGAGAGAGAGAGAGAAACATCAATGATGAGAGAATCATCAATCGGCTGCCTCCAGCACGTCCCCCACTGGGAATCAAGCCTGCAACCCAGGCATGAGCCCTTAGCCGGAATCGAACCTGGGACCCCTCAGTCCACTGGCCAATGCTCTATCCACTGAGCCAAACCAGCTAGGACTTATTTTATTTTTAAAAAATTTTTATTGATGTCAGAGAGGAAGGGAGAGAAAGCAAGAGAGAAACATCAATGATGAGAGAGAATCATTGATCAACTGCCTTCTGCACGCCCCCTACTGGGGATCGAGCCTGCAACCTGGGCATGTGCCCTGACCAGGAATCAAACCATGACCTCCTAGTTCAGTGGTCGGCAAACTCATTAGTCAACAGAGCGGCAAACCATGGCTTGCGAGCCGCATGTGGCTCGCGAGCCGCAGTTTGCCGACGACTGTCCTAGTTCATAGGTCGATATTCAACCACTGAGCAACACCGGCTAGGCCACTTTAACTATTTTAAAGTGTACAATTCAGTGGCTTTTAGTACACTCACAGGGCTGTGTAAATATCATCACTCTCCAACTCCAGAATTTTTTCATCCTCCCCCAAAGAAACCCTGTACCCATTAAGCAGTCACTCCTAATTCTTTCTTCCCCTCAGCCCCTGGCAACCACTAACCTGATTGTTGTCTCTATGGATTTGCCTATTTTGGACATTTCTTAAAAATGGAATTGTACAATATTTGTGCTTTTGTGTCTGGCTTCTTTTATTGGCATGATTTTTCCAGGGTTCATCCATCTTGTAGCATGCATCAGTACTTCATTCCTTTCTATGACGGGATAATATTCCATTGTACGGATAGAACATATTTTGTGTATCCATTCATTAGTTGATGGACATTTGGGTTGTTTCCACCTTTTGGCTACTGTGAACAGTGCTGATATACATATTCATGCACAAGTGTTTGCTTAAACACCCGTGTTCAATTCTCTTGGGTGGATAAGTGAGTTTGCCCTCTCCCACTTTGTTGATGATGGATCTACTCAAAACAGTCTGTTAGGTGAGTTTTATTAAGAAGGGAAGAGCAGGAATTTGGATGTTACCCACATGGGAGGGAAAGGGTGTAGAGCTTGTTGGTCATGCTGTGGAACCCTACGGCCAAGGGTCTCTGGAAAGGAGGACAGGAGATGGTGCCAAAATGGGACAGCAATGACCTTGATCCTGGTGGATGGAGCAGGAATGGACTTTGTCCACAGTTTATAAAACAGCTGTTGATATTTTTCTGTCTTTTATAAGGAATGGAAAAAATCTCTGGCGGGGATGAAAAGATGGGCTAGGAGAGGGTCAAAGTGAAGTGAAAATGGTTACAGCTTTGACTGTGTTTTAACAAGGTGGTGTTAATGGATGCATTTTTGGCAGAAACAAGAAAATCTTGTTTATGGGACCCCCATATTACAAAACGCTGTGCCATGCATTTCCATGCTGATAGACTTTTTGCAAAGTGTTTTCATAGCTATAAGCTCATTAGGATGAATGGATAAATCTTGTTTAGATTTATTTCTTGTCACAAGCCCCTGTTTCATGGCATTGTTTGGTCCCACTTTAGACAGAACACAACTCCTTTTCCCCAGACAGAGATGTGGGATGGGAGTACACACCTCCTCCATCTCGCCCCCCAGTCTCCAGCCACAGGACCAGCGCGCTTACCTGCACCAGGTCCGGCGTGAGGCGCTTGGCCTGTAGCCATTTCTGGAACCTTCCTGTTTTCCTCAGGACACGCTCAATGCTGCAGGTCTTTGGGGCTGCCGCAGAGGCGCAGATTCTCCTGTCTGAGATTTCATGCTGCTGTTTGCTGACCAGCCTCGATATCTCCACGGGGCGCCAGGTTTTGGAATCATCTGAGTAATTTGCAGGGTAAGAAGGCAAGTAGCCCAGAGGCAGTTCGACGTGGGTGGCCAGCCAGCTGTCAAACCTGGAAGAAGAGCCCTTTTAGGATCCACCTGGGAGACGAAGCAGGGGCCAAGCAGGGACTAGTCACAACTCCGCCAGAGCCAGAGGCCAGCAGAGCCCCGGGGGGACAGCGAGACAGGGGACCACAGCTGGTCTGATCCATTCCTCAACTTTAGGCTGGGGTGCTCCAAACTCTTTCTATGAGAGGACTGCTTTTGATTCCTCAAACTTAGGGAAGTGTATAGATGGCAGAAGAGTCGAGGGAGGGGCATGCCAGACACAAACTTTATCCTCTTCGTGCAACCAGCACAGAAGGACTAGCCATGGGTCTCTGAACTTCTACTCCATGTAAAGATGGCAACTTTACACAGGCTTGTACCTTTGATTCTTCTAACACTTCCTCCCCACTCTACAGATGTGGAGACTGATGCTTATAGGCCCTAAGGACCTTGCCCAAGGTCAGACAATATGTTGCCAAACAGGGGTGCAAACCCAGGGCCCTCTGTCAGCAAATCCCGCAATCTTTCCCTTTCCCTACACAGGTTGCAGAAAAAGCCCACCCTCTGACCAATAGCCAGGTCTTGGAACCACAGTTCTTTCTTTAAAATACTAGTGGCCTGGTGCACGAAATTCGTGCACATTAAAAGGGGATTAATTAGAGGAAATAATTTAATATTGGTATTTTCCCTTTCTCTATAATAGAAGTGTCAGAGATGAAAGAAAATCAGTAAAATGTATATGAAAACCTTCCTCCTGTCAGAGTCTGGGGCTGACCACGGGACCCAGAGTCAAGTCCCCGCCCACCCACATGCACCTCAAAATCGCGTGAGACCCAGACCCGGAAGGCCCGCCCACCCCCCCTCATTGTGCTAGATCCAGACCCGGCCAGTCCCACCCTTGTCAAGCCCTGCCGGGCAGGGGGCATAGCCTCAGGTCCCCTGGCCCGGTGCTGGGCGGGGGGGGGGGGGGGTGTGAGGCCTGAGGTCCCCTGTCAAGCCCCACTGGGTGGGGGGCGCGGTCTGAGGTCCCCTGGCCTGGCACTGGGGTGGGGGGAGCAGCCTGAGGTCCCCTAGCCCAGCACCAGGATGGGAAACAAGTGCGCCTTGAGGTCCCCCGTTAAGCCCTGTCAGGCGGGGGTTGTGGCCTCAGGTCCCCTGGCCTGGCACTGGGGCGGGGGGTGTGGTCGGAGGTCCCCCAGCCTGACGCCAGGGCTGGGGGCGCAGCCTGAGGTCCCCCGTCAAGCCCTGCTGGGTCGGGGTTGCAGCCTGAGGTCCCCTGTCAAACCCTATGGGGGCAGGAGAGGGCGTAGCCTCAGGTCCCTGCTGATTGCTCGTTAAGGCTCCTTATGGGAACTTGGCCTCAGCTGTGGATGCAGCCATCTTTGCGATGGAGTGATGGTCAATTAGCATATTCCCTCTTTATTATATAGGATATTTTTATTGATTTCAGAGAGGAAGGGAGAGGGAGAGATAGAAAAGTCAATGATGAGAGAGAATCCTTGATCGGCTGCCTCCTGCATGCCCCACACTGGGGATCGAGCCCACAACCTGGGCATGTGCCCTGAGCCGGGAATCCAACCTGGTTCCTAGGTTGATGCTCAACCACTGAGCAACACTGGCCAGGCAGTAATATCCTGAACTTGAATGGCCCACAAACCTATTTGGGGAAATACTTCCTGAATCTGGCCAATACCTGCCTGATGAGGAAAATAACTATTTATTACCACTTGGTGAAGAGTCCTCAATTTCCTTGCCTCCTTTCTTTTTTAAAAAAATATTTGTATTGATGTCTGAAAGGAAGGGAGAGGGAGAGATAGAAACATCAATGATGAGAGAGAATCACTGATCGGCTGCCTCCTGCACACCTCCTACTGGGGATGGAGCCCACAACCCGGGCATGTGCCCTTGACCAGAATCAAACCTGGGACCCTTCAATCCGCAGGCTGATGCTCTAACCACTGAGCAACACCAGCCAGGGCCCTTGCCTCCTATCATAAAATTGGTCCATATTTTCACTGCCTCCATTCTCCAAGGAATCAGTCCCACTATCTGTGTGCTTGCTCCTCTCCATCCTATTTCTCAGGTGGGAAATCTTGACCACTTTCGACAGCTCCATCTTGACTTCCTCTCCCATTGATATAGTTGGTCAACAAAATGGCTCTGTAGCTGAACCTACACATCCTCCTGCCCTGCTTTGTTACCAGGGACTTTTCTCCTGCCCTAAAAGAAGTCGTCTGCCAGCCCCTGCCAGCACCACTGGTCTCCCCACACACTTCTTTTCGTAAAGTTTTTTCTAAGCACAGGTGTCATCTTGTCCCTACCCAACTTAAGTCCCTCACCATTGCCTGCAATAGAGCTTCCCCAATTGTGTTTGTGTCTGGGGGTGGGGGAGATGAGGGCATTCAACTTTCAAAATGCCTTAAAAAAAGCCCTAATAGGGTAAGTCCACATAAACTTCGGGCAATAACTACCATCTTGCAAAAGTTCAACACTTCTGGCCCGGCTGGTGTGGCTCAGTGGTTTAGCATCCACCTATGAACCAGGAGGCCACAGTTCAGTTCCCAGTCAGGGCACATGCCTGGGTTGTGGGCTCGATCCCCAGTAGAGGGTGTGCAGGAGGCAGCCGATCAATGACTCTCATCATTGATCTTTCTATCCTTCTCTCCCTCTCCCTTCCTCTCTGAAATCAATAAAAATATATATTTAAAGTCCAACACTTCTGATTATTTTCTATTTGTTTTTTGTTTTGTTTAGTAACTTAGTTGAATAATCAAATATACCTTTGGTTAATACTGACTGGAAATAAAATTATTGTAAATTAATACCTTCTGTTTAGTCACCAAATCTTATACACCTGAGGCAGGTCCTTAGGGTCGGGCAGAGAAGAGACCTATACAAAGGGCCTTTGGTATTGAAAAGGCTGGGGAACCACTGGTCTACGGGTTAAGGTCCCAATTCCTGGCACAGCATTCAAGGCTCCCTGCACCATCTGACTCTTCCAAACCTCCTCCCTCTCTCACGCTTCCACGTTACACCCCATGCTCCAGTCACTAAGCACTTTTTTTAAAAAAATATATTTTATTGGTATTTCACAGAGAGGAAGGGAGAGGGATAGAGAGCTAGAAACATCGATGAGAGAGAAACATCGATCAGCTGCCTCCTGCACACCTCCCACTGGGGATGTGCCCGCAACCAAGGTAAGGTACATGCCCTTGACCGGAATCGAACCCGGGACCCTTCAGTCTGCAGGCCGACACTCTATCCACTGAGCCAAACCGGTCAGGGCTCACTAAGCACTTTTCACTTCTTCCCACACCTCTGGGTCTTAATGCTTAAGTTGGTCCTTCTACCTGAAGCCCTTCCCTTCCCACTAAATTTCAGCTCAGAATGCTTTTCCCTGGAGAAGCCATTCCCCAGACCCCATTTGGAATTCATATCCCCTTCTTCTAGTTCCCAGAGGTCCTTTCCACTCCGCTTTTAGCCTGCATCAGGCCAGGCCTTATCATTGTTATTTGTAACACAGCTCCCTCCTCCTAAACCCCTGGAGGGCAGTGACCAGAGTGATAGCCATGTTGCTACAACACCTGCCGGGTCTTGGCCTTGGCCGTGATAAAGGCTCATTGACTGCGTGTTGACAGGCTTGGCTTCCAGAGTGTGATCCCTTCTTTGGTGAGAGCCATGTGCATTGCAATTTACTAAACTTGGCTTTTCCTCTGATCAAGGCAACATCTCACAACAGAAAATGGTTCAGAAACTTGGGAGCAAACCAGCCTGGCTTGAATCCCAGATCTGCCACTTACTAGGTGGTGACCTTGAACAAGTCCCTTAATCTTGATATGTCTCAGTTTGCTATCTGAATAATGAGTGAAAAACACTAACTCCCAGGATGAAGTGAGTATATAAAAATAGCTTTAAAATTTCTGTTATGCCCTAGCTGGTTTGGCTCAGTGGATAGGGCATCAGCCCTCAGACTGAAGCGTCCCGGGTTTGATTTTGGTCAAGGGCACGTACCTTGGTTGCAGGTTCCCTGGCCCTGGTCGGGGTGTGTGCAGGAGGCAACCAATCGATGTGTCTCTCTTGCATCAGTGTTTCTCTCTGTCTCTCCCCCTCCCTTCCAATTTCTCTAAAAATCAATGGAAAAATATCCTCGGGTGAAGATTAACACACACACATAAAAAGTCTGTCACATAGTAGGTTTTCTATAAATTTTATTTTCCCCCCTCTTTGAGAAATGAACTTGGTCAATGCCATAGTCCCAGATTACTCCCTTCATAGAAAAGAAAACTTTAAGCTCTCACTTCAAAAGGACACTTTGAATTTAGCAATTAGGGCTGGAACTTGGCTTCACATCTTACCCCCCTCTCCACCCCAACATCAACCCATCGCTACTTTGATTAAATGGCTTTGCTTTAGCTCCCACCCATAAATTACATCCTGGCTCATTTTCAACAAACTCCTGGACATCTTTAATTACAGGAACAGCATTTTGCCCCTCAGAATGATCTGATTGAGATTCTGACCTTATTTCTTCTTTAAAAAACTTCTTGCAAATAGATGTTCCAATGCAGGCATTGCATTTATCAAGGCCGAGGACAGATCTTCCCAAACTGTAGCTGGTTCTAGGAGAAGGAGGAGCCGGCAGGGAGACAGCAGAGCTCAGGGCTGAGACCCAGAGCAGCTGAGTCAGCCAGCCCAGGCGGAGGGCAGCAGCCCCAGGCCCCAGCCAGGGCTCCATCGGGGCCCAGGCCTCCAGCTGCAGTCTCCAGCTGTCCACTCAGAGCTGTGCAGAGGCAGGTCTTGGCAAAAGCAAGGGGGCTGACTTCAGAGCGTTGACCCCATCCCAGCCTCCCGGATTTCTGGTTGAGGATGCTAAGGAGCTTGGAGCTAACGAGGTTTGGGAGGAGGCGAGGAAGTCCATGGAGGATGCTGATAACACGGTTTCCAGAGTTACTCTTCCTCTGCCTGTGGTGGCTGTCGTAGGCTGGGAGGGGCTGACTGGCAGATTTGGGGAAGGACAATGGTCAGGGCTTCCCTGTGCAGTCCTTTTGACAAACACAGGATATCCTGGCTGGGCAGGAAAGGTCCATGCAGGATGTGCATCCGACCTGGATTCCACCTGGGAGTTTCAAAGGATCCTGAGGGCCTCCACCCTCCACTGTATTAATTCTGAGTCTATGTGTCCCTATGGATCACACACACACTCACCAGTTCCCCCACTCTGCAGTGAGTAATTTGGCCTGCCCCTTAACCAGACATTCCTCTTCCATGCTGACCATATTTTGGATGTGAAATAACCAGAGGTCAGCTTGCTGGCCATTAAGTGGTACATTTAAGACTGATTTGAATAGCAAAGGCTTTGCTGCTTAGGGAATAGGAAATCTCAAGTCCACGCCTGCAGATCTGAGATGAAGAGAGGAGAAATAATTTGGTGGCTTCTGGTTTGATGCTGGGGAACACCAAAAAGACTCCTCTGCCTCAACTCAGTTGTGTTCAATCTCTTCTCCTCCTCCCCATGCCTGAAAGTCCCTCTTCCCTTTACCACCCTGCCTCCCTTTTCAGTGGCTGGTCTGATGTGGCGTGATTTAACTGCCCCAGGATTGCCTTCCTCCTGACACTAAGATAAGGTCCCCAGCATGGAGGAGACGGGAGGGCTAATTTAGGAACAGAGCCTATGAGGACCAAATAAGGGAAGGCAGGTTTAGGCTGGAAGAAGGAAAAAGGGAGGTAAGAGCGGGCCAAGGACGGCCTCCGGAGAATTGGGGAGTTTTGCTAAGATTCGTGGGAAGGGCAGGGTAATGACTCTTCTCTGATGGTTAAGCAGGTGCTTATCGGCCAACTGCATATCCTCCTCAGTCCAAGGTCTGGTGGCATTTGTCTTTATTGTTGAATTGTGAGAATTCTTTGTACATTCCAGATACTAGTCCTTTGTTGGCTATGTATGTGGTTTGCAAATATTTTCTCCCAGGTGGTAACTTGTCTTTCAGGGTCTTTCTCAGAGTAAAAGCTTTTTTATTTTGATGAAGTCCAATTTGTCAATTTTTCCTTTTATGGATTACTAGAGGCCCAGTGCACAAATTTGTGCACAGGTGGGATCCAGCCAGCCCTCCCCTCCCCCCTGATTGGGGGCCGGGCTGGCTGGGGGGAGGGGCCACGGGAGGTTGGCCAGCTGGCCCCACCCCCAATTGGGGTGGGTGGCGTTGATTGGGGGCTGGGGCAGCCAGGGGTAGGGGCTATGGGCAGTTGGCCAGCTGGCCCTGACCCTGATTGGGGTGGGAGGGGCCAATCAAGGGCTGGGACAGCCAGCGGGAGGGGCCATGGGAGATTGTGAGCCAGTTGGCCACCCGCCGCAGTGCGTGTCATAGTGACTGGTCATTCTGGTCATTCTGTTGTTCTGGTTGCTTGGCTTTTATATATATAGATGCTTTAGTATCAAGTATAAGAACTCTTTGCCTAACTCTAGGTCCCAAAGACTCTCTCCTATGGTTTCTTATGTTGTAAACATTTTATAGTTTTATATTTTACTTTTAAGTCTACATGCCATTAATTTTGGATTAATTAATTTTGAATTAATTTTTTATAAGATGTCACTAGGTCAAGGTTCATATTTTTGCCAATGGAAGTCCAATTGCTCTAGCACCATTTGTTGAAAAGACTACCTTCCATTGAACTGATTTTGCACTTTTGTCAAAAACCAGCTGTCTGTATTTGTATGTGGCTATGCTTGGGTTCTCTATGCTGTTCCACTGATTTATGTGCCTGTTCCTCTGTCAGTAACACACAGGCTTAATTATTATAGCCATAGAATAAGGTAGAGTGATTTCTGCCATGTTCTCCTTTTTCAAAATTATTTTAGTGATTCTAGTTCATTTGCCTCTCCATAAAAATTTTTAGAATACTCTTGTCTACATCTATAAAAAATCTCGCTGGAATTTTGATAGGAATGGAGTTTAAATTTGTATATCAATTTGGATAAATTTATTCCTAAGTATGTTATGTTTTTAAAAAACATATTTTATTGATTTTTTACAGAGAGGAAGGGAGAGGGAGAAGGAGAGGGATAGACAGCTAGAAACATCGATGAGAGAGAAACATCCATCAGCTGCCTCCTGCACACTCCCTACTGGGGATGTGCCCACAACCAAGGTACATGCCCTTGACCAGAATCGAACCTGGGACACTTCAGTTTGCAGGTCAACGCTCTGGCCACTGAGCCAAACCGGTTAGGGCAGTATGTTATGTTTTTGATGCTACTGTGAATGGGATTCTTTTTTTTCCAGATATTTTGTTGTTAATGTACAGAAATGCAATTGATTATCCTGCAACTCTACCAAATTTGTTGGTTGGTTATAACAGTTTTTTGGTGGAATCTTTAAGATTTTCTATATATACGATCATATCTGCAAAGACATTTTTACTTCTTCCTTTCTGATTAGAATGTCTTACATTTATTTTTTCTTGTCTGATTGCTCTGGTTAGTACTTTCAGTACTATGTTGAATAGGACTGTGAGAGTAGGCATCCTTGTCTTGGTCCTGATCTTAGAGAAAAAGCTTTTAGACTTGCACAGTTGAGCATGATGTTATCTGTAAGGTTGTCATATGTGGTCTTTATTGTATTGAGGTACACGTCTTCTATCCCAATTTGTTGATACTTTTTTTTTTATCATGAAAGATTACTATACTTCATCAAATGCTTTTGCTGCATCTGTCAAGATGATAACACAGTTTTTTTTTAAACTTTCACGTTTATTAATTTTCCTATGTTGAATCATCCTTGCATGCCAAGGATAAATATCACTTGATGATGGTGCTGTTGAATTCCATTTGCTAATATTTGCACCTAAATTTATCATGGGTATTGGCCTTTTCTTGTAGTTCCTTTACCGACTTTGGTATCAGGGTAATGATAGCTTCATAAAATAAGTTTGGGTGTGTTCCCTCCCTTTCAATTCTTGAGAATATTTTGAGTAGGAATGGCATTTGTTCTTTAAATGTTTAGTAGAATTCACCAGAGAAACATCTGGCCCTGTGCTTTTCTTTGTTGGCAGGTTTTGACTACTGATTCAATCTCCTTATTCACTATTGGCCTGTTCAGATTTTTCCTTTCTTCATGATTCAGACTTGGAGGGTTGTATGTGTCTACGAGTGTTATTCATTTTGTTGGCATATAATTGCTCAAAGTAGTCTCTTATGATCCTTTGCATTTGTGTGGTATCAGTTTAACATCTCATTTCTGATTTTATTTATTTGGCTCCTTTTTTCTTAGTCTAGCTAAAGATTTGATCATTTTATTTATATTTTCAAAAGTCAGCTATGATTTTTGTTGACCTTTCCTGTGGTTTCTACAGCATTTATTTCTGCTCTAATTTTATTTCCTCTCTTCTGTTTACTTTGAGCTTAGTTCTTCATTTTCTAGTTTCATTGTTGAAAGTGAGGTATTTAATCCCCTGGTATTACTGTATTATTGTCTATTTCTCCCTTCAGAGCTATTAATGTTTGCTTAATATATTTAGGTGCTATGACACTGGGTGCATATACATTTACAATTATAATATCTTCTTGATGAGTGGACTTCTTACATTGTCTAATGACCTTTGTCTTTTGTCGACATTTTTGGCTAAAAGTCTGTTTTGTCTAATTAAATAAGTACAGCTACCCATGTTCTCCTTTCGTTTCTACTTGCATGGACTTTCTTTTTCCATCCCTTCACTTTGAGCTTATTTGTGTCTGTAAAGCTGAAAGGAATCTTGTAGGCATCATATAATTGTTATTATTTTTCACATCCATCCACTCCGTCTTTTGATTGAAGAATTCAGTCAGTTTACATTTGGAGTAATTATCGATAGGGGAGGACTGTCATTGTTTCCTGGTTCCTTTGTCCCTTTCTTCCTTTTCTTGCTGTGTTCTTTTGTGAATTGATGATTTTGCATAGTGGTATGCTTTCATTCCCTTTGATCTTTAGTCATCTGCTATAGGTTTCTGCTCTGTGGTAACCAAGAGGCCTATATGAAACATCCTCTCGATATGACAGTCTATTTTGTGGTGATAACACTAAACTTCAATTGCACCAAAAACAACTCATTTACTCCTCCCTTTAATGTTGTTCATGTCACAATTTACCAGTTTTATGTATGTATTCATTAAAAATTATGATAGCTATAGTTATTTTTAATACTCTTGTCTTTTAACCTTTATACTAAAGTTAAGTGGATAACACATCACCATTTTATAGTATTAGAGTATTCTGTCTTTGACTGCATACTTGCCTTTATCAGTATGTTGTACATTTTCATAGCTGAGAAATCCACTAAGAGCCTTATGGGAGTTTCTTTTTAAGTTACAAGTTTATTTTCTCTTTCTGGTTTTAAGATTCCTTTTCTTTGATTTTTGACAATTTATTATAATGTGTGTTGGAGAGGACCTCTGAGTTTCTTTGGTGACTTATGAGCTTTGTGAACATGGATATTCAAAATCTCTTCCCAGATCTGGGAAGTTTTCTGTCGCTTTATTCCTCTCTTCCTCTGGACTTCAATAGTCTGCCATTCATTCTCTTGATGGTATCCCACAGATCATGTAAGCTTTCTTCGGTTTTATCTTTTTTTTGTTCTTCTCTGACTACATAATTCCAAGGTTCTTGTTTTCTAACTCAGACGATTTCTTCTGCTTGATTCATTCTGCTGTTCATGTTCTCTATTGCATTTCATTCATTTTATTCTCAGCTCTAGACTTTCTGGCTGATTCTTTTTTATGATTTTTTATCTCGTTGTTAAACTTTTATTTTGTTCATGTATTGTTAGCTGATTTTTTTGAAATTGTCATTCTGTGTTTTCTTGTAACTAATTAAGTTTCCTTAAAACAATTATTTTGAATTATTTATTGGGTAAGTTGCAGATCTCCCTGTCTTTGGGATGGTTACTGGATGATTATGATGACCCTTTAGTGGTGTCTGTCATGTTCTCTTGATTTTTTTCCCTTGAAGTTTTGCATTGTTGTCTTTGCATTTAAAGTAACAATCTCTCCTCCAGTCTTTACTAACTGCCTTCTGGAGAGAAATACCTTCCATCAACCCTACTAGAGATTCTGAGGTTTTCTCAGACCTTCTATGGATACACCTGCTTCATGCTTCTTGCTCCCTCTTGTGGCAGAGATCTTAAGCTTGTATACTAGCATCCTCTCTCTCTCTCTCCCTCTCTCTCTCTCTCTCTCTCTTTTATTGATTAAGATATTACATATGTGTCCTTATCCCCCCATTCCTCCCACCACTCCCGTTCATGCCCTCACCCGCCTGGTGTCTGTGTCCATTGGTTATGCTTATATGATCCCACTTCTAGGAATATATCCTAAGAAAACAGAAACACCAATCAGAAAGGATATATGCACCCCTATGTTCATAGCAGCACAATTTACAATAGCTAAGATTTGGAAACAGCCTAAGTGCCCATCAGCAGATGAGTGGATTAAAAAAACTGTGGTATATCTACACAATGGAATACTATGTTGTATATCTTCTCTTGATCTTGAAACACACCAGGTCAAGTGCCGACAGTCTACCCACTTCTTTTTTCTCCAAATACTGCACTAAAGCTTAAGTTCTGTGGTCTCTCTCTTGCCCACAGATTTGGGCCAACTTTCTGCCCATGCTCACTAGCCATCTGCCAAATGTTGCTATTGCTGCTGCCATTGGGAAGATGCACAGGGAGCCAGCCATAGTATGTGTGTATATGTGGGTAAGGCCCGAGGAGTACTGGGGGTGCCTGTGGGCCAATGGGGAGAGGCTTGCAGGTGAAGCATCTCTAGGGGCTCATAGGCAGGCTTCATGATGCAGTCTGTAATGTAGTTAGTAGGATCCACATCACTTCAACGCCTTCTGAGAGTTCAATGTACTGTTCTCTCTGCTTCTTCCTGCCCCCTGGTCATGCAGTCACCATTCAGTACTCCAGATGGGGCAAGAGAGAAAAGAGCCTCTTTGGCAGAGTCTGGTACAGGCAGGGAGTCCAGATGCTCACTCACATACTCTCACTTTCCTCTGTGCGAGAAATCACGAGCAGAAAAGACCTCTCTTGGCCCTAGTATGTGCCACCTTGGGAGAGGGATAATGCGAGTAAAGTCAGACTGTTCTTCTGACCCTCTTCAAACTAGGATTTATTTATTTATTATTTTAAAAAATATATATTTTTATTGACTTCAGAGAGGAAAGGAGAGGGAGCAAGAGATAGAAACATCGATGATGAGAGAGAATCATTGATCGGCTGCCTCCTGCACACCCCCCACTGGGGATCGAGCCTGCAACCCAGGCATGTGCCCTGACGGGAAACAAACCCAGGACCCTTCAGTCTGTAGGCCGACACTCTATCCTGAGCCAAACCAGGTAGGGCCCAAATTAGTATGTATGTATGTATGTATGTATGTATCATCTATATCTATCTATCTATCTATCTATCTATCTATCTATCTATCTATCTATCTATCTATCTATGCATGCTCCAATGGTGTGCTGAAACTTCTCTGCCAGAAACCTGGACTTCCGCAAGGGTAAAGTGACTCATTAATTGTGTGCTGTGAAATCAATTTAGGTTATGCTCAGCTTAAAAAAACAAGTGTCGCCCTAACTGGTTTGGCTCAGTGGATAGAGCGTCGGCCTGTGGACTGAAAGGTCTCAGGTTCGATTCTGGTCAAGAGCATGTACCTTGGTTGCAGGCACATCCCCAGTAGGAGGTGTGCAAGAAGCAGCTGATCGATGTTTCTCTCTCATTGATGTTTCTAACTCTCTATCCCTCTCCCTTCCTCTCTGTAAAAAATCAATAAAATATATTTTTTATAAAAAGAACTGTCTAGGAACAGGTTCAACATTGCTCCGAATGTACATGTATCCTTGTCCTTTTATGATCTGGGCTGTCAGTGTCATCAAATGTATTTTTCCCATGTTTAGTTTTTTTTAAATATTATTTACTAGATGCCCAGTGCACAGATTCATGCACTGGTGGGGTCCTTCAGCCTGGCCTGCGCCCTCTTGCAATCTGGGACCCCTCAGGGGATATCAGACTGCCGGTTTCGGCCCGATACCCACAGGTCAGGCCACTTGCCTCTCTCGCTCATCCTGGCCCTGCTGTGCCTGCTGCAGGCTCACACCTAGTCAGTCCCAACTGGGAGAGGCTTGCGCCACGGCAGCGGTGCTCGCCAGGCATGAGTCCTGTGTCTGGCACCCGTTGGTCAGCTGAGCAGCGCTCCTGCTGTGGGAGTGCACTGACCATCAGGGAGCAGCTCCTGTGTTGAGTGTCTGCCCCCTGGTGGTCAGTGTGTACCATAGTGACCAGTCGATTGGTCATTTGGTCGCTTAGGCTTTTATTTATATAGATTGGGGATTTTTAAATTTGTACTTAAATTTTCATAAAATAATATGTGGTATTAACTTTGCTATGTTTTCACTTTATCATATACCAGTGACCCGGTGCACGAAATTTGTGCACATTAAAAGGGGATTAATTAGAGGAAATAATTTAATATTGCTATTTGCACTTTATAATAGAAGTGTCAGAGATGAAAGAAAATTAGTAAAATGTATATGAAAACCTTCCTCCTGTCAGAGTCTGGGGCTCACCACGGGACCCAGAGTCAAGTTCCCGCCCACTGACATGCACCTCAAAATCGTGTGAGACCCAGACCCGGCCAGCCCCGGCCCCCATTGGGCTAGATCCAGAACCTGCTAGTCCCATCCTTGTCAAGCCCTGCCAGGCAGGGGGCGTAGCATCAGGTCCCCTGGCCCAGTGCCAGGACGGGGGGCATGGCCTGAGGCCCCCTAGCCCAGACCGGGGTGGGAGGCATGCATTGAGGTCCTCTATGAAGCCCCACCAGGTGGGGGACATGGCCTGAGATCCTCTGTCAGACCTGCTGGGTGAGGAGCATGGCCTGAGGTCCCTGTCAAGCCCTGCTGGTTGGGGGACGCAGCCTGAGGTCCCCTGTCAAGCCCCACCTGCTGGGGGGCATGGCCTGAGGTCCCCCAGCCTGGCACTGGGGCGGGGGAAGCAGCCTGAGGTCCCCTAGCCCAGCACCAGGAAGGGAAGCACACCTCGAGGTCCCCTGTCAAGTCCTGCCGGGTGTGGGGCATGGCCTGAGGTTCCCCGTCAAGCCCCGCCAGGCGGGGGGCATAGCCTCAGGTCCCCTGGCCTGGCACTGAGGCGGGGGGTGTGGCCTGAGGTCTCCCAGCCTGACGCCAGGGCAGGGGACATGGCCTGAGGTCCCCTGTCAAGCCCCACAGGGGTGGGGGAGGGCGTAGCCTCAGGTCCCTGCTGATTGCTAGTTAAGGCTCCTTATGGGAACTTGGGTGCAGCTGTCTTTGTGACGGAGTGATGGTCAATTTGCATATTACTCTTTTATTAGATAGGATAGTAACAGTAGGTATTGTATAGTGAAGTACTTAATTCATTGATTTGTATGGGTCATGGTATAAAATACCCAGTCACGGTTGAAAAGTTGAAAAAGGCAGTTCTAGGATATTAGTCCAAAAGCATGGGGGCCACTGTGAGGATGAAAGATGATTCAGCACATTCAGCTAATGTCAGGACCACCCACAAAATGAAAATGTGAGGTGTCTTGTTCAAAAAACAGGAAAAGGGTGCTATTAAAGGAACCAGAAAGGTTTTTCTTTTTCTTCATAGTCTAGTCTCTCTCCACCTGTCTTTTCTTTCTTTCTTTTTTCCTTTTGCTATTTAAAGTCGTGCTCCCATGGGCATAAATCTTGTGGGTTAAAGGCAAACCTTTATAGGCACTCTGGGGCTTGCCAGAAACTAGGTGCATGTGGCTCATGGGCTACAGGGTCTCCCCTTCCTCCAGCTACTGGACTGACATGCAGTGTGGTGGGAAGTCCATCTATGCAGGTCCCCCTTCTAATGGGCCAGCCATTGCTGCAACTCACAGCAGATGGAAAGAAACGATTCCTGCCTGGCCAGTGTGGCTCGGTGGTTGAGCATCGACCTATGAACCAGGAGGTCACTGTTCAATTCCAGGTCAAGGGCACATGCCCAGGTTGCGGGCTCGATCCCCAGTAGGGGGCGTGCAGGGGTCAGCCGATCAATGATTCTTTCTCCCTTCCTTTCTGAAATCAATAAAAATAAAAAAGTATATTATTTATCTTAATTGCTGAGATTTTTGGTGCTGCCTTAAATTTTGTGACCAAAATTAGTGCCTCACTTGCCTCACCCTAGTCTCCCCTAAGGCCCGCCACACGTTTTCATGTTTAACAAGTAGCTTCTGTTATGGAAATGTAACTTCTATTCTATTCGCTGAGCCAAGCCAGCCAGCTTCTTCTGGGAGCACCTTTCATAAGAATCACTTCTGCCCGAGTCCAAGCACCCCGCCACTCAATACAACTTCGGAGCCCTTAGCACTCCTTTTTCTTCTTCAGGTTTTGCCTATAAAATTAGTTCCTTAGCAACTGGACTCATAACCATGGCAACTCTTGAGTCATGGTTACCAAGGCAAACTGGACTATCTGAAAAGAGGGATAGGCGCTCATCACGGATCATGGTGGTTTGCTTCCTCCTCATTTCTACTTTTCCTCTCTATGGCAGTTGTGTGTGGGCTGTTGGGTTGTTTGATTCTCTCC
Organism: Plecotus auritus; assembly: GCF_963455305.1. Lineage (NCBI taxonomy): Eukaryota > Metazoa > Chordata > Mammalia > Chiroptera > Vespertilionidae > Plecotus > Plecotus auritus. Next base: position 140,913,230 of record NC_137784.1, on the reverse strand, counting down.
CAATGGTTCCTTTCAATGAAACTAGCATAAAGTGCATCAGGCATGTGGCTGGAGGCTGCTGCTTGGCTACCCCTTGGGTTGCCTAGGAGGTAGCTCCATGTGCCCAGCTAGATGCCAGGGGGTAGAGCGCCCACAGATACGGTTGGACTCTGGTGTGAGCCCAAGGCATGAAACAGAACCCAGAGCCTCATACCAGTCTGCTCTGCTAGAATCTCCCCTAAAGTGCCCAGGAAGGGGGGTGTCAGCGGGTACAATTGTAGCACCTCAATATTTGAAGCTTTACCATAATTTCAAAACAATATTTTAATGGGGGGGTCTTGTTTTTTCTCTAAGGCACATACATAAGATTTTTCCAGTGGAAAGGATCTATGAAAAGCAGCTAGCTGCTTGCATAAGGCTTTGTTCTCTTGGATGGTAGGTAACTTTTTGTTTTTTGCCTGAACATCTCTCCCTCTCCAGGGCTGACATTGTATGTTCTCTTGCTAACTCAGGCTGCCTTGGCTGTTTGGAGGCCTGGTGGGCAGGCAGGTGCCCTCTTGCCATTTTGTCCTGCTGTCTGCTGGCTTCTCCAGAGCGCAGTGCAGGGGTCAGGGCTGAGAGAGTGGAAGCACCCTGCTGGCTTTATTTTTAAAAAGCGACTTACAACACAAAGTCCTCTATTATTCTCAAAAGCCTTTCTTTTTCCTGTCCGGCTCTCTGTTTCCATGGAAATGGAGCTAGTCACCAGTGGTAAGTCAATGGCTGTAATGGTTGTATATTATTCTTTGTTCTCTTCTCCATGGAAAGAAAACACCTTGATTTCTCTCTGTCCTCTTTGTCAATGGGCAAGGTACTGTCATTCTAAAGCCGCTGATTAGACTCTGAGTCTTGAATGGGCCAAGTAGAGGGGAATGCACCCTCTTCTTTCCCATTGCCACCAGGCTCTGGAATAAATGCACCGTGGGGGTGGGCAGCTAGGGGATGGGGGCAGAATTGATCCAGTCACCCTAACCTCCAAGTTTTGCATGGAGACTCACTACTGGAGGGGCTCCCTGGCTTGACCTTGAGCCTTAGGCTGGGCCCATATTGAGGCAGAGTAGATTTGTGCTGGTGGAGTGAACACCGCTGGCACCTCACTTAGACCCTCTCTGTTCCTTGAACAAATGATGTGTGTCTGTTCCCTAGCATCTGCAGGCTTTGCTGCTAATGACGGGCACCTGTGACCTTCAGAAGCTCATCCCCGGGGCACAAGAGTCATTTCATCTGTACAGAGTTGGTAAATGTTTAGCAACTGGCTCTGTAAAAAACAAAACAAAACCAAAACCAAAAAGCAAACAAACCAAACAACCTCGCCTCCCGCCCCCAACCAAAGTCTTGGTTTGTAGCATTTACCATTTTTTCCATGTAAATTTAGCATTTAGCATTTACTCCCATTATGGCCTGATTTCAAACTACCAGTCTGACAGTACTAAATTCCAAGTTGGGAATAATTGCCTCTCAGGAAGAACTGCAAACTGGCTTTAGCACACCATTAGTTGCAAGGGCCTGTGATTTCCATTCCCACCCCATCCGCTGCCAGGCTGCCGGTGAAAAACTAGTGTGAGAAAACGAAACGAGCTCCCTTGTCTCCATGCAGAACAAACTCGGAGGTGCAAGTGGTACTCCTGAACTCCTTCTGGGTCTCAGGCTGAGGCTGGGACTTCACATGAAAGTATACCTTTGCCTGGTTTCCTCCCTTACTGGCTTCTTCTGGGAGCATTTCATTAATGAGTCCTTTGCACACAAATCCTCATCTCAGGGTCTGCTTCTAGGAAAAACTGATCTAAGATAGCAAGTTACACGTTGTACTGCCAGGGGCAGAGAGAAAACTCTCTTTAAGAAAAGTTTCACTTAAAAGGTGGACAGTGACAAAAAGGAATATTATGGTTACTTTGGGGTCATGTATTTATTAAATTTTAGGGTCTGGTGGACTAGAAATTGGAGGATATAAGGTTAAAAAGTAAATAATTGCGGGAACTTTCAAGATGGCGGCAGAATAGTGGATCTTGTACTCACCTCCTCCCAGGCCCAAATGGGAAACACTATCTCATAGGTTAGTTGCGAAGATTGAATGAGTTATTATATACAAATAATAGAACAGAGCCTTGCTCAGTGTCAATGTCATTATGCAAAAGCTTTTATTATTATTTACCTTACAGAACAGAGTTCCTCTGCGAAAGGTTTTGACCAGAGAAGGCAGAGTTGAGGACAAAGTTGAAAGAATGACCCCAGATGGACATCTTCTGAGAGGGAGTCTGGGGACACCTCAAGGATAGGTTGTCCTTCCTAGGGCCTGTAGATGCATCTGAACCCTCAGAAACAAAACACAGTAGGGCCCTTGCTCTCTTGTGGAGGTGTTAACCTCCAGGGGGTGTTTCTACCAGAACTTGCCCCTGGAGGGTGACCCAAAGATGTGCCTCAAGCCCCACGAACATAGGCCTCCCTCTGGCGGGGGATGCTTCCCTCTAACAGCAATCCAAGTTCTAAAAGGTTCTGCCTACACCAAATCCCATTCCATGGGAAATAGTCCTGTATGTGTTCCAGCATATTGGGGAGAGCAAAACTCCATCTTTGCTTGCACGCTTCTTTGGCAGCCTTCTGTTCTAAAGCAGTGACGATAGCAGAGAGTTGACTCCTCTTCACAAAACAACACCCCGAGACCCTGCTACTCTAGGTGTGGTCTGTGGACTAGAAGCAGGAGCATTTCACAAGATCTCAAGGTGATGCTTCCACATATTAGAGACTGAGAAAGACAGACCTAAATTACCAGTTGACCCTTACTTCCCCTACTCAAGCCAACTCCTGACACTTCATGCCCTGTTACTATTATCAGCATCACTTATTTCAAAGAAGGTGCAGGGGTAATAGCATGCGCACACCTATGCCCCCCATCGGAAATGAAGGACCTCCAGGGTGATGACCTGCTTTGCAGCCCTGCAGGTAAGTGTAAACCAAGGCCTGTTTTTAGGGTTTCTGTAACTCTGTGGTCCTTTGCCTACCTGCTGGCTGTTTTCCCACCTCTCCCCACCCAACCCCTTGACTGTGGAGCAGCTAGAAGGTTTAGTAATCTCCCTGACACACGGGTGTCTGTCTGCAATTTGCCCCGGGGTTCCTGCTCTCTGCATCCAGCAGCTCTTTGCCCTAGGTGGTGAGCCAATTATGTTGTCAGCTGGACAATGCTCTGAGTTCATCCAGGGCTTGCTTCAGAAGCTCAGGGTCCTGCTGGCATATTTGCATGAGAAAGGGCTGCTGAGATCCCCGAGCTGCGGTTTGAGCAGGAATAGTAGGCGGTAACATTGTAGAGAGCGTCCTTAACATCCAGGCTTTGCAAAATCCAGTGGCCATTGGTTATGACTTCCATTTTAATATAAATGTTTTCCGAAAGAGCTATTTTTATAGTTCTTCACCTCTTCTCTTTTTGGCGAGGTGACTCACAGGGAATGAAATGACCGTGTGTGTGTGTGTGTGTGTGCATGTATGTTAGTAAATGCTTTCTTCATCAATCTGTGATTGTGTATGACTCTGTTTGGGAGATAGGGAAGTTCTGGTGACATGTTTAATCAATCATAAATTTAGCCTCAGCCAGCAGTTTGTTCTGAAGTAGGCTATCCCAGTTATATCTCTGAGGAAGGCTCCTTTTCTCACAAGTACACGAGCTGGGGGTGCTACAGCAGGGTTCTGCACAGTCTGTTCTGGAAGAAAGGACATTGGGAGATTTGATAAAACTAGACATTTTTCTTTGTTTTTAATTTTTCTCTTACTAGATAATGTGTACATTTTTACTCACCAAGTTACTCATTTTTACTTACCAATCAAGTTCTGTGGGAAATAATAACCATTTTCTAGCCCCTCCAAAATTAAGAGGACCTATAAATTTGCATTCATTGTCTTTGCTACTTGCTCAACCTAAATTGTTCATCTTCAAGGACAAGTGAGCAAGAAATCCCTGGAAAGGTGAATGGTTCATGGTGCAGGCCGAGGGTTTTGAGAAGTGGAGGTTCTGAGTATGTCTCTCTGGAACCATTTTTGACACATGTTGATTAAGGAATCATTGTTTTCTAAGCCTCTGGGTGATGGGAAAGTCATAGTGGACTTTCTAATTAGAGATCTTAGTAGAAGAAAATACTAAATCATTGGAATCAAACTTGCAGTCACTCAATAAACATTTATTGAGCACCTGCTATGTACCAGGCACTGTTAATGACATTAGATGTTTGGGATTGAATAAGATTGGTAATGCCTCTGCCCTTTATAGTGATAGTTAACATTTGCATAGCATTTATAACATGCCAAAGACTTGTATAAATGGCTTATGCATATAAGCTTACTTAATCTTCACCAGAAACCTATATGGAAAGTGCTATTATTATCCCCATTCTGCAGATAAGGAAACTGAGGCACAGGGATTAAATAACTTCCCTCAAGGTCACAGAGTTAGAGTTGGGCTGGTACTCAACCCAGTCTTGCTTCTGAGGCTGGGCTACGACGAATTGCTGGCCATGCTCTCTCGCAGGGAGCTTATTCTTGAGAAGTAGGGAAAGAGACCTTAGAGTCACACATAAACAGGTAAAGGACTAAAAATCCATGGGAGTGCACAGAAGTAAATAGAAGAAGAAAGCATTCTTCAGAATAACAACCAAGATGTTCTGACCAATAGCAATCCCTTACGACAAACTCCTGGGTATATTTGGGAATGAAAGGAACTGGATAAGTTTGGTAGGGCTGTCGTCACCAAGTGCCAAAATCAGAAATATATTGTCTCACAGTTCTGGAGGCTGGAGGTCTGAGTGTCAGCAGGGTTGGTTCCTCCTGAGGACTGTGAGGGAGAATCTGTTCCATGCCTCTCCCCTAGTTTCTGGTACTTTCCTGGCAGTCTTTGGGTTCCTTGGCTTATAGAAGCATCACCCCGGTCTCTATCTTCATCTTCACATGGCATTCTCCCTGTGGGCTCTGTCTCCAAATCCCCCCCCCTTTTTTTTTTTATAAAAACATGAGTCCTGTTGAATTAGGGGCTCACTCTACTCCAGTATGACCTCATCTTGACTAATTATATCTGCCACAACCCTATTTCTAAATAAGGTCACATTATGGCCCTAGCTGATTTGGCTCAGTGGATAGAGCATTGGCCTGCAGACTGAAGGGTCCCGAGTTTGATTCTGGTCAAGGGCACATGCCTGAGTTTCGGGCTTGATCTCCAGTGTGGGGTGTGCAGGAGGCAGCCAATCAATGGTTCTCTCTCATCAATGATGTTTCTGTCTCTCTCTCCCTCTCCCATCCTCTCTGAAATCAATAAAATAATGATAAAAATAAATAAAATTATAAAAAATATAAGGTCACATTATGAAGTACTGGGGGTTAGGACTTCAACATTAATTTGGGGGGCACATAATTCAATCTATAATAGGAACCCAAAGAAAGCAAAGTGATGGTACCTCAGAAGCAGTTAAGTCTTACGGTTGGTAGGAAGCTCCTAAGGGAAATGAGCCAGAAGGAAGAGCTATCTTAGAACAGAAAGGACACAGCTGGATGAATGAATGAACAAGTTAGCCTTGTCTTTGAAGTTGATATGATGGGTTTACCAGGGCCTGTACTTGGGATGTTGTTTCAGGTGGCCTCTAATTATGCTGGTTCAGCTACATTTCCTTCCTTCATTTTCTTTGTGAGCAATAGTCACCATTCATGAGAGCAGCGACCAGAGTGCGAGGGATAGTCTGAGGGAAACTTGCCTACCCAGGCATCAGATGCTCAGCTTGGCGCTGTGAGCTCCTGGCCATGGGCTTAAGCAGATGGGAGGGAAGAAAGCAGTCCCAACCTAGAAGTTTGTAGATAAAGTTGTGGTTGGAGCACTCACATTTTTTACAGAAACAATGTCTCACATTGTCATGAGTGCACTGTGAGCCCAGCAGCACTATGAGCACACCTGTTAACCAAACTATGGCACCAGAGTAAACCCAGTAAATCCGAGCCTGAATCAAGTACTACAGGGAGTGAGCAGGAACCAAAGGCAGAATATGAAGTTCCTCCTATGTTGCCAGATATGGAGATGACCCCAGGCATTAAAGATATTGACCTGGCATTTGTGACAATATGGATAGACTTAGCGGGTATTACGCTAAGTGAAATAAGTCAGAGAAAGACTAATACTACATGATTTCACTTATATGTAGAATCTAACACAAAGAACAATAAAGACAAAACAGACTCATAGATACAGAGAGCAAACTGGTGGTTAACAGAGGAAAGGGGGGAGGGGGTGTGGAGGGACAGGCAAAATAGGTGAAGGGGAATAAGAAGTATAAATTTCCAGTTCTAAAATCAATGTCATGGGCTGTAATGTACAGCACAGGAAATATAGTCAATGATATTGTAATAACTATGTATGGTGACATAGTAACTAGATTTATTGTGGGGGTAATTTTGTAATGCATAAAAATAATGGATCACTATGTTGTACACATGAAACTAATGTAATATTGTATGTCAGCTACAATTCAATAAAAAGTAATATTGGCCTGCAATACCTTAGTACAGTGGTTGGCAAACTCATTAGTCAACACAGCCAAATATCAACAGTACAACGATTGAAATTTCTTTTGAGAGCCGAAAACCGACTTCTGCGCATGGGCCACGAAATTTCAATTGCACTGTACGTGCACGCCCCCACATGGTATTTTGTGGAAGAGCCACACTCAAGGGGCCAAAGAGCCACATGTGGCTCGCGAACCGCAGTTTGCCGACCACTGCCTTAGTACCTTCGCTGCAACCACTGACACCTCCTGGTTCCCTTCCCCTTTTATGCCAGCCCAGAATGTGTTCCCTTTCTCCTAAGAATGCTCCTTAGCCCAGACTGGTGTGGCTCAGTGGTTGAGTGTCGACCTATGAACCAGGAGGTCACAGTTCAATTCCCGGTCAGGGCACATGCCCAGGTTGCGGGCTCCACCATACAGGAGTTGGCCAATCAATGATTCTCTTTCATCACTGATGTTTCTCTCTCTCTCTCTCTCTCTCTCTCTCTCTCTCTCTCTCTCTCTCTCTCCCTCTCTCTCCCCCCCCCTCTTCCTTCCTCTCTGAAATCAATAAAAATATATTTCAAAAAATGTCCTTAAATAAAAATTTTTCTTTACCCCAATTAAATCTTCCCATCCCTCAGAGAACAGCATTGCCTCAAACAGGGGTTAGGATTAATACAGTTGGGCATATCTGCTCGTGTGCAGTAATTCTTAACATTGGCTGCACATTACAGTTATCTGGGGCATTTACAAAATACTGATGCCTGGATTTCATTCAAGGAGCTTTGGATTTAATTGGTGTGGAATGTGGCCTGGGCCTCAGGATTTGTAAAGCTCCCTGCATAATTCTAAATGAGCATCCAGAATGGAGACCTCTGCTCTAATGTAAGAGCCTTAAAATGAGGTTGTTATTATTATTTTTAAAATATATTTTATTGATTTTAGAGAGGAAGGGAGAGGGAGAGAGAGAGAGAGAGAAAAACATCAATGATGAGAGAATCATTGATTGGCTGCCTCCTGCACGCCCCCTACTGGGAATCGAGCCCGCAGCCCAGGCATGTGCCCTTGGCCGGAATCGAACCTGGGACCCTTCAGTCCGCAGGCTCTATCCACTGAGCCACACCAGCGAGGGCAAATGAGGTTATTATTAATTTGGCATGAATCTGAACAGGATGAAATGCTAAACTTGTGTGATAAAGTGAGTTTGTGGAAATCTCATGGGGATGAGTCTGGGGGGCCTCTGGGGTCACGGATTCCTGGAGCAGTGCTCTGTCCCGACCTTGCAGGGCTTTCATTCTGCCTGTATTAGAACCCGATAATTTCCTGGACCAGCTTTTAGGTGATTCTGGGGCTCTGGAGGTTTTGATGGCAAGTGTGAGTATGTGTGGTTGGGGAGCAGGTTTCTGTGGCTGGCTCGTTCAATAGCCAGATGGTTACCTCAGGGGCTTTTTGAGTAGTCTAAATAAACAGTGGAGAATAATCAGCTTGCATACCTTGTGAATAAACCGGGGTGGAAACCTCAACTTCAAACTAGAGTCTATCAAACGGTAGGTGTCCAGCTGATGTAAAGAATGAAAATCCCATTCTCTACAGATGGAATTCAAATGGGATGGGAGCTGGAGTCTACTAACAACCACTAGGATACTAAGGATGGGGGCTACTGACGGCAGGTAGGAGCCGGAGGAGCAGGGGTGGGAGGTGGGGGGAAGGGAGGTTATGTTTGCCTCTGCTTTAATTAGCATCTTCTTCCGTGCTGTGCAGAAGGGTTACCTGGGACATTAATTAAATTTGCAGCTGATGTCAAACTGGGATGCATTCCAAGGGCTAATGAGACCTAGGATCAACACAAGAGCTGAGGGAGGAAGACAACAAGACTTTTCGGAAGAAAGGCATCTTTCCCAGCTGGAAGCAGTGTAACCAGTGAACACAGGTCCCCACCAAGAGGATAAGTGAGGAAGGAACCAGGAGACGATGCTGGACAAAGTCTGAAATAAATGCTTGCGTCTAGGGTTCTTTATTTTCTTTATTTTAAAAAATCTTTATTGTTGAAAGTATTACTTATGTCCCCCTTCTTCCCCAATTGACCCCTTCTAGCCTGCTCCCAACCCCTCTGTAGGCCTTCACCACCCTACTGTCTGTGTCCATGTGTTATGCATATATGCATACAATTCTTTGGTTGATCTCGTCCCACCCACCCACTGTCACCTGCCTTCCCTCTGAAGTTTGACAATCTGTTCATGCTTCTATGTCTCTGGATCTATTTTGCTCTTTATTTTAAATATCTGTGTTTGTTTTTATTTTAAAGAATTTCTTTGTTTTCTCTTAAAACTTAGCTTTGATGGCTACCATGTAATAAGATAGTGTGAGTTACAGCGTTTATTTATTTCATGGTTTGGTTGAGGCTCACTCCCCAGTTGGCCTGTGTTCATGGCTTCAGAAAGAAAAGAACCGGGTCTACGTTACTGAGCTGTGCTCTGTGCAGCACACATCTAAGAACTGGATTGATGTCTCTCCATCCCAGCACTGAAGAGCTTTCCCGGGTGCTGAAGTGTTGGACAAATGAGCTGAACCAAGGGCTCATTTATCATCTGCTCCTTCAGGAAGAGGAAATAAGGGCTATTTTTGTTTAGTGATTTTTTTTCCCTCGTAAGTTGTGTTGCCACCTTGGTTTGAAAAGGTTTTCTGTGGGTGTATTTTTTTCAGAAAGGATTCTTATTTTGATGGATGTATCTTTTGATAAAGAGATAGGAAGTAAGCCCAGCCAGTGTGGCTCAGAGGTTGAGCATTGACCTATGAACCAGGAGGTCATGGTTCAATTCCTAGTAAGGGCACATGCCCGGGCTGCAGGCTCAGTCCTCAATAGTGGGCATGCAGGAGGCAGCCAATCAATGTTTCCATCACCCTATCCTCACACTCTCTTCACTTTTCTCCATTCTTAACAGTTGCTCCTTTTCAGGGTCCTTCCCTGGTTTCTTCTCTACCCCCAGAAGTCTCAACATTGGAATACCCTGGTCCTTAGTTCTCTTCTCTTCCATGTCTTTCTTCACGCCCTTGGTGACTTCATCCAGTCAGAAGGGTTTAAATACCATGTTGTCTTCCAAGCTCTTTTCTGAATACTAGGTTCTAATCTATAATCAACCGTATATGTACTATAAATTGCCACTTAAATGAAGTTTAACATGCTCAAACATGGACTCTGCTCTTTCTCATAGACTCTTCATTCAATCCACTGGGAAATCCTGAAAGTGTGCTTTACCTTTAGAATGTCTCCAGAATCTGAACACTTCTCCCTACCTTTATGGCCACCTCCCTGGACCAAGCCACCATCATCACTCAGCTCTGGGTTACTTTAATAGCCTTCTTCCTTGCCTCTTGTTTCCATGGTGCCCTCTGCAGTGTCTTCTCCACACAGCAGTCACCAGCTGCGGTGATTTTTTTTTTTAAGTTTAAGTCAGGCCCTAGCTAGTTTGGTTCAGTAGATAGAGCATCGGCCTGCAGACCAAAGGAGCCTGGGTTCAATTCCAGTCAAGGGCATGTACCTCGGTTGTAGGCTCCTCCCCGGCTTGGGTCCTGGTCAGCGCTTGTGCGTGAGGCAACCAATCGATGTGTTTCTCTCACATCGATGTTTCTCTCTGTCTCTCCCTTCCACTCCCTCTAAAAAATCAATGGAAAAAAATATCCTCGGGTGAGGATTAAAAAACAACCACAACAAATCAAAGTGTAACTCAGATCATGTCACACCTCTGGTCAAAACCCTCCTATGAGATTTTCCATCTCATGTTGAGTAAAAGCCAAAGACTTATTTCCTACTCATTTCTTTGAACTCACTCCACTTCAACCTCACTGGCCTTCTTACTGTCCTTTGGCCACTCCAGGCCTGATCCTGCAGTAGGGCCTCTGTCTGCAAGCCTCTTCTTCCTGAAATATATATGGCTCACTCCACTCTTTCATCTTCAAGCATTAGCTCCAATGCCACTGTTGTGGGTTGGTTCTGTGGGAAGCAGACTCTAATGATGTTTGGCATGCAGTACATATAATAGGCAGTGCTCCTGGTATCAACATGTATGGAAGGGTGGGGAAGAAAGCAGGAACGGGCACGGAGAAGCTGAGCGGTGGAACAGATCTAACAACAGCCTCCACCTGTCCTACAGTGAGCTCCAGAGCTAAAATGGCCTGTCCGAGTTGTCCTCCATCGGGCCAAAGGGACCAACCTTTATGTCCCCCTCTTTGATCAGAATTGAGTGGGCAAGGAGGTTTTCTGCAGCTGAGGCAATCCCTGAAGGGCTTGTCAGCATTCTTCCAACTCCTTCCTTGAAGGGGCATCTGGATAGCCCATAGTCACCTTCTCAATAAGTCTTATCCTCTACTTCTACTTGCAAATGTTGCCCCACCTTCCACGCTTCTAAATCTCCTTTACCTCACTCTATTTTTCCATAGCACTAATTCCAATCGAATGGACCATATCATTTATTCCCTCCGTTTTTTGTTTATAGTCTGTCTCCCTCTGCTAGAACGTAGGTCCATGAAGGCAGAGATTTGTTTTGTTCTCTAATGTATCCCCAGTGCCTAGAACTGTGTCTGACACTAGTGGACACTCAATAAATATTTGTGAATGAGTGATGCTTGGTAAATTCCAGCTAATTGTCGATAGGATTAAACATGGCCAGGAATCAGTGCTGAAAATAGGAGATGAATTCTGTGTTGAGTTCCCGGTATTCACCAATATGCAAAATATGAGAGACACTGTGAGGTGTTTATTATTCTGAATTTTTTACTACTGCTCACAAGCCTCTGATGTTGAGGGACCTGTTTCTGACCTATACTTGATTAACTCAGCTTTGGGGCCCCAAGGGGAAAAAATGAGTAATGACATGTAGAAGGCTGCTGACCCATACAAAGCTTGCTTCTTCTAATATTTATGAAGACTGACATTTCATTTGTATGAACTTACTATTTACAATATATGTATTTTTCATAATGTGCTAATGTTAATAGGCCTGGCATATTAAGACCAATAGATATCTTAACAGTTGGCCCATTAGCCCCTGATGGTCAGCATAATTTGCTAATGTGGACAGCAGTTCAACAATAGCAGGGATTGTGGCAGGAAGGAAAGGGAGCATTTAGCAGACCAAAGATATACATTCCTTTTGTTACCACTGCCTGAACTTTCAGATCAGGTCAGGTCAGCTTTGATTGCTCTTGGCTAAAAGCCAGTGCAAGGTTTCCAGAGTGAGGAAGAGGCTCCGGGTGAGATCAGAGTGAATTGCAGAGTTGGCTGGAGAAAGGCATTATAGTTACCATGTCAGAGGTGATTTTTGCAAAAGAAATCAGCCGACCACTGCGTCACTGTCAATCTTATTATAAAGTTTTAAAGCATTTAAAAATATGTGTTTTATGCCCTAGCTGGTTTGGCTCAGTGGATAGAGCGTCAGCCTGCAGACTAAAGGGTCCCAGGTTCAATTCTGCTCAAGGGCACATGCCCGGCTTACGGGCTCGATCCCCAGTAGGGGGTGTACAAGGGGCAGCCGATCAATGATTCTCTCTCATCACTGATGTTTCTCTCTCTCTCTCCCTTTCCCTTCCTCTCTGAAATCAATACAAATATATTAAAATATATTACAAATAAAATACAAATATATTAAAAATAAAAATGTGTTTATTTCTAATGGGTTCATCGAAGAGAATTTGAAATGTAGAAAAGCACAAAAATGAAAATAAAAATCACCCAATTAAAAGTCCTGTTAATATTCCTTTATATTGGCTTCTAGACTTTTTTCTACATACATATTCACTTACACGCATACACATACATTCTTTTAATTTTTTTTCAAACCTGCAATAAAATTGGGGTATTTTTGCATGTCCTGCTTTATTTACTTAATATCGTATCTCTAGCATTTTCTCAATTACTCAATGTTTGTGAAATGACTTCTAATTTAAATAGCTCAATATGCCATAGCTTGTGTATGTGTGTGTGTGTATTTTTCTTTTTACCAGTCCTCTATTTGTATATTTATGCTGTTGTCAAATATTTGGTATTGAAAATATTTCCATTACCATTCATTTTTAAAAATACATTTTTATTGATTTCAGAGAGGAAGGGAGAGGGAGAGAGAGAGAGAAACATGAACGATGAGAGAAAATCATGGGTCGGCTGCCTCCTGCACGCCCCCTACTGGAGATCGAGCCTGAAACCTGGGCATGTGCCCTGACCAGGAATCGAACTGTGACCTCCTAGTTCATAGGTTGATGCTCAGCCACTGAGCCACACTGGCCAGGTAAAAAATGCTTAACTTTCTTTTCAGAGAATTTCTTTATTTTTATTTTTGACACTATTACAGATGTCCCTATTTTCCCCCACACACACCTTTGCCCACCTCCACCCAGCCCCCACCCTCTCTTCCCTCTGGCCATCACTACACTTGTCTGTGCCTATGGATTCTGCATACATGTTCTTTGGCTAATTCCTTCACCTTCTTTCATCCAGTCCCCCGCCCCTCCACAGAGAATTTCTTCAAAATAGTGAAAATGTAAAACTTCAGGCAACTTTGAATTACTAAAATCACGCATTACTGGGCCCAAATGAATAAAATCTAAAAAACAATATTTTCAAAATAAACATGCAAATAAGTTGATTTTCTAGATTCAAGTGCATGCATTTCTTCTTCTTTAATTTATCATCCATCTGCATTTTTGGCTTTCAAAGATTCAACTGATTCTCACTCTATTTTATTCTAGGCTCCGTGAATGGCTTACCCACTGTTCCAGGAGCAGGTTATTTTTCCTATATTATTCTCTGTGGGAGCAGAGTTTCCCGCAGTCTGCTGAGAATTGCTGTTTAGTTGGTGGTATTTTCACTTCTGCCTGGCTCTTGCTTCGTAGTACCAAGCTGAAAATTGCCCCTCAGCATGAAGTCATTGGTTTAAGAATTTGATATTTTCAGAAAAATCATTTCCATTACCACTCTCTCCCTCCTCTTTGCACCCCAGGCCCCCTTCCTGCATTTCCACTTTGTAGATTGGAGCCTGTCAGTTGCAACAAACTTTGGTGTTCAAACTTTATGTCCCAAGGCAGTGCCCTTTTGCTTACATGTTACAGGTCCTTCCTCCTCTCCATGAATCTAGCATTTTACGCTCTCTCTACAGCATGTACTTTTACATAGATTTCAATCTTTGTTCAGTGAGAGTTATCACATGTTATGTGCTTAATATAGATGCTCTTCAATCTATATGCATTTCATGTAGAATTCTAAATGGAAGAAAAAAGCTTCAGTAATTATGTCAGTCAGAGAAAAGTCAGGAAAAAGAAATTACACCAGGTAGTTTAATTAAAGGAATTGAACAGCGGAGATAATTTAATCCAAAGAGCAAACTGGAGAAGCATCCCCAGGGCTAAAGGGACAATGGAAAAGACAGTGTTATCAGAGCCTAGGAGCCAGGGTTGCCTTAGGGGCTGCAATCATGACAGGGGCTGCACAGCAACAGCTGGGGCCGTGGCCATGGAGGGACACAGCCACTGCTGGAGATGCCCCTCAAAGGAGAGAGAGAGATGAACATGTGAGAAATACATTGCTTTCCTCCTCCTCAACGCAGGAGCTGCCGTGACGCGCACTGTCCATTTACAGAGAAATGGCACCATGGACCTGGTGCCCACAAAGCAACACTTGGCTTCCCTTAAGTGGGACACAGGCCCCACCACCACCCAGGAGCGACAGCCCACCAAATCGCAGCCGACACTGCCAAGACCCCATGGCACAAAATGTGGCCACAGCCTAGCCCAGCCTGGAAACGGTTGCTGTGGGCGCCGGGTAATGATGTCACATAGGAATGTCCGGCTTCCTCTCCCTAGCAACTAGCCTCCTTGGAGTTTCTTCAGCCAAGGAACATGGCTTGCTTTATAGCCAAACATTTCACACTTTAACCAAATGTCTGTGAAGCGTTTTCCCGTGCCTCATCACATTTGATCCTCACAGAAGTCCTGGAGTAGGTAGATAGGAGACTCGGTGGAATCCTATTTTCTTTTCATTCACTGGAAAACGGAGATTTAGAAAGTTTAGAAACTTGACCCGACTGAAAAGAAGTAAGAAACGGTGGACCTTGAAAATGACTTCAGGTTTTCTCACTGCGCAGAATATAGTCAAACACTGCTGCAGTTAAATATTTTGCCCTTTGTTCTCCCTGCATGATCTACAATAATAATCTGCTTTGCGTTGATATTTACTGCTGTGTTGCTGACAATGACCTGAAAGAGAAGTTGGGTGCTTCACTGGGCTGGAGAAAATTTAGCTACATCAGAAAGCAGGTCTGAATAAGCAAGTTTATTCTATATCTATAAAAGGCTAAGTTGATTCCCGCCTGTGTAATACGTATAAAACTCTCGCTGGTGCCTATTGCACACTTGTGTTTCAATCTGTCATTGTCGATTGTGAATTTGGTTGACACTTCTATTATAGAGAAAGGGCGAATAGCGATACTAAAATATTTCTCATTAATTTCCTTTCAATGTGTATGAATTCATGCACTGGGTCTCTAGTAGATAAAGAAATGGGTATGGCCATGTTCAAACAAAACTTTATTTATGAAAACAGACAGGGGCCTGAAATCAATACAAATATATTCAGATTAGGCCTTAGAGTCATAGTTTGCCACCCACTTTCCAGTTAAGAGATGAGTTTCATATTTGGACATTTTGTATTCAAGAGGCTAGAAGACATGCAGATGGAGGGGTTGAGTAGGCACCAGGGGTGGAAGGAAAGCCTCCTATTTCTCTTTTTACCTTGTCTCCCACCCTGTTCAAAGAAATATGTAGCTACCAAAGTTCAGAACCAGGCTATTTTTCTGTGGGATAACTCTTTGGAGTTCAGAAAGGGGTAGGAGAAAGAAAAGGTTGACTCCTAAGGAAACCCAGTACCTTATTTTGTATTTTGACCTTCCTTTTCCATCTTTCTGTTTTTCCTTCCATCTCATACTAGATGCTTTAATTATGCAGGCCATTTAGTAATTGTGTAAATAGTATTTCCCTTACTGATAAGACAGCATTGTCTCCCAACTTTTATTGTATGTCCATTGTCTACAGAACATGAGACAGTCTCTGGTGATTCCAAAATGAATAACAGGGTATCTGAGGGTGCCCACACTCCAGTAGGGAGGTTTCTTGAACAATATGCCTTGAAAGATTGGGTGGGAATTCAACAAGCAAACTGTAATGTTGATGGCAATAGGAAGGGGATAGGTAGAGTGGTGACAGTCATACAGAAGAAAAAACATGGAGAAAGGCAGGGAAGTGTGAAGGCTCATGATCTATTCAAGGGTCTGCTGAAACCCTGGCACAACTGGGAAGGCTCAGAATATTTGTCTGGTGGAAATGTTTTTAGTAGTGGATTTATACTCCTCTGCCTTGAATTCCAGGGAGGGTGCTTGCCTCCTAACAGTGAGCAGGATTAGGAATTTGTTAGTAGGTTTTAGGATCTGGGGGGTAACTGGTACACTTAGTTGGCCCAGGGGCTGTATAAAACCTGCCCACTTGTATTTGGAGGCTGAATCATGGCCTGAGTGTTTGATCGCTTAGAGAAAGGAATTTTTTTTAATTAAAAAACATATTTTTATTGATTTCAGAAAGGAAGGAAGAGGGAGAGATAGAAACATCAATGATGAGAGAGAATCATGGATTGGCTGCCTCCTGCACATGCCCTACTGGGGATCAAGCCTGCAACCCGGGCATGTGCCCTGACCAGGAATCGCACTGTGACCTCCTGATTCATAGGTCGATGTTCAACCATTGAGCCATGCTGGCCGGGCTAGAAGAAGGATCTTTGAAAGGGTCTCAGAGGATTTTAAATGGGGGCTCAGCTCTCAAGGCTGTTTGTTGATTTCATTTGCACTTTCTCGTGGATCCGGCAATTCTAAAAGTGTGGCTTGTGCGAACTGTTCCCAGCAACTGGAGACAACATCTTACTGTAAACACAAACAAATAAAAAAGGACTATCATGCTGTAATTATTGTTAAAAGATACATATTTGTAGGAGGAGCCATCACATGTAAAAAGGAGTTCCTTTTTTCGGCTCGTTCTATAGCCTGAATTTTTGTTGTGAAGACTGAAGAAAACATGTACCAAGTAGGAGTCACTGTGCAATGCAGCAAAATTGCTAATCATGCTTCGTATCTCTTCCCAGACTCACAGGCACTGAGAGAAACAGAACAGACCTCAAGATGGAGCCCTTGAACCACTAAGTTTTGAAGCAAAGTCACTGATTTGGAACTTTGCCAGGTACAGGCAGCGTTGGAACAGCTGCTCGAGGCCGGCTGCAATTCTAGTGGGAGAAGCTCTATCCCCCAGCCCTCAAACCTCTCACAGGGGCAGGCAGGCCTTAGGGGCTGGCTCCATCAGCCCCTAGGGTTCAAGAGTTACATCAGTAGGATAAATCATTTTATTTGTGTAAATAAATTTCTCTTTGTTAACAGAGTGTACATTTCCCCTCTTCAGTTTTGAAAATGAAATCCTTATTGTTACAAGTTACATTTCCCTCTTCTTAAGGCCATCTTAAACGGTGGAAACAACTTGGAAACGTAATAATCTGCTTGGAGCCCTAATCAGCTCTTATTCTGAAACACAAAGGGAGCCTCAGCCAGGAGTCAACTGCAATGCCCAATGAAGGAGATGCTCCTCTCAGGAGAGCAGGCTCCCAGAGGGAGGAAGGCAGCGCAGTGTAGGGGGAAGAGGAAGAGATAGGGCCTTGGCATCTGCCCTGTTTAGGATTGAATCCTCTCTCTGCCCTTTCCTAGCTACATGTCCTTAGGTCAACTTTTTTTTTAAAATCCTCACTCGAGGGTATTTTTCCATTGATTTTTAGAAAGGGGGGAGGGAGGGAGAGAGGGGGGAGGGAGGGAGAGAGAGAGAGAGAGAGATAGATAGAGAGAGAGAGAGAGAGAGAGAGAGAGAGAAACATCGATGTGAGAGAGACACATCGATTGGCTGCCTCCAGCATGCACCCCGACCAGGGCCAGGGTGGAGCCTGCAACCAAGGTACGTGCTCTTGACCAGAATCCAACCCGGGACCCTTTAGTATGTAGGCTGATGCTCTATCCACCGAGCCAAACCAGCTAGGGCAAGGCCAGTTTCTTACCCCCATAATAGTCTCTTGAGGGTTAGAGATTATGTATTAAAGTGCTTGGTGCTTGTGCCCACCAACAAAGTACTTACTAATGGTCCCTGTCAGAGCACCCATCTGTAGGTCAGGCTGTGCACTGGACAAGACATTATGTTCATGGGGGTGTCATTCACGCCATACACATATGATGCATATTAGCCCAAGGGCAACGGAAAAATGCCCTCCTCCCACATCAACCCACACTGGCCCATGTACTTATAGGGGCTAACACCTGGGCTATTGCAAATGTTTGCAAGGCTGTTCCTTGTCCTGTCTGTACCTCCACTCCCCACCCCACAGGAACCTGAGCCATTTGCCCCTCCTGCTTTGGTGGGGGAGGTGCGGGGCACTAGCTGGTATTACTAAGGGGCCCACCTGACCCCGGTGAGCAGGTAAGAGTGTGGGTTCCTGGATGACAGCTCAAGCTGTGCAGTATCTTTGCCTGATTCCTCATGGGCCTTTTGTGCTCTAGTCAATGGGCTTGAAAAGGATCCATGGAACTGCCACTGAGACAACTTTCATCCGGGTGGCAGGGCTCCTCCCAGCATCCCCTCACTTCCCACCCCTCGCCCTCTTCTACAAGTGGCCATGGGACACGTAAAGGGTCATGCAGACACCTTTTCTGGCCCATCTGTGTAAGCTTGTTAAACATGGCTCTTACCAAGACACATAGGATCCATCATATTATCTATAACACAGACTCTTGTTTTTTTAAAATATATTTTTATTGATTTCAGAGAGCAAGGGAGAGGGAGAGAGGGATAGAAACATCAATGATGAGAGAGAATCATCGATCAGCTGCCTCCTGCAGGCCCCCTACTGGGGATCGAGCCTGCAACCCGGCATGTGCCCTTGACCGGAATCCAACCCAGGGCCCTTCAGTCCTCAGGTTGACGCTCTATCCACTGAGCCAAACTAGCTAGGGCATAGCATAGACTCTAATTTAGTGATATCCACACTAGTTAATTACACCTAGTAGTGCTTTGTACAATTTTAAAATATCGTTCTCTGTTCTTTCTATTTCTCATGTCCTTTCATTTTTTCCCCTCTTTTCTCCCACATAACCGTCTTTATCTTTTTCCCTTTCTTGCTGAGAACTATCATTCTCTTCCTCAAACACTTTGTCTCTCTTCCCTCTATCTTCTTTTCGTACCTCAGGTCAGTTTCTATCCCCCTGCCAATGTCTCTTTTCTTCTCAATGTTTCTTCTTTCTTTTCTTGTTCATCTTCCTTCCCTCTCTCCATGCCTTCCTTCCAACCCAGTTTTTTTTCTCCCTTTTAGCTTTATTCCCTCCTCCAAATCCTCATGGGCACCCTTGCTATTTTATCTTCATTCAGCCACTCCATTTCTCCCAGTGGCACTGGACTCAGAGAGTTCTAGGAAATGGAAAGTCACAGTGGTGGGGGTGAGGAGCCCATTTGGTCTGACCCAGTGCCTGCAAATGTCCATTGAATTTTGTAGCCTTAGAACAAAGAATAATGGAGTCCAGAGAAGTCACCATCAGGGATCTAGATGTATAGATAACATGCAAATTCCTTCTGGAGCTGGAGCTGTGAGTTTAGAACTTGCTTGGGTTGCCCAGCCGGTGTGGGTCAGTGGTTGAGCATCAACCTATGAACCGGGATGTCACGGTTCGATTCCCGATCATGGTACATGCCCAGGTTGTGGGCTCGATCCCCGGTGTGGGGCATGCAGGAGGCAGCCGATCAAGGATTCCCTCTCATTATTGATGTTTTTCTCTCTCTCTCTTTCTCCCTTCCTTTCTGAAATCAATAAAATAAAATATAATTTTTAAAAAGAACTTGCTCGGGTTGAAATTTCAGTTTATGGCTCACTTCCCCTTCAAATTATGAAAATAGAAGCATCATGGAGTGTCTTTAGGACTAGTCTAATGGTCTTGAGCTTTTTGAGGGTCAGGGTCATCTTTGAAAATCTGCTGGAACGTTTGGACCCCTTCTCAGAAAAATGCACACAAACGAAAAGTTGCACTTACAATGTTATGAAAGCCCCTGAAGCCATTCACAGGCTCTCCGGGAGCCCTTTGGCCAAAGGTTGGCCAATATAAAACCAGAGTCCAAAGGAGGCAGTGTCTGCTCTGCCAGGCAATTGGTGTGACAAGTTACAGGGTTTTGAAGCAGAATTTCTCACTTCAACAGCAGAGCTAAAGACTATGGTGGGAACTTTCTAGGCTGAGAGGGTATTAGTCAGCTCCGGCCTGCCCTGTGAGTTTTCTGATCTCAATGAAGACAAGGAGCCTTCACCTTTCACAGTCTGTCCTTTCACGGTCCTTTGGAAACCTGATGTTTTAACTGCAGAAACTTCCAGCTGGGGCCTGAACAGTGAGCAGGATGGACTACTCATCATGACATCTGTTGCTTTCTACAGCTTCCTGCTTTAGTCAGCTTCAGATTAATATCTATTTTGGGGGGAGGAGTGAAGCAAAGAGGTCACAACCTTTGTACAAATTTTCTGAGTTAATGTGGCTTTTTCCACATGAAAAATATATGTGGGAGGGAAGAATCCCATTTATCCACTTTGGAAAATAATTTATTCTGATTCCAGCAGTCTGAACTCTGGGGTACATTTTATTTTATCAGCATGGCTCCATGAATTATTCTCTTGTTTTATTTTAGTGGTGGTATTTGTGTTCTGCTTGTATCTTTATTGCAAATTTAGTGCTTTCCAATGAATTACTTTCCTTCTTCTCTCAGCCCATTAGCTGTTCCACATTTATAAGCAGAATCTGATTTGCAAGACCAATTTACTCCTTTCTCTGTTCCACTAGGTGTTGTTTGGAATAGCTTTTCTTCACTAAATTCAATTAACAGGTAGCATGACCAATTTTTGTATAAAATCCTGGTTCAACAGAGCAAGCTAAAGAGAACAACACAAGACCGCCCTGGCCGGTTTGGCTCAGTGGGTAGAGCATCAGCCTGTGGACTGAAGGGTCCCAGGTTAGATTCTGGTCAAGGACACATGCCTGGGTTGTGGGCTCGAACCCCAGTAGGGGGTGGGCAGGAGGCAGCCAACCAGTGATTCTCTCTCATTGTGTTGTTTCTCTCTCTCCCTCTCCCTCTTCCTTCCTCCCTCTTTGAAATCAATAAAAATATATTTAAAAAAATAAATAGAACAACACAAGACCCTTGCTATAGCTAGGGTGTGGTGGTGGTGGTGGTGGTGGTGGTGGTGGTGGTAGTGTGTGTGTGTGTTACCGGGAAGAGGAGAATGTCACTGGGTCTAGAGACCTGTCCCTATACTGGCCGATAAAGATCTCATGTGCCCAATCTACAGGGATTGGGTGAAAGGCAAAAGTACTGGGAAAGCTCAGTTTTATAGATGTGGACACCCAGGATGTTAGAATGATGGTTGACCAGTAACTGCTGATTCACTTATTGGTGGCAGAGAGTTCCATTGCTCTCTGGCTGGGAATATAGCAAAACTGGGTGAGAGTCACCCACCTCAGAGTGAGCAGTGCTGAAGAAGGCAGAAGGTGACAGTGGCTATTACATTTAGAGACTTGGGAAACAGTGGAGGAGGAGCAGGTGTGAGGGAAAATTGTCAGTCGCATAGAGCACATTTTCTTAAAATTTACAAGTGATGGATTATTCATGCTTCACCAGGAGGAATTTAATATCCAAAACTTTTCATAATTGCCCTCAGTTATTGTCATCAAAACAATTATAGTTTTCTTCTTGAAACTGTCTACTAACACGGCATGTTGTCAAATGGGATCAGGTGTGCTTAAATCCTGATTGCGAATGCCAGTGTCATGTGAGTCACTTTGAGTATAGAAAATGATGAGGAACAAGACCTTAGCTAACAGCAAAACCTTGGGATCTGAGACTTTTGGAGAAAGTGATTTTTAGGAGATTTCAGACTAACAAAGATGGTATCATGCCTTTGGGAGATTGTTGGTTTTGATGGAATATTTCTATTTAAAAAATATATTTTTATTGATTTCAGAGAGGAGGGGAAAGGGAGAGAGAGATAGAAACATCCATGATGAGAGAGAATCATTGATTGGCTGCCTTCTGCACACCCCCACCAGGGATTGAGCCCGCAACCCAGGCATGTGCCCTGACTGGGGATCGAACCATGACCTCCTGGTTCACAGGTCGACACTCAACCAATGAGCCACGTCAGCTGGGCTGGAATATTTCTCTTCATACATACATTGTTCCAGTAATGGGTAGCAAACATCTCCCTTTCAATGACAGCCCACAGCTTGCTTATAAAACAAAGTTCTCTTGGACTCCATCAATTAGAGATGACTAACCCTGGGTCTCAGATCTGTTGCATCTGCTTGCCAGTGTACCAGCCACTTGTGCTGTGGCCCATGCCACAGTCAGCAAGATGCATAAAGCTTCCGGGTCACTTGTTCAAAGGGTCAGCAGAAAATGTGAGAAACTATGGGTTAACTATAACTGAAATGTATGTGAGGAATGGAAGCTGAGCAGTACTTCTTCAGTGGAGAACAGAGAAACCAAATGATGCTCCTGCTACAGTAGTTTTGTTATTTATATCAAGGTGTAAATCTACAGCTATTTATTGGTTTTTCTGTTTGGTAATGTCTTTTTTATTTTGCAAATAGGCCCTCTACACCAATGGATTTTTAATGGCAATAAGGAAAAGAAAGTAGCCTGGGCGGTGTGGTTCAATGGTTGAGCGTTGACCTATGAACCAGGAGGACATGGTTCGACTCCTGGTCAGGCACATGCCTGGGTTGTGGGCTTAGTCCCCGGTGGGGGGCATGCAGGAGGCAGCCGGTGGATGGTTCTCTCTCATCATTGATGTTTCTATCTCTCTCTCCCTCTCCCTTCCTCTGTGAAATCAACAAAAATATATTTTTAAAAAAGGGGGGGGGGAATACATGTTTTGTAAATAATTATGGAATTTCTATTTCTCAAAAAAAAAAAAGACAGTGAATGTGTTAACTGAACAAAGATGTTGGTCCACATTTACCTTCCAACTAGAAGTCAGAGTGCTAGCACTGACCATGTGCAAACCAGAAGGCCCAAGTCAGTTTAAAACACATCAGCATCTATTTCAAAAGTTAGTTGTAGAAGGTGAATTTACATAACATTCTAGGAAGCATGGCTATTCAATTAGATCAAATGAAGATTTCGCTAAATTAATTTCATTCATTTTCAATTCTCTGTTTCCCCATGCATATACAAATAGAGAAGTGATAGCTGTTAATGGGTTAGCTTCATTAGCAGAAAAAGATATTTGCAAACAGTTAAATGATGCCATTTGTTTTGTCAATGACATTAGATGCTTCAAAGAGAAAATTAATTTCAGAAATGGCTTAATTTTGTCATCAAATTTATGTAAAGTATGGCTTTTGGAAGTTCAGTTTGTTAAAGGTAAAACATCTGACTTTAAGCATGCTTATTTATAAATTCAGTTTAAAAAAATCCAACATATTTTTAAAATGTATCTTTATTGTTGAAAGTGTTAGATGTCCCCCTTTCCCACCCCATTGACCCCCTACACCCTGCTCCCGCCCCCTACAGGCTTTCATGGCACTATTGTCTATGTCCATGGGTTATGCATGTAAGTTCTAATATTGAAGATAAAGTTATTTTGTTGTGATGATAATACAAATACAAATTTAGGTGGAATATAATTATCTTGGCAAAAGCAATGTTCTTACTGAACTAAGAAACCTATGAAGCAGAAATACACTTGGAATTGGTTGTAGAGCATATATAATTTATCATTGCATCTGCAAACTAAAATAAAGGTTATAATCAGGCAGCATTTACAAATGCATTTCATATACATATACCTCTTTAGAATAATTGAATTGCAAAACTTTTGTGACAAATCTGATGTGGAAAACAAAATAAAATTTTGGCAAGGTAGTATGTAATTCTATTTTTGTTTCCACTCATGACTCAGATTTTTTAAATGTTTGAGACTTTATGGGAGGACATTGTTAATGAACTCAAGTATCCTAAACAGTACTGAATATTATCCTATCTAATAAAGAGGGAATATGCTAATTGACCGTGATGCCCTCACAAAGATGGCGGTGCCCACAGCCAATAAGGGGGGAATATGCTAATTGACTGCCATGCCCTCAAAGATGGTAACACCCACAGCCACAAGATGGTAGTGCCCAGTCCCCTCAGCCCCACTGGGGTGGCAGGTGCATGGCGTGGCTGGACCCGCCCAGCCACGCCGTGTGCCTGCCTCCGAAGTCCCCAGTCCCTTCAGCTCCCCAGATGCCCAGGGCCAGCCTGAGGTGCAGGCAAGCCTTGGATGGTGGCTGCTCAGCTGCCCAGGGCTGCCCGAGGCTCAGGTAACCAGGGCCAGCCGAGGCTTGCACTGCCGGCAGTGGCAGCAGCAGAGGTGTGATGGGGGCATCACTTGCCCCTGATTGCCGAGTCGCCTCCCACCCTTGAGGGTTCCTGGACTGTGAGAGGGGGCAGGCCAGGCTGAGGGACACCCCCCCCCCAGTGCATGATGCACTGGGCCTCTAGTTGTAAATAAGTCCATTAAGTTTAAGTTGCAGTTTGTTCAAAATCATTTGAAAATCTTTAATCAAAGTACTCAAGGAATAGTGTATCAAAAAAATCCCAGCTTTTGAAGCTCTTAGCAAATTGCAATTATGAAAACAAAGCCTGTATACAGGAAGACACTGAAATTTATAATTTATCATTTAACACATTATATGATGAGAGATCAAATTGTGTATAAGGTTTAATTTTGTATTATCATGACTTGCTGCATCTCTTATTTTATCAATTTTATTTTTCATTGGATTTATTGGGGTAATTAAAATGACATTGGTAATTAAAATGACATAGATTTCAGGTGTACAATCCTATAATACATCATCTGTACACTGTATTGTGTGTTAACCACCCCAAGTCAATTCTCCTTCCATCACCATTTATCCCCCCATGTACGTCTTCTACCTCCATCCACCACCTACCCCTCTGGTAATCAACATACTGTTGTCTGTGTCTATGAGTTTTTTTTTTGTTTTGTTTTTTGCTTAATCCCTTCACCTTTTCCACCTAGCCCTGCTCCCCCACTCATCTCTCTGACAGCTGTCATTCTGTTCTCTAGAGACGTTTATAATCTGTCCAAATTGTAATTTAGTTTGGCCGGCATGGCTCAGTGGTTGAGCATCAACCTATGAACCAGGAGGTCATGGTTTGATTCCTGGTCAGGGCACATGCCCAAGTTGGGTGCTTAATCCCCAGTGTGGGGCATGCAGGAGGCAGCAGATCAATGATTCTCTCTCATCATGCACTAGAGGCCCAGTGCAAGAAATTCGTGCATGGGGAGTGTGTGTGTCCCTCAGCTCAGCCTGCACCCTCTCCAATCTGGGACCCCTTGAGGAATGTCTGACTGACCGTTTAGACTGGGATCGGGCCTAAATGGGCAGTTGGACATCCCTCTCACAATCCAGGACTGCTGGTTCCCAACTGCTCGTCTGCCTGCCTGCCTTATTGCCCTAACCACTTCTGCCTGCCAGCCTGATCACCCCCTAACCATCCCCCTGCCAGCCTGATCGATGCCTAACTGCTGCCCTGCCTGCCCGATTGCCACTAAGTGCCCTCCCCTGCCGGCCTGGTCACCCCCAACTGCCCTCCCCTGCTGGCCTCGTCACCCCCAACTGCCCTCCCCTGCTGGCCTCGTCACCCCTCACTGCTCTCCCCTGCAGGCCTAGTCCCCCACAACTGCCCTCCCCTATTGGCCTGGTCACCCCTAACTGCCCTCCCCTGCAGGCCTGGTTCCCCCCAACTGCCCTCCTCTGCTGGCCTGGTCCCCCCCAACTGCCCTGCCCTGCAGGCCTGGGTCCCCCCCAACTGTCTCCCCTGCAGGCCTGGTCACCCCAACTGCCTTCCCCTGCACAGTTGGTCACCCCTAACTGCTCTCCCCTGCAAGCCTGGTCCCCCCCAATAGCCCTCCCCTGTTGGCCTGGTCACCCTTAACTGCCCTCCCCTGCAGGCCTGGTTCCCCCCAACTGCCCTCCCCTGCAGGCCTGGGTTCCCCCCAATTGTCTCCCCTGCAGGCCTGGTTCCCCACAACTGCCCTGCCCTGAAGGCCTGGTTACCCCCAACTGCCCTCCCCTGCAGGGCTGCCCCCCCCAACTTCCCTCCCCTGCAGGCCTGGTCCCCCCCAACTGCCATCCTCTGCTGGCCCGGTCACCCCTAACTGCCCTCCCCTGCAGGCCTTGTCCCTCCCAACTGCCCTCCCTTGCTGGCCATCTTGTGGTGGCCATCTTGTGTCCACATGGGGTTGGCCATCTTTGACCACATGGGGCGGCCATCTTGTGTGTTGGAGTGATGGTCAATTTGCATATTACCTCTTTATTATATAGGATTGTAATTGTAGGATCAAGGTAGTGAGTATATGGGAGTTTACTGTATAATTCTTTCAATATTTCTGTTTGTTTAAAATATTTATAATGAAAAGTTGGAAAAGATAAAAGATACCTTTCTTCCATTCACCATATACATATTCTCAATTTCTTTTATTGTTTAAAGTTTTACATATGTCTCCTTTTTCCCCAATTGATCGCCCCCAGCCATTCCCATCCCGCCCCAGTGTCTGTATCCATTGGTTATGCTAATATGCATGCATACAAATCCTTTGGTTGTTCTTTAACTCTCCCCCTCCCCTGCCATTTGTCTCTGGATCTATTCTTGTTCATCAGTGTATGTTGTTCATTATATTCCACAAATGAGTGAGATCATGTGATATTTATCTTTCTCTGACTGGCTTATTTCACTTAGCATTATGCTTTCCAGTTCCATCCATGCTTTTGCAAATGGTAAGAACTCCTTTTTTATAGCAGTGTAGTTTTCCATTGTGTAGATGTTCCACAGTTTTTTAACCCACTCATCTGCACTTAGGCTGTTTCCCAATCTTAGCTATGGTAAATTGTGCTGCTATGAACATAGGGGTGCATATATCCTTTCTGATTGGTGTTTCTAGTTTCTTGGGATATATTCCTAGAAGTGGGATCACTGGGTCAAATGGGAGTTCCATTTTTAAGTTTTTGAGGAAACTCCATACTGTTTTCCACAGTGGCTGCACCAGTCTGCATTCCCACCAGCAGTGCCCGAGGGTTCCTTTTTCTCCACATCCTTGCCAGCACTTATTCTTAATTTAAAGCATTGATTTCAAACTCAATTTAAGTCCCATCTCTTCCCTCCTCCCAGAGGCCGTTGACCCAGGGAACTGTGACTGCATGAGCTGCTCAGATGTGTGGAGCACTTAAGCCCAGAACATCCTGCCTGGCAGATTTCACAATAGGTCCAGCGGGCTCCTTTATTCTTGCAGTCAAGTTGTGGTTAAGTATCCAAATATGGAATTCAAAATGAACAGGGGTCCCATAGGCCAGTGTTGGCTCAAAGTGAACTGGGGAAGCAAGTGGAGCTGTAGACCTGACCATGCTGAGTCTTTTGGAAGTATGGGCCCCCTATTTTATTTATTTTATTTTATTATTTTTGTTTGTTTATTTATTTTTGGTTAATCCTCACCCGAGGATATTTTTCCATTGATTTTTAGAGAGAGTGGAAGGGAGGGGGAGAGACAGAGAGAAACATCGATGTGAAAGAGACACATGGATTGGTTGCCTCCCACATGTGCCCCCAACAGGACCAGAGATAGAGCCTGCAATCAAGGTACGTGCCCTTGACTGGAAATGAACCTGGGATCCTTCAGTCTATGGGCCATTGCCCTATTTGCTGAGCCAAACCCGCTTGGGTGGGCCCCCTATTTTAAATGGGGATACTAGCAAGATTCTCTTTGCTGATTTGGTGAAGTAAGCAGACATGTGAGAAGTCCACATGGAAATTGGAAGAGAGGTGTCCAGCCAATAGCCAGAAATAAGCTGGGGCCCTCAGTACTAGAGCTACAAGGAAACGAGTTCTGCCAGCCTTCTGAGGGAACTTGGAAATGAATCCTTCCCCAATGGGGCCTTTGATGAGAACTCAGCTCTGCCAAGACCTTGAACACAACCAGTGAGAGACCCAAAGCAGGTTACCCAGCTAAGCTGTGGCTGGACACCTGACCTATGGGAACTGAGATAATAAATATGTGTTGCTAAATTTGTGGTAACTTGTTATGCAGTGATAGATAACTAATACAGGTATCCATGGTTTTTATTACAATTTCTTAAATAAATAATTGTGAAAATTAGCCCCCGTATCTATGGTATACTTACTAAAAATGGGTACCATCTTCCCAGGCACCCAGTACAAAATCTTGAAATAAATCAAAGAGTATGAGTTGACACATTCCAAAGGGATAGTCAAGACATCAACCCAAGGATGACATTTCTTTAGCATCACTTTTTTTAAATTTTAGAAATAAATGAGACTTGGTACAACTACTTTGGAAAACTGTTTCACA
The DNA here is from genome assembly GCF_963455305.1 of Plecotus auritus. Classification (NCBI taxonomy): domain Eukaryota; kingdom Metazoa; phylum Chordata; class Mammalia; order Chiroptera; family Vespertilionidae; genus Plecotus; species Plecotus auritus. Next base: position 140,885,174 of record NC_137784.1, on the reverse strand, counting down.
GTGTCTACTGAAGTAGAACACATGTCCAGTGTGTAATCTTCCAATTCCACTTTTGGTTATATACTCAGCTCAAATGAGTGCTATTTCCACCAAAAGACATGTACAAGAATATTGATAACAACCCTATTCATAATAACTTCAAACTAGGAACTGTTTAAATGATCATCAACACCAGAATAGATAAATTGTGTTATATTCACACAATGAAATACTATACAGCAATGAGAATGAATGACCTTCAACTACATGCGACTATATGTATAGCACAAACATAATGTTGAGAAAAGGAAGCCAGATATTAAATGCATAGTATGGTCCCATTTATAAAAAGTTATATGTAGGGATAGTGTTTATCCTTAGGAAATAGCATCTGGAAGTCACAAGAGTAGCTTTGGGAATGTTGGTAATGTTCTGGTTCTTTATCTGTGTGCTGGTTTCATGGAAGTATTCAGTTTTTAAAAGGTCATTGAACTGTACCCTTATCTGTGCATGTTATATTTCAAGAGATTTACAAATAAATGTGACCTTCCCTGGTTTGGCTCAGTGGATAGAATGTTGGCCTGCAGACTAAAGGGTCCCAGGTTCAATTCCGGTCAAGGGCACATGCCCAGGTTGCGGGCTCAATCCCCAGTAAGGGGAGTGCAGGAGGCAGTTGATCAATGAGTCTCTCTCTTCCCTTCCTCTCTGAAATCAATAAAAATATCTTAAAAATAAAATAAATGTGAAGATTGAATTCCACTTGGAAATACACTGAGTGGCCAGATCATTATGATCTCTGAATGCATCATTATGATCTCTGAATGCATAATAATCTGGCCACTCAGTGTGTGTGTATATATATATATATATATACCGTATATATTAGAGGCCCGGTGTATGAATTTGTGCATGGGTGGGGTCCAGCCAGCCTGGCCAGGGGGAGGGGACATGGACGGTTGGCCGGCCTGCCTGCTGGTCGAACTCCTGATCGAGGGGACAATTTGCATATTAGCCTTTTATTATATAGGATATACACTGAGTGGCCAGATTATTATGTGTTCAGAGATCATAATAATCTGGCCACTCAGTGTATATGCATATCTATTTAAATGTACAGAGAATGTGTTTCTCCCCAAATCTGTAAGCAAAACAGATTATCAAGGATGATGACTTTTATTTTATTTTATTTTTTTTTAAATAAATCTTTATTCAGATTATTACAATTATTTCTCCTTTTTCCCCCCATAGCTCCCCTCCACCCCTTTCCCACCCCACCTTCTGCCCTTACCTCCCCTCCACTGTCCTCATCCATAGGTGTATGATTTTTGTCCATTCTCTTCATGAACCCCCCCATACCCCTTTCCCCCTGAGAATTATCAGCCCACTCCCTTTCTATGCCCCTGATTCTATTATATTCACCAGATTATTCTGCTCCTCAGGTTTTTAATTCACTTGATTTTTAGGTTGGCTTGTTGATAGATATGTATTTGTTGTTCATAATTTTTTCTCTTTACTTTTTTCTTCTTCCTCTTCTTTAAGAATACCTTTCAGCATTTCATATAGTACTGGTTTGGTGGTGATGAACTCCTTCAGCTTTTTCTTATCTGTGAAGCTCTTTATCTGCCCTTCAATTCTGAATGATAGCTTTGCTGGGTAGAGTAATCTTGGTTGTAGGTTCTTGCTATTCATCACATTGAAAATTTCTTGCCACTCCCGTCTGGCCTGCATAGTTTCTGTTGAGAAGTCAGCTGACAGTCGTATGGGTGCTCCCTTGTAGGTAATTAACTGTTTTTCTCTTGCTGCTTTTAATATTCTCTCTTTGTCTTTTGCTCTTGGCATTTTAATTATGATGTGTCTTGGTGTGGTCCTCTTTGGATTCCTTTTGTTTGGGGTTCTGTGGGCTTCCTGGACTTGTAAGTCTATTTCTTTCACCAGGTGGGGGAAGTTTTCGGTCATTATTTCTTCAAATAGGTTTTCAGTATCTTGCTCTCTCTCTTCTTCTGGCACCCCCATAATTCTGATGTTGGTACGCTTGAAGTTGTCCCAGAGTCTTCTTACATTATCTTCAACTTTTTGGATTTTTTTTTTTGCTTTTTGCTTTTTCGGTTGAGTGTTTTTTGCTTCTTTGTATTTCAATTCTTTGACTTGGTTCTTGTGTTCCTCTATTCTGTTTCTGGGTCTCTGTATAATATTTTTTATTTCAGTCAGTGTATGTTTAATTTCTAGTTGGTCCTTTTTCATATCTTCGAGGGTCTCGTTATATTTATCGGCCTTTTCTAGGATATTCTTAAAAAGTCTTATAACGGTGGTTTTGAATTCTATATCCAGTCGTTTGTTTTCCTCCATTTCTTTCGTTTGTGATCTGATTCTTTGACCCCGCATTTTCACTGAATCCTTGAGTTGGTAAGGTAGATATTTGTGCTAGGTTTCCAATATGGCCCAGTGGGTCTGCTTCCCCAGTTAACCTGAGGTGGACACTCTTGGTGCACCCCTTTGTGGACTGTGTGTACAGCCTTGTTGTAATTAAGTCTTTATTGTTGTTGGTATCACTGGGAAGAATTGACCTCCGGGCCAGTTGGCTGTAAGGATCAGCTATGTCTATGCTGGGAGAAGCCCGGTGCTGGAGACAGCCTTATAGGATTAGACTTGCCAAATTGCAATAGCCTCTGTGCTCAGCTTGGATGGGGTGGAGTCTCAGTCTTGGCTTCCTGTCAGCCCCGCCCCTGTGCGCATGTGCGCTTTCAGTCCTCCGCCTTCCCTAGCTCGAGTCTCCGCCTGAGAGTCCAGACTCCCCCCACAAGAGCGTGGGTCCCCAGGGGCTCGCCTGGAACTGGGGTTCACTGCAGTCAGAACTGGGGCTCGGTGCAGTCAGAATCCTCTGACTCCCCTCCACTAGGGAAAGCCTGTGGCAACCCCCGCAGCCTTTGTGCGCACCGGCGCGGCGCGTGTGCGCACTTTCAGTCCTCCGCCTTCCCCGGCTCCTGAGTCTCCGCCCGAGAGTCCAGACTCCCCCTACAAGAGCGTGGGTCCCCAGGGGCTCGCCTGGAACCGGGGTTCACTGCAGTCAGAACTGGGGCTCAGTCAGGATCCTCTGACTCCCTTTCACTAGGGAAAGCCTATGGCTACCTCCGCAGCCTTTGTGCGCACTGGCCTGTGTGCGCCTTCAGACTTCTGCCTTTCCCAGCTCGCGGTCCGAGGCTTCCTTCCCCCTTCCGCCAGAGGAAGTCAGCCAAGCTCTCAGCCGCCCTTCCTCTCTGCGCGCACAAAGCCCCTTTGCCGTACCTCCAATTCTCTGTGAGCTTTTCTCCTTCCTTCTAGTTGTAGAATTTTCACTCAGCCTGCTTTCCTGTGGTTCTGGATGGTGTCCGTTCTGTCTTTTAGTTGTAGTTTTGAAATTGTTGTGCGAGGCAGCAGTTTAGGTGTTTACCTATGCCGCCATCTTGGTTTCTCCCAAGGATGATGACTTTTATTTTGTGGTTTTTGCATCACCTGTGGCTTACTTTCAGGGCTTCCCATATCCTGGCTGAGATCAAGTAAAACTTTGACCCTAGGAATGAAGCTTTAATGGTAGTATTAGAAATGCTGTAGACTGGGCCAGAGATACTGTGAGGGATCTGGTATCTTCCCTTAAACCATGTCACAAAGATGACTGCCTCTGCTACGCTGGGGTCAGATTTGCTCAGTGAGTGGAATTACATAAGGGTCTCTGATAGATGTAATTGATCTTTATTGATATCAACTTCCTTATTGAGTTTGCTGTTGAGCAAGGCTAAGGGGGAGCTGACTCCAGCATGGCTCACAGTGGCCTTACCCAAGAAAGTCAACGAAGTCAGGTTTCATTTTGGCCATTTGCTCCTTTCTCATAAACCCTAAGTAAAATATGTTCAGTAGTAGGACCATCTAGGCAGTGTGATATGATAGGCTGTCTACAAATTAAAAAAAATATACCAAAGACTGAAGCAAATTTCCCCAAGGCTTTATCACGAAGGTAAAGAAACTTTTCTTTACTCTTGCTATTGAGGTCATCTTGGGTATGCCAGCTGAATGACCTTTGGCTGGGGCTTCATGGGAGCAGGGCCTCAGGTGAGTCAACTTATTCAAAGTCAAGACCTGTGCCTGCGAACCCAGAGATGCACAAATTAGATCCTATTTCTAAATGTCACTATTTAGCATGCCTCTTACCTGTACAACAATACCCTTAAAGCAATGGAGTATATGGCTGGATCTAAAGTTAAACAAACCCTATGAGACTGATTACCATTAACCCAAGCCACAGGTGACCAATACATAAATGAGAACGCCGATATGTAATTTATAATGAGAATCTTGAGGATTGCTTTTTTTCACTGGTTAATAAATTCTCTCTCAGTGGGAAGCTCCAGCAGAAGCCTTGGTGTGTAAAAAGAAGGCTGCTAATGGGCAAGGAAACAGAAAGAAGAGAGGTGGCTGGATGATTTTAATTGCTAGAATCAGGTTCAATAGTTAGATGTGGCCATTTCCACTGCAGGGACATACCTGCTGTGGGTTCTGGTCGGCTCTGTTCATGGGCCAGGACACCTTTTCTCCCTTGGCAGTGCTGAATGGATATTGCCAATTTTGACCCTGGCCCTCTTTTTTTTTTTATTCTGTGTTGCCATGGTGACTATCTCTTTCTGTGAATACCACATTTCCTTTAGCTATTGCCAACCCTGCTACAACTGAGATTCTCTTCCTGCTTGATGATCTATTTTTAAAAGTATGATGTGTTAATTTCATTAATCAAAATCTCAGGGTTCTGGTAGCATCTTCCTGTAGGTTTTCTTTCAGGGTCGTCATCTGATAACAAAGCAACTTTGCTGCTTCACTTAAGCCTATTATTCTGAAATGATCTATTTCTGAAAACAATGTTCCCAGGCTTCTCCCATTTAACCAGGTTGAAACTAGTCTCCAGCTTAGACCACATTCTTGCTTGATTCTCCCCACTTTCCATTCTGTTCTGGTTCCCTTAGTCCCCTTCTCCTAAGAGAATTCCCCACAAATGACTTGTACAGAAACCCCTGTTTCAGGCTCTGCTTCTCAAGATGGGAACTTAGATATTTAAGTACATTAATTTACATATAGACTGAGACGAGTTGACGTTTCTTCAAATCCCATGCTTATTTATTCAGTATTCTTTGAGTTACTGGTTGTTAGTTGTTCTCTCCACCGTCATACACAGAGTGGAGGGGTCTAATGCCTATGAATTTAAGAGTTGGAAGTTACAGGTGGCCAATTTTCCCCAGATTCAGAGTTGTGGGCATTCTTATTGTTTACTTTGGGTCGTCCACCTGTTTATCCCTGCTGTTTGTCCTTTCTATGTCTACTGTCATTGTAGCATTTTTTTTTAATCCTCACCCGAGGATATTTTCCCATTGATTTTTAGAGAGAGTGGAAGAGAGAGGGAAAGACAGAGAGAAACATTGATGTGAGAGAAACATATTGATTGGTTGCCTCCTGCACACAACCCAACCAGGGCCCAGGCCGAGGAGGAACCTATAACCGAGGTACATGGCCTTGACCAGAATCGAACCCGGGACCCTTCAGTCCACAGGCCGATGCTCTATCCACTGAGCAAACTGGCTAGGGCTGTCATTGTAGCATTCTTTCTCAGAGTTTATCTTATCCCCCATCCCCTCATCTTCTCCTTTTCCTATTGCTCAGCATCCAAAGCCAGTAATTATTGATGGAGAGTGGAGGGACATGGTCACAGTTACTGTGGGGAAATATTTCAGTTCCAGCACACCAAGATTCTCACTCAGATGTAATGCAACTTATTGGCCATTAGACCAACTGGTTTTAGAGGAGCAGGGCCTCATCTATGCCAGAACCTTGGAAAACACCCTGGATATCTATATGGAATGAGCAGATGGAGAGGGTCCTATGGCCACCCTAAGACAGCTGAAACACTAATTTTGTTCCTAAGAGTTTCCAGTTCTTAGAATTCTTTGCTCTCTCTGACTTCAGCTGACCTAGGCTACAACAAGGTGATGCAAATTGCATAGGGCCACTATTGGATGTCACTCTGGTTCCATGATGCTTCTTATGCTTTGGTTAGTGGATTCCCAGGTGCAGATGGAGCAGGCCTGACAGCTACTTCCTCAGTGTGGTGCCTAAGGGTTCCCTTTTCATACTCGTAGTATCTCATCTTCTTGATAATAGTAATTCTAACAGGTGTGAGGTGATAGCTCACTGTGGTTTTGATTTACATTTTCCTGATGATTTGTGATGTTGCACATCTTTTCATGTACGTGTTGGCCTTTGGATGTTTTCTTTGAAAAAAAATGTTATTCTGTTCCTCTGCCCATTTTTTATTTATTCTTTAAAATATAGTTTTATTGATTTCAGAGAGGAAGGGAGAGGGAGAGAGAGAGAGAGAGAAACATCCATGATGAGAGAGAATTATGGATTGGCTGCCTCCTACACGCCCCCTACTGGGGATCACCTGCAACCCTGATAGGTGCCCTGACCAGGAATCGAACTGTGACTTCCTGGTTCATAGGTCGATGCTCAACCACTGAGCCATGCCGGCCAGACCCTTTGCCTATTTTTTAAAAAATTATTTTTATTGTTGAAAAATATGTCCCCTCCCCCCCATTGTCTCTGCCTATTTTTTAATTGAATTGCTTGGGTTTTCTTGCTATTAAGTTGCATGAGTTCTTAATATATTTTGGGTATTAACCCTTTATCTGATATATGGCTTGTAAATATTTTATCCCATTCTGTAAGTTGTCTTCTCATTGTGTTGATGGTTTCTTTTGCTGTACAGAGCTTTTTAGTTTGATATAGTCTCATTTGTTGATTTTTGCTTTTATTCCTTGTGCTTTGGGTATAATATCTAAAAAAAGAAATCATTGCAAAGACCAACATTAGGAGCTTCTTTCCTGTTTTCTTCTAGCAGTATTATTATTATTTTTAGCAGTATTATTTTAATTTATTTTTATTGATTTCAGAGAGGAAGGGAGAGGGAGAGAGAGATAGAAACATCAATGATGAGAAAGAAGCATTGATTGGCTGCCTCCTGTACACCCCACACAGGGGATTGAGCCCGCAACCCGGACATGTGCCCTGACCAGGAATTGAACCATGACATTCTGGTTCATAGGTTGACGCTCAACCACTGAGCCACAGTGGCCGGGCTCTTCTAGCATTATTATGATATCAGGTCTTATGTGTAAGTATTTAATCCATTTCAAGTTAATTTTTGGGAGTGGTCTAAGATAGGAGTCCAATTTCATTCTTCAGCATGTGATTATCCAGTTTTTTCAGAACCACTTATAGAAGAGACTATTCTTTCCCTATTGGGTGTTCTTGTCAAATATTAGCTGACTATATAAGTGGGGGGTTATTTATGAACTCTCTATTCTGTTCCACTGGTCTATGTGTGTGTATTTATACCAGTAACATACTGTTTTAATTACTACAGCTTTGCAGTATAGTTTGAAATAAGAAAGTGTGATGTTTCTGGCTTTATTTTCTCAGGATTGCTTTGACTATTTGAGGTCTTTTGTGGTTCCATACAAATTTTAGAGTTTTTTATATTTCTGTGAAATTTTGATAGGTTTGGCATTGAATCTATAGATACCTTTGGGTAATATTGACATTTAACAATATTAATTCTTTCAATCCATGAACATGGGATGTCTTTCTGTTTTTGTCTTCTTTGATTACTTTTAACAAAGTCTTGTCGTTTTCTTTATACTTATATTTCACTTCCTTGGTTAAATTATTCCTACATATTTTATTGTTTTTTATGCTATTGCAGATGGGATTGCTTTCTTTATTTTTCAGATATTTTATTGTTAATATGAAAAAAAATGTAACTGATTGCTGTAAGTTGATTTTATATCTTACAACTTTACTGAATTATTTGATTTGTTCCAACAGTTTTTTTGGTCAAGTTTTTAGGATTTTCTATATATAATACCACATCATCAACAAATCATGATAATCTTACTTCTGCTTTTCCAATTTGGATGCCTTTTATTTCTTTGTCTTGCCTAATTATTCTAGCTAGGATTTCTGATACTATCCATATATATAAAAGCCTAAGCAACCAGCTGACCAGCCGACTGTTCTACTGTCTGACCCATAGCTATGACGTGCAGTGACCACCAGGAGGCAGACACTCAATGCAGGAGCTTTCGAGCTGCGGTGACTTGGCAGCTGTGGTTCTCCAGTGATGCACCCGGAACCAGAGAGGAGGGAGCCGGATTCCGGGGTGGCTCACATGAGAACCGCCCTTTCACAATCCAGGACCCCTCAGGGGATGTTGGAGAGCCAGCTTCAGCCCCATCCCTGCAGGCCAGGCCGAGGGACCCCACCAGTGCACACTGGGCCTCTAGTGTTGAATAAATGTGATAAGAGTGGGCATCCTGGTCTTGTTTCTAATCTTAGAGGAAAAGCTTTCAATCTTTCAATGTTCAAGTATGATGTCAGCTATAGGTTTGTTGTATATGGACTTTATTACGTTGAGGTCTGTTTCTTCTGGACCCAATTTGTTGAGGGTTATAATTTTTATTGTAAAAATTTCCATTCTATGGTGTGTGTGTGGTTTTTTTTACTTTAAGTGAACTGAAGTTGTATCTGTTTCACTGAGGCAGAATTGGTGGCAACTGAAAGTTGTTGGAACTTCATTCACCAGAGCTATTAAGGGTTCCCTGGGCATAAAGGGGTCATTTCTCCAGGTCTTGTGCTGGGCAGGTGACATTTCAATCTTTAGGTTGCATCACCTTCACATAGGAAAGACTCAAATCAAAGTAATTGCCATGCCTTTCCTTTCCATATGGTGTCATATGCATTCCTCCTTGTGTAAGACTGATGAACCATCCTGCCCACTGAGCACCTGCATCACGGAGCTAGATGCAGATCCGAGGCGTGGTCTCAATTCCAAAAGCAGCAGCCAGCACCCCTTGCATTAAACCAAAAGCTGGAGCCTCGTTTCCTGAAATAGATTCATGTTCTAGCTTTTCCATTTACCAATTATAACACACAATGTGTAGTTAAAGTTAGAATTTCTCTGCATCTATGCCTAAGGGCTTCTGGGGCTCTCCTAAAATCAGTGAGAAAAAGTGACAGTCCAAAGGGAACTTGCTCAGGTCCGTCATCTTCATTTAATGTCAGCTCTGGAGGTGCTGGAATTGGAAAGGACAAGAAACAAAATCTGATGGTTTTCTCCATTTATTCATCTCTGCTCAAGTTTAGCTTCACATTTCCATTAAAAATAAGACTGTCACAAGAAGTTGTACTCTTCAACTTCATCATGTTGATGACCCCTGAAATCATAGAAATGGGGAGAATGTCTGAACCTAACCCATTAAATTGGGGCTGAAAAATGGAGAAGCAGTAATATGGCTGCTTAAAAATAGTGGGTGCTGGTGACAGAAGCCTCAGATTTCTTCTTCAAAGGACTGCAACGTAAATTGACTGGAAGGTCTTCTTCTAGTGGTGGTGGGAGAGCCTCTAGGTTAGGTAGATGTCCTGGTATGGCTAAGATTGCTTCTTCTGGATGTTCTACTGTGAAGGGGCTCTTATATTATTCATTGTTATTGGCAGGTGCTGGGGAAGTTACCCAAACTTCTCCACAGTGATGGGGAATGCCCAAGTATGAGATATGATGGGCTCATGGTTTGATGATCTTGGCACAGCTCTTTCATGCAATGGTTAAGGGCATGGACGGGTTGTAGAGTCAGATAATCTGTATTTGAATACTGGTATTGCTATTTTCCATCTGTGTGAACTTGGGAGTGTTAACCTCTGTAAGTCTTGGATGTCTCATTTGTCAAAGAGGGTATATTAGTGTTCTCTAGAGAAACAGAACTATGATAACCAACAGGATATATATTTGTCCTTGTAGTTGGCAGTTGGCATCTTTGGGTGTTGGAAGTTTGTGGCTTTGGGCAGGAAATGAGAGAATAAAATAATTTGCAGCCATAATAGTTGACTATTTGCTATGGCCTTATTCAATTACTTCTAGAGTAACTCATTTATCTTACAGGGCCAGGAAATAGATACCAGATATTAGGATAAAGACAGCTTTAAAACGTAAGAATCTAATCAAGGCTGAGGAAGTTAGCTACAACCTCAGTGAAGATTACAGATATCTCTGAGCAAATAAGAAGTTGGAAATGGTATTCCTTAAACTCAGAAAAGGTCAACCATATAAAGAGTACAGACATGGTGGGATTCTGGTAGAGTAACAGAAAAGGACTCATTCTTCATTTCTCTTAAAATTGTAGTAGAATGTTTTAATTTAATGCATCTGCCTAAATTCTTGTACAATTATAATTTTAGATGGGTATTATAAGGCTGCCTTGTTAGTTCAATTGAACAAATTTTCTTAAGCACTTAATATACATAAATATAAAATATGCACACTCTTTAATGTAAAAAATAAAAACATACAATTCTTAAAGATTTATGTTTTAATTCTCAATCTTCCTGGAGTTAATAGAAGCTTATTCCTGTGGTAGGCAAAATTCTAAGATGACTCACAAATGATCCATAACCCTTATATAATCCCCTCCCCTTGAGTGTGGGTGGAACTTGGAAAAATAATGAGATATCATTACTATGACTAGGTTACTAATCAGTTGACTTTGAGCTAATTAATCAAAATAGACTCACATATGGGCCAGCTTTAACTGGGCAAGCCTTTATTTAATTTTCCTTATTTTTATTTTTTATCCTTACCTGAGGATATTTTTCCATTGATTTTTAGAGAGAGTGGAAGAGAGAGAGGGAGGGAAAGACAGAGAGAAATATCAATGTGAGAAAAACACATTGATTGGTTGCCTCCTTCACGCACCCCAACCCGGGACCCTTTGGTCTGCAGGCTGACATTCTATCCACTGAGCCAAACCTGCTAGGACCGTGGTCGGCAAACTGCGGCTCATGAGCCACATGCGGCTCTTTGGCCCCTTGAGTGTGGCTCTTCCACAAAATACCACGGCCTAGGTGAGTCTATTTTGAAGAAGTGGCGTTAGAAGAAGTTTAAGTTTAAAAAATGTGGCTGTCAAAAGAAATTTCAATAGTTGTACTGTTGATATTTGGCTCTGTTGACTAATGAATTTGCCGACCACTGGGATAGGGCAACCAGACAAGTCTTTAAAAGAAGGTGAAGCATCAGACAAATTTACTCCTGCCAACTAGCCATGTACTGTAAGAAATGAGTTCAGTGCACATCTGGCCAGTCTGAGATTGTAGAAGCATTTTTGTAGGGTGTGTCTTATACAAGCAGAAATTTGTTTTCTCATGGTTCTGGAGGCCAAAAGTCTGAAATCAAGGTGTTGGCAGGGCCCTGCTCCCTTTTGAAGGCTCTAGGGGAAAATCCTTCTTTGTCTCATCAAGGTTTTGGTGGTTGCCAGCCATCCTTGCCATTCTTTGGGTTTTAGTTCACTCCACTTTCTGCCTCCATCTTCACTTGCCCATCTCCCCTGTGTGTACATGTGTCTCCAAATCTCCCTCCCCTCATAGGATGGCAGTCATCAGATTTAAAGCTCACCCTAATTCAGCATAACCTCATCTTAACTTGATTACACCTGCAGAGACCTTATTTCCAAATAAGGTCACATTCACAGATGCCAGGGGTTAGTGCTTCAACATATTCAACATATTTGGGGTAGGAGGAGCACAATTCAGGCCACTATGGATGGAATATTAGTTTTCTATTATACAATTTCTGTAGGTCAGGAGTTCAGGCACAGATCAACTCAGGGTGTCACCAGGCTGAAATCTAGGGCTGTGGTTCTCATCTAAAGCTCAGGGTCCTTTTCCAAGTTCACTGGTTGTTGGCATAATCAAATTCCTCATGTTTGTAGGGTTGAGGTCCCAGGGTGCTTTTGTTGTTGTTTTTGTTGTTTTCTGTCCGTTGGCCAGGGCTCAGCTATGTCTTGCCATCCAGACTCTCTTCTTTGTTTGCTTTGATGAAGCAAGCTGCCTTGTTTAAGAGGCCCATGTGACAAGGAACTAAGGCAACTTCTGGCTAACAACCAATGAAGAACTGGGATCCTCAGTCCAACAATTCAAAAGGAGACGACTCCTGTGCACAATCATGTACTGAGCTTCAAAATGGATCGTTCCCTAGTTGATCCTCGGATGAGATTCTAGCCCTGGCTGACACCTTAATTTAAGCCTCATAGTCCTAGCTGGTTTGTCTCAGTGGATAGAGTGTCAGCCTGCAGACAAAGTCCTGGGTTCCATTCTGGTCAAGGGCATGTACCTGGGTTGCAGGCTCCTCCCTGGCCTGGGCCCTGGTCGGGGTGCGTGCAGGAGGCAACCAGTCAATGTGTTTCTCTCACATCGATGTTTCTCTCTCTTTCCCTCTCTCTTCCACTCTAAAAAAAAATCAATGGAAAAATATCAACAGGTGAGGATTAACAACAACAAAACAAACAAACAAAAAAACCCCAACCCCCCCCAAATACACAAAAAAAACCCACAAAAAACAAACACTCACAAAAAATAAAAATTTCAGCCTCAGAGGACATCCTGAAGCAGATGATCCAGCTAAGCTGTGCTCAGATTCCTAATTCACACAAAGAAATAATAAATGTGTGTTGTTTCATGCTAAAATTTATGTAGTGGTTTATTATGCAATAATAAATAACTAATATTCTCAGTATGTGTAAATATGTGCAATAGTTAAGTATTTGCACTGTCTTATTCATTTTGTATCAGGGTATATATTTGGGATTTAGAAGGAAAATTCAGGCTATAATAGGGTCACTGTCACTCTGAATACTGACTCAAATTGACCCTGGGAGTGATGGGTTCTGCTAAATTTTAGGCTTGAGTTCCTACTGTTGTCAAAAGAAAATGAAGTTACTTTCTCATTGAAAGTCTACCTAACTAAGATACTTTGTATAAAAATGGCCACTCAGAAATTAGTTTCTGAGTATATTTCCTACCAATGCTCTTAAGTCATCCCTAAGCATATACAAGTTTCTACGCAACAGAAGATGATTCTGGACATGAACACATCATGAGCCAACTCCCCTGTAGGCTTTTGAGGCAACAAAGATGGGATTTTAAACTTTATTTTAAAAAATATTTAGAATTAAGTCATCTTGAGAGAATTGAGCCACGTGTATAAATCTATTAACTGTTTGGATAAGTTCACTTGTTTCAAGGTTACATTTGCAGTGTCTAGGATAAATATATTTTAAAAACCCACACAATAAAAGTGAAATACAGTTTCCTTGGGATCAACATGTCCTGTGCCAGAGCAGTCACATTTCTTGTAAAACAGCGCAACATAATGGATGGCAGTGGAGCGAGGCCAGCTGGCTATAAATATCAAGCTGACAGTGGAATGTGGTATTTAGAAGATAGTCACAACACAACATATAAGGAGACAGAGAAACCTACTGGTTGACAATTTAATAAAATACAATGTGTTCTCCAAAGAAACAGCTATCCTTTACAGCAGTGGTTCTCAACCTTTCCAATGCCGCGACCCTTTAATATAGTTCCTCATGTTGTGGGGACCCCCAACCATAAAATTATTTTCGTTGCTACTTCATAACTGTAATTTTGCTACTATTAATGAATCATAATGTAAATATCTGTGTTTTCCGATGGTCTTAGGCTCTACAGCAGCGGTTCTCAACCTGTGGGTCGCGACCATCGGAAAACACAGATATGTACATCATGATTCATAACAGTAGCAAAATTACAGTTATGAAGTAGCAACGAAAATAATTTTATGGTTGGGGGTCACCACAACATGAAGAACTGTAGTAAAGGGTCACGGCATTAGGAAGGTTGAGAACCACTGCTTTACAGAGTTTCTCTTTAGGTGCAGTGTATTCTGTCAGTTGTGAGTAAATTCCACCAGAGCATCTCAGAGATGAAACTGCTTCTTAACTATGTCCTTTGGCCAATTTATTCTCTGAGCCTAGAAGTTTCTGAGTTGGGGTACATGAGATGATCCACTGGGGTATGGAAATAAAATATTAGGGTTTTTCCTTAAAAAAATAAAGAAGTTAAGCTTCATGAGCAGTTAATATTCAGGCTGACACTGATGGCCTCATTTGGTCCATTTGCATAGAAGTCTGTTGAGTGTCTTCCTCAATGTTCATGGTTTCCTGAGAGAAAAGTGGGTTCCTGCCCAGCCGGCGTGGCTCAGTGGTTGAGTGTCAACCTGTGAACCAGGAGGTCACAGTTCAATCTATCCCATGATTCTCTCATCATGGATGTTTCTATTTCTCTCTCCTCTCCCTTCCTCTCTGAAATAAATAAAAATATTTTTTTAAAAAAAGGAATGTGGGATCCCAAAATGCAGACAGGTTATCAGAGGCCCATTCACCATTTGTTGGTTCAATTCCAGTGTATTGAAGTTTACATGAGACTGGTTATGTGGATTCGACTGATAGAGTATATTTTGTTGCAAAGTAGAAATTACATATTGAAACTACATATTGAAATGAGCGATCTTGAAAAGCTTTTCTACTACAGACAAGTTCAAAGGTTATGCAAGGCAAATGTGAAGAAGAACCATCGAACGTATTTTTGCTCTTCTATTTTCAGTTTCTTAAGGTTGAAGCTTAGATGATTGATTTGAGACCCCTCTTATTTACTAATACAAGCATTTAATGCTACACATTTCTCCCTAATTATAGATTACTAGAGGCCCAGTGCATGAAATTCGTGCACGGGGTGGGGGGGTTGTCCCTCAGCCCAGCCATCACTCTCTTACAATCCAGGACCCTTCGGGAAATGTCTGACTGCTGGTTTAGGCCCGATCCTGGCAGTCGGACATCCCTTTTGCAATCCAGGACACTGGCTCCTAACCGCTGGCCTGCCTGCCTGCCTGCCTCATCGCCCCTAACCACTATGCCTGCCTGCCTCATCACCCCTAACCACTCACCTGCCTGCCTGATTGCCCCTAACCACCTCTGCCTGCCTGCCTGATCACCCCTAACCACTCTGCCTGCCTGATAGCCCCTAACCACTCACCTGCCTGCCTGCTCACCCGTAACCACTTGCCTGCCTGCCTGATTGCCCCTATCTGCCTCTGCCTGCCTGCCTGATCAACCCTAACCACTCTGCCTGCCTGCCTGATTACTCCTAACTGCTCGCCTGCCTGCCTGATCACCCCTAACTGCCTCTGCCTCAGCCCCCGCCACCGCGGCTTTGTCCAGAATGATGTCCGGAAGGTTGTTCGGCTGTCCGGTCTAATGAGTATATTATGCTTTTATTATTATAGATGGTGTACAGCATATAGGCAGGTCTTTTTTAAGTCCAATCTGGCAATTGTTTTGTTTTAATTGGTGTATTAACTGTTTTAACTGCATCTCACAAATTTTGTTATGTTGTAGTTTCATTTTTCATTCACTTCTAAATGGTTTCTTACCTCCCTTAGGACTTCCTTTTTGACCCGTGAATTATTTAGACATGTGTTGTTTAGTTTCTAAGAGTTTGGGGATTTTCAAAATGCCTTTCTATAATTAATTTCTAGGCTAACTCCATTGTGTTAGAGAACGTACTCTGTATAATTTCAATTAGTTCACATTTGCTTTTTTTATTTTCAAATTTATGGTTTGTTTTATTACCCAAGATATAGCCTGTATTAGTGAACATTGTATATGTACTTGAAAAAAAAGAGAGAATTTTGCCCTGGCTCGTTTTGCTCAGTGGATGGAGCATCAGCCTGCAGACTAAAGGGTCCCGGGTTCGATTCCAGTCAAGGGCACATGCCTGGGTTGTGGGCTCAATCCCCTGTAGGGGGCGTAAAGGAGGCAGCTGGTCAATGATTCTCTCTCACCATTGATGTTTTTATCTCTCTCTTTCCCTCTCCCTTCCTCTCTGAAATCAATAAAAAATATTTTTAAAGAAGAGAATTTTGCTAACTGATATTTTCTTTAAATAAATGTCCATTAGGTCCAGGTGATTGATAATTTTGTTCAGGTTTTTTATATCCTTGTTTAATTTCTGTATGCTTATTCTGTCAAGTACTAAGACAGGAGTGTTAAATATTTTCCATCTGTACTATGAATGTACCCAGAATGTACCCATTTCTCCTTTGAGTTGTTTCAGATTTTGGTACATGCACATTTAGAATTATGTCTTCTTAGTGAATTGAAACTTTTACATTATGTAATGTCACTTTTTAATGCCTTAAAAAGTCTTTATTGCTGAAAGTATTACATATGTCCCGTTTTCTCCCCATTGACCCCCTTCTAGCCCCTCTGTCCCCCCAGGCCTTCACCACCCTATTGTATGTGTCCATGAGTTTTGCATATATGCATACAAGTTCTTTGGTTGATCTCTTCCCACCCACCCACCCA
Organism: Plecotus auritus; assembly: GCF_963455305.1. NCBI lineage: Eukaryota > Metazoa > Chordata > Mammalia > Chiroptera > Vespertilionidae > Plecotus > Plecotus auritus. Next base: position 140,868,891 of record NC_137784.1, on the reverse strand, counting down.
CCCACCCATCCTCATCTTCCCTCTGAGATTCCTCACTGTGTTCCATGTTTCTATGTCTCTAGATCTACTCCGTTCATCAATTTATTTTGTTTCTTAGATTCCACATATGAGATCATGTGATACTTGTCTTTCTCTGACTGACTTAGCATGATACTCTCCAGGTCCCTCCATGCTGTCTCAAAGAGTAAGACATCCTTCTTTTTTATTGCTGCATAGTATTGACTTTGACAAAGTATTGGTCTGCCACCTATTGGGAAAAAAAGTAGTCACACTGATCCTTTACTGCAGGTAGTTTGAGAAGCACTGAACTAGACTATTCTGTAGGTTATTATATGGAAGTTAAAATGAAGGAATAAAGAAATAAAGCTATTGCTGGTCAGAATAACAGAGTGATTTCATGTTTAATATATGCTTCCAGACACATAGCAGAGATTGAAAAAATAAAAAATAGGACACAAAAAAAGATGCTGCCTTCATTCAGTTTTCAATGTGAGGGCAAAAACACACATAAAACTATTACCCCTGTGTTAAACTAATGGTTAAACTGTGCAAATTAAGAGTTTATAGAAGGTCAAGGAGAAGAGAGATTAGAAAGGATTAAAAGGTTAGAATGTTTTTTGGAGAAGTTATGACTTTAACTGTTACTCGAAGTAGGATGCAATAGAAAATAACAACGGTTTTCTAAACCTCTGGATGGTTTTTAGTCATTGTACATTCACATTTCCAAAGTGTGATACTTAAAGTAAGTTAAGAAAATGTATCCAAAACTTAGAAATAAACACTAGGATGACTGCATATCTTTGCAAAGTCATACTGGTGTATTGTCTCTATGCTCTGACTGCCTGAAGATCAACTCTCCATCAGTGATTCTCAAACGTTCATATGTATCAGACTCCCCTGGAGGGCTTGTTGAAACACAGAGTGCTGAGTCCTATCCCAGAGTTTCCGATTCAGTAGTTCTTGAGTGGAGCCCAAGAACTTGCACTTCTAACAAGATCCCAGCTGGTGCTGCTGGTCTGGGGGGCACACTTTGACAACCTTTGCTCTAGAGAAACATACTATTGTTAGACTTACTATTTACTCTTGTCTAGGCATGTATACTGTAAAGTTACACGTTAACTTGTAAAAGTTGCCAGTAATTTTTTCCCAGTAGATGGGCCAATAATTTCTGAATGATGAAAAAGATAACCCCAACAGTTAGTTTTATTGCACTGTAGGACATTGACCCATTTTATATTTCAGAAATTTAGCTATTTTATTTCAGCATTATTGTTTTAAAATATTTTTTTTATTGATTTCAGAGAGGAAGGGAGAGGGAGATAGAAACATCAATGATGAGAGAGAATCACTGATCGGCTGCCTCCTGCACACCACCCCCCACTGGGTATTGAGCCCACAACCCATGCATGTGCCCTGACCGGGAACCGAACTGTGACCTCCTGGTTCATAGGTTGACGCTCAACCACTGAGCAACACTGGCCGGGCTTATTTCAGCATTATTTCTTTCAGTGACTTCTCAGATCCTTACTTGAACCAGGTTTACCATCTCACTGATACATACTCTCATTAACAAATTAAATACCTCTTTGTGTTAAATAAATTTTTGATATAAGGTCACTATGTTTGTGTGATAGTCATGATATTTACCTTTTTGAAAATTATACCTTGACAGGGTTGTGTGATCAAATAAGTTATTGACAAGCCAAGTTAAATTCACGCAGGATCCTTTTTTTAATTGACTAAAGTTTTACTAGTACATATGTCTCCTTTTTCCCGGATTGACACCCCCTCTCCCAGCCATTCTCACCCCAGGCAAGCCCCCACTGCCCTAGTGTCTGTGTCCCTTGGTTATGCTAATATGCATGCATACAAGTCCTTTGATTGCTCTCTAACATCCTCACCTCCCCTGCCATTTGTCTCTGGATCTATTTTTGTTCATCAGTTTATGTTGTTCATTATAGCCCACATATGAGTGAGATCATGTGATATTTATCTTTCTCTGACTGGCTTATTTTCCTTAGCATAATGCTTTCCAGTTTCATCTATGATGTTGCGAATGGTAAAAGTTCCTTCTTTTTATAGCAGCGTAGTATTCCATTGTGTAGATGTACCACAGTTTTCTAATCCACTCATCTGCTGATGGGCACTTAGGCTGTTTCCAAATCTTAGCTATGGTAAATTGTGCTGCTATGAACTTAGGGGTGCATATATCCTTTTTGATTGGTGTTTCTAATTTTTTGGGATATATTCCTAGAAGTGGGATCACTGGGTCAAATGGGAGTTCCATTTTTAGTTTTTCGAGGGAACTCCATACTGTTCTCCACAGTGGCTGCACCAGTCTGCATTCCCACCAGCAGTGCACGAGGGTTCCTTTTTCTCCGCATCCTCACCAGCACTTGTCATTTATTGATTTGTTGATGATAGCCATCCAGACAGGTGTGAGATGGTACCTCGTTGCTGTTTTGATTTGCAGCTCTCAGATGATTAGTGATTTTGAGCAGGTTTTCATATGTCTCTCGTATGAAAGACTTATGAAAACATGTCTTTCTTCTGTATGTCCTCTTTCGGAAAGTGTCTATTTAGGTCCTTTGCCCATCATGCAGGATTCTTAATGATGCCCATCTCCCAGCCTTTAATTTGCTATTTAAAATGTAAATGATGTCAGACAAAGACAAATACCATATGAATTCTTTATATATGGAATTTAAAGAACAAAATAAAAAACAAACAAAACTGAAACAGACTCATAGACACAATAAGTAGACTGGAGGTTACCAGAGGAGAGGTGGGTGGGGACCAGGTGAAAGAGGTGGAGGGATTAGGATACAAATTGGCAGTTACAAAATAGTCACAAGGATGTAAATTACAGCAGCGGGAATATAGTCAATAACTATGTAGGTGCCAGGTGGGTACTGGAAATATTCTGGGGATCACTTTGGAAAGTATATGGTTGTCTAACCAATATGCTGTATACCTGTCACTAATACAAAATAATATTGAAAGTAAACTGTAAAAAAAAGTAAAGTGTAATTGAAAAATCTAAAAAGTAGCCCGGCTGGCATGGCTTGGTGTTTGAGCATCAACCTATGAACCAGGAGGTCACAGTTTGATTCCTGGTCAGGGCACATGCCCAGGTTGTGAGCTTGATCTCCAGTGTGGGGCATGCAGGAGGCAGCCGATCCATGATTCTTTCTCATCATTGATGTCTGTATCTCTCTCTCCCTCTTCCTACCTCTCTGAAATCAATAGAAACATATTTTTAAAAATTTAAAAAGTAAATGATGCAGCATTTCACAAACTTATTTGATACTGAACACTTTTTACTTAAAGTATCTTTAGAAAAATACTACTCTATGTAGTTATTATCAGTGAGATCACAACCATTACCAAAATCTCTAAAAGAAGGGTAAGTTACCTAACTGCACATATTGAATCTTATCTCAGTGAAAGAAGCATATTTTTAAAAACAAGGATGAGAGCTTCTGTGTCATTTGGCACCAATCGGTCTCTATCACCAGATTCTAGTGGAGGAAGGTTTTGGCTTTTTTTTTTAAATCTCCCAATACCAAACAGGATGCCAGAATTCTCAGAGTTCCTGTGAGATGACAGAGAAATGATCAATTTACTAGTATTGTTTTCTTGCTGGAACTAAATCTTCCATTGCCAAAACCCCATCTTTCAAGCCCAGCAAAATGTTTGTAGATTTTTCCTTTTCCAGTGATGCCTAGGATAACTCTCCCACAAAATTGGACAGCACTCACTATTGGTTTGGGAACAAAAGTAGTTGCCATGTCAGGAATTCTGGATTTTGTTTCTGCATCCCCACATCAGCAGAGGCCTGGATTGAGCTCCAAACCCATGTTTCAACTATGGTTTCTCATTCTGGAAAGCTCTATTGTCATTTGGGACTTCCCCCCCTCTCCCACACTCCAGAAAGGCTCTCATTTTCTCTCTCCGCAGCCAACTGACTCCCTTGAGTGCTAAACTAATGTTGGAGAATTTGAGAATTGCAAAGATTGACAGTTTGTGGTTTGCTTCAAACCTTGTAGGGGATCATGTCTCTAAATCTATGAAGTAGAGAAACTACTCTCCTTATGATTGAGCAAGGACCTGGAAAGATTGTTCTCATTGTCAATCGTGTGTTGGTCTAAAGTGAGTGAACCACATAAGTTGATGTTTGAAGTTCCTGGAAGCATTTCCACCAAATGGGGCTGTAAGGTAGTTGTCCCTTCCAACTTGTAAACTTGGTAACTGTTTTTCTACCTACTGGAATGTACTCTGAGGGAGCTTTCCCCGATATTCCAGCAACATAGAACACCAGCTGAGGTTGATAACCTCATTCTTAGTGGGCTCCACCAGAGATGTACAGAGATCCTTAGCATCCACATGTCCACACTCACGCCATCCCCACCAGTCCCTTAGATATTGTGCAGATTGGAACAGACCCTGACTCTACGGAAACAACTAAAGCTGGAGTCAAATGTTCCACCAGGTAAGTCTACAAGTTTTGAAACTGGACAATCAAGGGGTCCAGGCTGCCTGTCACAACTTGAGCCAATTCATCAGAGACAGGGTTGAACTATATATGAGCATTTATTCCAATTCTGCCGGCAGCAGGGAGAGCAGCAGGTCATCCACAAGAATCTGCTCTGCAGCCCCCATAAGCCAGCTGCTTAAACTGGGTAGAAGGACGAAAATTACAAGGGGAAGTAGGCAAAAGGGATAAGAATGGGTATACAAAATGGGGAGTTTACAGGCAATGTGGGCTGGGGTATGCAAAGGCTGGGGGTGTGCAAAGGGCTGGCAGCTCTGGTTTCTGCAGCAAGGTTGCTAATGTTTCCATGACAATAGGCAGCTCCAAGATGGGGAGGATGGGCCACATTTCCAGGTGAGCTCCCAGGTCCTGCTTGCAACTCCCAGCCAGGTTAGAATGCACCTTCTTTAATCAGAGCAAGACAATCACGGTTAACAGAGCATGATTCATATTTTATTACAATTCTAGCTGGTCCCCAAAATTCTGTTTCTTCCCCTATTCGTTCCAAAACTGAACCCTTGCTTTAACTACCATCGAGGCCACTACACACCCACAGTGAAGCAGGTCAATTCTGTGAGCAAACCTTCCGGTATTTGGTCAATTTTGTCCCGTCCTCTTTTGTACTTTACTGTCTGCTGCACACACCGGTTGTAGAGGGTAGAGAGAGTGAGAGAGAGGAGAGAGAAATGCTTAACTTAAGGAAAAGTTCCTGATAGGGAGTCTTCAGGCCATGAGCAGCCAATCAGAGGTAAAGATGGTGTTATTGATGCCTTGTTTTCACCATACCGAAAGCTAGCCCTATCATTTTGAGGGTCAAGCTATAGCAAAAGATACTTGCCTCCTGATACTCAGTCTGTGGGCACTGGAAGTGAGCAAGCAGTGTTGTCTAATTTGCCCCATCAAGAAACCTTCTGGCAGGTGCTGGGGAGAAAAGCAGCAGTTGTTACTTCCCTGTGATTCTTCTAAAAGTGTTTCTTTGTTAATAGGATGTCATTAAACATTATGCACAGTTGGCTGGATGTTAAAATGATAGATGAAAACATTTATTTAAATGCATGCCTGTAAAAATAAACCAATGTGTGAGAACAGAGTGCCTAAAGCAGCAGAAGGCACACTCTGGGGCTCAGCATCCTGATGCCATGTCTGCCACTAAATTTGCTGTCACTAAGTAGATTGTTTCAATATCAAATACCCAATAAGCACCTACTATGTGCTAGGCATTGTTCTGGCTGATTCGCTACTTGGTGTTAGATATATTCTTAACTCACCCTTCTCTGAATATAACTAAAATGAAACAGAATATCACTTTTTTTTTGCTTCTTCTGGCAAGAGTTAAGAAAAGTGGGAACAGATAATTCTACACTAGAACTGAGCAAATCTGATGCTGAATTATGTTTTAACCTTGACCTCTCCAAATGGAACATTTTCTACATTGGTTCAGCTGACAACCTTGAACAAATGGTTCAGTGGTTAGAAGTCAGAGAGAGAATTAGCAGTCAGTTCTTTTCTTAAAGAGTAGCCAAAAAAAATGATTTCTAGGATATTAGCTAATTACTTAAATCTTGCTGGAATAGAATGTTCTACTACTGCATATCTGTTAAATTATTTGGATAAACATGGGCATATAAAAACTCATCACCTTAGTCATAACTTAGAAGATATAAGCTTGTGCCTCATTATCTTTCTCTTTGAGAACTTTAAGGAACAAATGTTCCCTTAACAATGGAACTACTCATGTGGTAAGAGTACCCCTGGATTAATCCCTAGTGTGGGAGCAGACCCAAGTGCTATGATGGAACAACCTGTGCAGCTTGTCTTGGTCTGACCAGTGATGAAGAAGAGCCCTGATTCTAGGGCAGACCCAGTAGAGCGACAGTCTTTGAACTCCAGGCTGCCATGTGCTGGCTGTAAAATGTGGCACAAGTGGAGTTGGACTGGGATTGACTCTGGAAAATAGTATGTAAACAACTTATCCAGTATCAGATATAGGAGCATTCTTGGTTACAGAGAGCTATTTTGAAAGGGTCAGTTGTGTGCTATGACAATGCTGAAGCAACTTTTAAACTTATAGGGGCACCCAGCATCTGGCACATGCAAGCAACAAGGACCTCCCAGGTTAGAAGGAATAGCATAAATAAAAGAGAGAAAAGTACATAGAAAATTCCAGTGATTTTTATTTGCTCACAAAGCTAGCACATGTTTACATAAAATACTAATATGAATCTAGGAAACTCGTTTAGTGCGTCTAAGGCCCCATCAAATAAGAATAATTTGATCCTGAGGATAGGGTGGGGAATGCAGTGATATGACAGAGGGTATATAAAGTTCAGGAAAAATGTGGACCTCTTTCTGAAATGTTGATTTTACTTAGAACTGAGAAAAGCTATTATTTTTACTATAGTGTGCCCTATTGTAGCTTAAATATTTTTTTTCTAGTGGAAGAAGCAAACGGCTGCTCATCACACATGCAGAACTAGATCCTTGTGAAAGAGGTATTTGTGGAATTTCTTTTAATTAAGCCAGTGAGAGGCAAGCCCAGGAGAAAAATCTTATGAGCTCTCATTTAACCTGGAAAAGCCAACTTTTACTCCTGGTGACCTAGTCCTGGGAGACTTCTGGGAGGGAGCAGGAAATTTTGCATGAGGAACAAGGTCCCTCCGTCTCCTTCTCTGCAATTCTTTGTTAGATCTTGAGCCTTATCCATAAGCAGACACCTGTTCACCGGCCAGCCCAGGAAGTAGTCAGGAAGCTGACTTTACACTTCTTAGTCTTTTTAAAATATATATTTTTATTGATTTCAGAGAGGAACAGAGAGAGAGAGACTCATCAATGATGAGAGAGGATCATTGATCTGCTGCCTCCTGCACACCCCACACTGGGGATTGAGTCCACAACTGGGGCATGTGCCCCAATCAAGTATTGAACCATGACCTCCTGGTTCATAGGTCGATGCTCAACCACAGGCTTGTCAGTCCTGTGCCCTGCCTGCCTCCCACATTGGTTCATTAACATCTCCTTCCTCACTGAAGTTGTGTCCTCTTAAAAAGAGGCCCAGCCCTCAGTGACAGTTCCTTTCAGGACCAGGCCAGATGACTTCTCCAGTAGTGTGCTCCTGTACAGAGTCTGAAACAGCTGGAAGGCTGGCCCTGGGGAATGGAGACAGAGCTGAATCCTGCTTTCCTGCTGTGGGAGGAGCTTCTGTGCTGTGATCAGGACTTAAGAGAGTTAAGGTGACTGAGGGTGCAAGAACAGATTTCCACCACTGTGTGGCACTGCCATTTAGAGTCAGAGATGAAAAAACAGGGTATTGATAGGCAGGGCAGCCTTCCTTCCTTCCTTCCTTCCTTCCTTCCTTCCTTCCTTCCTTCCTTCCTTCCTTCCTTCCTTTTAAATTTCATTGTCTTTTAAAAAATATTTTTATTGATTTCAGAGAGGAAGGGAGAGGGAGAGAGAGAAAGAAACATCAATAATGAGAGAGAATCATTGATCCCAGGGAACTCTTTCTTAATCACATTTAACTACTTTAACCAGGACATTGTGCTTCCCTTGTGAGAAGCTATGTGAATTTTCAGTGCTATTTTTATTTATTTTTTGAACTTTTAAAAACTTAATCTTAGGAGGCCAGCTTGTATACAAACTTCAATATCTATCATTTATCATCTATCTATCTATCTATCACCTATCTATCTATCTATCTATCTATCTATCTATCTATCTATCTATCTATCTATCACATATCATCTCCATATCAGAGTTTCTCAATCTTGGCACTATTGACATTTTGTTCCAGATAATTACTTGTTGTTTCAGACTTTCCTGTGCATTGTAGAATGTCTCTGCCTACTAGATGCCAATAGCAAAGTGCCCCCCTTCTCAATTGTGACAACCCAAAATGTATTTAGACCTTGCCAAAAGTCCTCTGGTAGGGGGACAGAGTCACCCCCATGAAAACTGCTAATCCATATCTATCTATAAAATGGAATCAAATATTTATTGCTGCATAATGAACCACCCTATATGTAGTAGCTTTAAACAACCACTGCTCCACATGATATCAGTTAGTGTCACTCATGTTATTACATTCCAGTGAGAGCTTGGCTGGAGCACCTCTGTTCTCCACGTGGCCTCTCTCTGCATGTGGAGTCTCACCCTCCAGGGCTATCCACATGGTCTCTTTCTCTCTAGCAAGATAGCCTGGACTTCCTCACAACATGGCGGCTGGGTTCCAAGAGAAGTTGCCAAGCCTCTTAAGGCTTAGGCTCAGAACTAACACAGCATCACTTCTGCCACATTTTATGTCAAAGCAAATTGTAAGGCCAGCCCAGATTCAAGGAGAGGGGAAATAGAGTCCACGTCTTGATGGGAGGTGCAACATGCACGTACAGGGAATGGTGGAATTCTGGGCTGCCATCTTTGGGACTAGCTATCACAATTTTATATGAATACTAATATGAATCTAGGAAAGCCATATATATATATATCTCCTATATAATAAAAGGCCAGTGACCATAAGCATAATGACTGGAATGACCATTTGACCAGTGACTATGAGGTGCATTGACCACCTCTCGGTCCACCCCCCCTCCCCGCCCACAGGCTCCGATCCCAGCATGGCGAACGGGGAACCACAGCGAACCGGGGGTGGCAGCGGGGCGGGACTAGGGACTGGCGAGCGGGCAGAAGATGGCCCTGATGGCAGGCTAGGCCTAGGGACCCTACCTGCACATGATTTTGTGTGCTGGGCCTCTAGTATGTGTGTGTGTGTGTGTGTGTGTGTGTGTGTGTGTATATATATATATATATATATATATATATATATATATATATACATATATATATATATATATATATATATATATATAGAGAGAGAGAGAGAGAGAGAGAGAGAGAGAGAGAGAGTCTTGATCAAATATTAACATTCCAGTGATATATTAGGAGATATTGAGTTTACTATCTAATACTTCTATAGTGCTAAATATATGTAAGGTACTGCTATAAGTACTTTATAAACATATTGATTCATGTAATAGTACTACACAGAAACCCTGTGAGGTAGGTATTATTACTATCCTATCCCCTTTTTACAGATGAGAAAACCAAGGCTCAGAGAGACCCAGAGCCTCACAGCTAGTGATCCAGATGGAGTCCACACTTGAATCCAGGCAGTCTGGCTGCAGAGGCTGTGTATGTTCTTAATGGCTTTGTGTTCATGTTCTCAAAGAAACATGTGTACAGTTAGTGACTCATAGTTAGTATTACAGGTAGGGAGAGACATTTAAAAACATGAATAATAAACAAGTATTAGAGAAACAAAATAATCTATGGAAGTTACAAAATGTTTCTCTGTCCATGTAGTTATGTTCATCTGGGTCAAGTCAAACAACTATAACATGTTTTTTGTTTTTGTTTTGTTTTGTTTTAAAAATATATTTTTATTGATTTCAGAGAGGAAGGGAGAGGGAGATACGAACATCAATGATGAGAGAAAATCATTGATCGGCTGCCTCCTGCACACCTCCCACTGCAGATCAAACCTACAACCCGAGCATGACCTCCTGGTTCAAAGGTCAGTGCTCAACCACTGAGCCACACCAGCCGGGCCAACTATAACATGTATTATTCCTCCAGGGAATTCCATGATCATGGCTTTCTTTTCTTTATAGGCAATGTTTACTTTAAAAGAAAAACACATTGCTCTTGGGTAAAAATTACATTGTTATCTAAAAAGAGAAGAAGTGAATTATTTTAGAAGTTATACTCACCAAACAAGCTAAAATATTTTTTAAAAGTAAAAAGTTGCAAGCGTACCAGAAGCCTAAATATAGTTTCAAAATAGCCTTCAGACACCAAGCAAATTCATATAAGGCACAATTTGAAAAATCTAACCTAGCTTTTCACCATTAGCTGCAAAGCCAAGTCAGTGTGCATGCCGGATGGCAGGAAGCTCAGAGGACTGCTGCCTGCTTCAGCTCTTGCTGCGGGTCTGAATTCTGACCTCAGAACACAAAGCAGCACCCTCCCTACTGCCAGACCTGAAGGGAATGGGCACAAAGACATCTGACTCCCCTTCCCTCCATGTGCTGCTCAGTTGCCTAATTTTTATCTATTTCTTAGGAGCCAATGAAAAATAAATCGGGTGCATCCCAAGTGGACTCTGTAGGAGTCTCAGAAAATGAAAGGTTTTTATGTCTGAGTGCTCAGCTGGAGCAGATATAACTAACGTCCATTTTATTTATTTTTATATTTAAAGAGTTTCTAAGCCAAAAGCCTTTAAGCATCTGCTGACTGGCCCAGAGAACCTCGACCTGTGCACAGCCAGGTTTGCAGAATCCTGCACCGATCATCCGTGGGCCTTTCAGAATCATAATTCTGGGGTCACCACCACCTGCAGTTCTCATAATACCTTTGAAGCAAATGAAGGCTGCGAGACAAGATATTCTTTTAAATTTTTAAGATATAAATTCAACTGAAGAAATAAGAGGCTGTGGTGATAGCACAACACCCATCTGAAGACACTCCTGTAAACTTCAACCACTTAACATTTTCTGACAGATACATAAACAATCTCAAAAAAGGAAGTGGTGTTGTGTATGACAGAGAACAAATGATTGCGTTTAGTCAGAAGATACTTGGATAGACGGTTTTCTCACAACAGCACACTGCGAGTCTTACACCTTGAACTGGTCACCCATTTAATGAGTATCACTGTTTCTTACTCTTGCCAATACTCTGCCAAGCACTAAAGATATCGTAGCGAGCCCGGCTGGTGTTGCTCAGTGGTTGAGCATCAACCTATGAATCAGGAGATCATGATTTGATTCATGGTCAGGGCACATGCCCAGTGTGGGGCATGCAGGAGGCAGCCGATTGCTGATTCTCTCTCATCATTGATGTTTCTCTCTCTCCCTCTCCCTTCCTCTCTCTGAAAAAAAAAAAACCCAAAACATAAAAAACAGATATAGTAGTGAACAAGATGCCATCTCTGCCTTCTTGGAGTTTATAAGCTACTAGTAGCCCTGCACACGAATCCGTGCACCAGTAGCTAGCCAGTAGCTCGCTGCTGCCCTCCAGTAGCTCTCCGCCCACTACCCCGCCCTCCTGTAACTCCCCCCGCGCCCCCTCAAAGCTTACTGCCCTGCCCCCTCCTGTAGCTCTCTGCCACCCGCTTGTAGCTCACTGCCCCACCCTCCTGCTGATCCGTGATCTGGTTGTTACGTGGTCGGTCATTACGCTTCACAGCATAACGACTATTTGCATATTACATCTGTATTATATAGGGTTGTGAGAACAGGCTGGTAGCAGTTACCTTTAATTTCCACAGTCGGCAACAATGCAGTATGGCATGGAACACCAAAGAATGCCTGAGACATCTAGAGTATTTGCCTGAAAGATGAAGTTAGTGAGGGGAAAGAAGTGGCATGGGAGGGGTGTTGGAGGGGTGCAGGAGGTGGTGGTCAATGGTGGAAGCATCCCAGACAAGCAGAGCAAAGGGCTTTTGAGAGAGAACCTTGTGCTCTAAGCAGCTGCTAGTAGTCAGTTTGGCTATAACTTATGAGTTGTGGCAGGGGTACCATCTAGAATTAAGATTGGAGAAATAATCAAGGTTCAGATTCTGAAGGTTGAGGGGACCCACTCCATTCCTAAGGAAGTGTGGGGGCTGGATAGTATGCCATTGAGCTGGTCTGTCTTCACCCTACCATTTCAGGGTTGGCTGGCAGGGCTGGCTTCATGGGCATGTGACCAATGCAGTGGCACAGGGCCCATGCTCAGAAGGGCCCCATGCATGGGGTCCAACGCTATGTGGCCACTGTCTGCAAATTTGTAATGATTTTATTTTTTAGTTTGTGTTTTATAAACGATATATGAAGGGACAATGGGGCATGTGCAAGGAGCTTGGATCCTCAGCTCAGAGAAGTTCCTCACTCTTCCATCTACTTGGGGAGGGTTCTCATCTGTCTGCTCTCCTGCCTCTGGCACCCCAAACCACACTTTGCCTCCCCTTCACCACCTCAGCCTGCCAGCTGGAGCCCTCTGTCCCTGGCAAGGGCCTGGGTGTGAGTGTGGGGAGAGCAGGGTTGGGTGTGTGTCCCCTGTAGCATCCCTTGGTAAGCAGGGTGGGGGCTGTCCCTACCTCAGTCTGACAGTATCATGGTACAGCTGGTGGCAGCTGTGTTTCAGTGGGGACACACCTCTTGCTCACCCTGATCCAGGTACTGACTGCATACAGGCATGGAGTTTTCAAGACCCTTAGAAGGTCACTCATCTACCATAGGTTGAAGTACCAGGCCTTCACTGAACTATTGTCTGTGTCAATAGGCTATGCATATATGCACGTAAATTCTTTGGTTAATCTTTTACCACCCTCTTCACATATAAGTGAGATCATGTGATACTTGACTTTCTGTGACTGGCTTATTTCACTTAGCATAATGCTTTCCAGGTCCCTCCATGTTGTTTCAAAGGGTAAGAGATACTACTTTTTTTTTTTTTTACAGCTTTTTTATCCACTCATCTAGTGAAAAGTACTTTGGCTGCTTCAAAATCTTGGCTTATTGTAAATAAGGCTGCGATGAGAATAAGGGTGAATATATTCTTTACAATTATTGTTTCAGGTTTCTTTGGATAAATTCCCAGAAGTGGAACAGCTGGGTCATAAGGCAGTTTTATTTTTAATTTCTGAGGAAACTCCATACTGTTCTCCACAGTGGCTGCACCAGTTTGCATTCCCACCAGCAGTGCACGAGGGTTCCTTTTTCTCCACATCCTCACCAGCACTTGTCCTTTGTTGATTTATTGATAATAGCTATTCTGGCAGGTGTGAGATGGTATCGCATTTTGCTTTTAATTTCCATCTCTCTGATGATTAGTGGCATTGAGCATCTTTTCCTATTTATTGGCCATCTGCATGTCCTCTTTGAAGAAGTATCTATTCACATTCTTTGCCCAGAAACATACAAAGATTGTTTGTTTTTTTGGTGTTGAGTTTTATATGTTCTCTTTTTTAAAAATATATTTTTATTGATTTCAGAGAGGAAGGGAGAAGTAGAGAGAGATAATCAGCTGCCTCTTGCAGGCCGCCTACTTCTTCTTTTTAAAGCACTCCCTTTAACATTTCCTGAAATGCTGGTTTGGTAGTAATAAACTCCTTTAGCCTTTTATTGGTCTAGAACAGCCGTGGGCAAACTACGGCCCGCGGGCCGGATCTGGCCCTTCGGCTGTTCTATCCGGCCCGCGGAGCCGAAAGAGGGGAGGGTTCTATTGCTCTCCCCTCCGCTCCTTCACCAGCAGCAGTGTTAACATGGCAACGTCGGGAAACACGGGCGCAGCTCCTTCTTCTGAGTGGGCGGATTTATATCCGCCCATTCAGTAGAAGGAACAACCTCTCAGCCTTCCAGAGGCTCCTTGTAATGCCCGCTGACGCGTCCCCCCCCCCCCACATCACCCTGGGAATGCGGAGACACGTTACCGTGGTGATGTAGGGAGACATGCCCCTGGAGAGCACAGTATCAGAGCCTTTCTGAGGTAAGATTAAGAGCTCTACTCAAACACAATTTTTTCCTGTTCCCACATTCTGTACATCACAATGACTTGTTAATAAAACAACAAAGACTTTCAGCTTTTAGGGCTTGTATCCACTGCAGTTTTTTTTTCCCACTGAGGACGCGCGCAGCAGGGAAAAAGACACACAGAGGACATGTCACACTAGCCATGCTGCGGCTGCATTTTTTTGCTGATATGGATGCGGTATCAGTAACGCTACCGTGGCCACTAACCGCATGTGTTAGCGGCAAAACAAATGCATTTTGCGCTGCGTTTGCTTCTCCCCCTTGCGCCTGTAAAAATGCGTGCTACAGGGCATTTGTGTTAACATGCACCACTGCACATTAGCATCAACACTGGTGTTAAAATGTTTGAAATGAATAAAACTATTGAAATAAAAAAAAAAAAGACCGTACCCTTTTATGTAATGATGTTTACTTTGAATTTATATTAGTTCACACAAACACTCCATCCATGCTTTTGTTCCGGCCCTCCGGTCCAGTTTAAGAACCCATTGTGGCCCTCGAGTCAAAAAGTTTGCCCACCCCTGGTCTAGAAAATGTTTTATTAATATCTGGTAGACTTCACCAGTAAAGCTATCTGGGCCTAGAGTTTCCTTCATGAGAAAGTTTTTAACTATCAGTCCAATTTCTTTTCTATAGATATAGGGAATTTAACATTATCTATTTCTTCTTGAATGAGTTTTCAATACTTTATATCTTTTAAATTTTCAATTTCATCCAAGTTGTTGAATATAATAGAATAGAATTATTTATAAATTCTCTTATTACCCTTTTAATATCTGTAGAATCTCTCATGATATCCCCTCTTTCATTTTGGATATTGGTAATTGTGTTTTCTTTCTTTTTTTCCTGGTCAGTCTGGCTAGAGTTTAATCAATTATATTGACCTATTTCAAGAATAGACTTTGGTTTCATTGTTTTTATTTTATTATTTTTCTTTTTCCTATTTCATTGATGACCTCTTTTATATTTATTATTTACTTTCTTCTGTTTAATTTGTTCTTTTCTCCAATTCTTTAAGGTTGAAAACTAAGGTAATTGATTTGAGACTTTTCTTCTTTTCTAATATTGGTGTTCAGTGCTATAAACTTCCCCCTAATTACTGCTGAATTGACATCTCACAAATTTTGATGTTCTTTTATTTTTATTCAGTTCAAAATACTTTTTTTTTTACTTTCTCTTTTAATTTCTTCTTTGACCCTGTATAACATGGGTTATCCAGATGTGTGTTATTCAGTTTCCAAAATTTTAGGGATTTTCCAAAGAGCTTTTCATTACTGATTTTAAAGGAAATTCCACTGTGGTTAGAAGACATACTTTAATTTTTTTTTTAAAATTGATTTCAGAGAAGAAGGGAGAGGAAGGGAGATATAGAAACATCAATGATGAGAGAGAATCATTGATCAGCTGCCTCCTGCACACCCCCACTGGGGATGAAGCCCACAACCTGGGCGTGTACCCTTGACAGAAATCAAACCTGGGACCCTTCAGTCTGCACTGAGCCCAAATGGCTAGGGCCAGAGGACATACTTTTTATGACATGAATCCTTTAAAGTTTGTTGAGGCTTATTTTGTGGCTCAGAATATGGTCTATCTTGGTAAATATTCCATGTGTACCTGAAAAGAATGTGTATTTTTCTATTGCTGAGTGGAGTGTTCTCAATTAGGTCAATTAGGTCAAGATGGCTGAAAGTGTTTAAATTTATATTCTTGTTGATTTCCTGCCTACTTATTCTATCAATTATTTGATAGGGGTGGTTTTAAAACTTCAAACTATGATTGTGGATATGCCTTTTCCTTTTTGCAATACTATTAGTTTTACTTCGTGTGTTTTGAAGTTTGTTCTTAGGTGCATACACTTTTTAAGTTGTAAAGTTCTCTTGATTAATTGATTTCTTAATCATTATGAAATGGCCTTCTTTATCCCTGGTAATATGTTTGTTTTGTTTGGAAATCTACTTTGTCTAATATTAATGTAGCCACTCCAGCTTTCTTTTTATTAGTGTTAGTGTTGTATATCTTTTAATCTACCATCTTGCAGTCTATTTACTATTTGTCCTATCTGAGCATTGTTGTCTTTTTATTTACCTTCTTTGGGGATAATTAATTTATTTTTTCAAATGCACTTATTGGAGTGACTCCCATATGCACATACTGTTTTGGTGACCAGGGAAGTCATCTCCATGGCTATGGGAAGCCAGCGTAAGGCTTAGCTCTTTTCGGTATCTCCCAGGGTGTGCTTGTCAAAGAGATACTCAGCCATGCCAGTTTCAGGGGCCCCCAACCTGTGCAAGTTGGTTATGTGGTCACCCAATTCTTTGATGGATTTCACCTGCTCATTCAGGTAGTGAGTCCCAATGAAGTCACACAAATGAGGGTCATTTTTGTCAGCAGCCAGTTTGTACAAGTCCAGTAGTGACCGACTCACATTTTTTCCCAAGTGTAATGCATATTCCATTGCCTTCAGCCCATTCTCCCAGTCAGTCACGGCCTGGTTTCTTGATATCCTGAGGGAAGATTCAGCCACCTCACTGGTTCTGCAGCTTCATCAGTTTCTCGGCATGTTTCCTCTCCTCATGAGATTGGTGAAGAAAATATTTAGCAAAGTTCTTCAAAGCCACATCATCACAGTCAAAGTAGAAAGACATGGGCAGGTAGATGTAGGAAGCATAGAGTTCCAGGTGGATCTGGCGGTTGATGGCAGCCTCTGAGTCCTGGTGGTAGTTTTGGCCCCTCTGCAAGATGGACCCGGTCATTGTCATGGTGGGCAGCTAAGGAGAGGTGGAAGGCTGGCATGGGCAGCGGGCTGGGATGGTCAAGCTCCAGGTTTATTCCAAGCACTGTTGAAGCAGGAAACCACAGGGACTCCCTGAGAAGACTGTGATTTAAAGAAATTTAAGATATTTGGGATTAAATCTCCTTTTCCCCAATTCCATTTTTGAGTACTAGAGAAGAATTGCTGCACTGCTTCCCTTTCACTTAATTAGTTGTAAAAGAAACAGATATTCAGGTTCTCTGAAATGTGAAGGCTATCTTACTCTTTTGGCCAATGGCTGATCGGCAATGAATAGAAAATCTTCAGTAAACTATAGCTGATCTCAGGCAATTTTGAGGGTTTCACAGCTTCAGGAGAAATTCTGTATTCCTGGGAAAAGTAGAGTTGAAATTTAATGGCTTGAATTTGCTTTTGAGCACTCCCTCCCCTGACACATACAAATCCAGACCAGTTTCACTGAGTGTTATCAGAGATTTAAAAGCTTCATAAAAATCCACAGTTCCCAAAATCACTTTAGCTATCTCTGTTTATTCTTCTGTCCCTTTCAACATTAATAATTTTTATCTCCCCATCTCCATTTTCTTCTTTGTCTTCCTTTAACAATGTTAGCGGCAAGGACTGGTTGATCTTTATTTTTTGCTTTATTTTACATTTGGAAGAAAACGGAGGGCATCTGGTCCATGCCCAGCATTTTTAGAGACAAAACCGAGGTCTAGAAAGTTGACCAACCTGTCCTTGGCTCTTTCGCAGTGAGAGAGGGAGGCTGGGATTAGTACAAATATCAAAGAACAGTTCTAGATGAGGAAAGAGGAGTTAGGAAAACAAAGACTGGCACAGAAGATGAAAAGCAATAGCAAAGAGCACACAGATGCCAGTATTCCATGGATTTTCTCTTTTCTCTTGCCTTTTTTTTATGACTGCTCTAGAATACATCTTGAGCCCTACTACACTCAAACATTGTGGTGGGCATGGCTGAGCACAGAAAACCCGGAAGTGTTTACTGGTGTAAGGGTTATTGTCTGTTACCACCCCTCTTTCCTACCTCATTCCATTCTCTACCCTTCTCTGCCCTGCATGGTTAGCCTCCCTTACCCCACGCTCTGGTTGGGTTTGGTCAGTGAGAGGAGCAGACATGAGATAGGAAATCACAAGGAGAACAAGTAGAGGTATTCCTTTTGCTCCCTCTCTTCTCTGACAGTAGCTGAGATCTTCTGGGACTACAGCTCCTACTGGATGCCCTCTCCTCCATATGCCAGCTCCCACAGGGTTCTATATATTTCCCATATTCTCCTCAGGCCTACAGATGGTAAGGGTTCCTTGCCATGGTAATCTCTGGGTGCCTCAACACCCCTTATTTGTTCTCATAACCCAGTAGATAGTCTCTTCATTAAAGTCTCTTTATTTGATTCTTATGGGTTGGATTCTGTTTCCTACTGGGATCCTGACTCACATGAGGATTCCTATAGGTCTTACAGTACATTTGTGACTAGTATTAGGTGTAGAACAGTACAGTGGAAATTTAGAGGTAGGAGAACAAAAACACTGATCTTACAGCCTCATTGCAGAAATGGGAAAAAAACACATACAGGGGCATAAGTCCCCAAACCTGATAAACAAGAGCAATATAAACCCCATATGTACAGAGGCAGGTGCAAGATGTACATAAGTAGGGAAGTGGGGGAAATCAACAGGATTCTCTGAACTTCTGTTCTTACCACAATGTGCCTCACAAACAATTGCCTGTGCTGTGAGCTCTTTCATTTGGCAAGGTGATCATAGCACAAGGTCACCCTAAGGGGACCTACATTTTAGCTTTCCAGTCTCTGGGGACAGGTCTTGCTGCTTTGCGTTTCATTTGTGAAGGTAATGCTTCCTTATAGGAAAATCATTCAGTTCTAAGGTATTTTATGTTTCCTGTTTCTCTAAAGCCTGTCATTTCCTAAATAGTGTGTGTCTGTTTCCCTTTATAATAGCCCAGAGGAAATAGGAGCACATTCCATTTAGAAGAAGGAAAAATAGCAGTTTTAACCCTATGAGTATTTTGATGTTGTTGTTATTGTTGCTTTCTTAAGATAATGAATCTCACCCTAGCCAGTTTGGTTCAGTGGGTAGAGCGTGGGCCTGCAGACTGAAGGGTCCTGGGTTTAATTCAGGTCAAGGGCACATGCCCGGGTTGCGGACTCCATCCCTGGTAGGGGGTGTGCAGGAGGCAGCTGATCAATGGTTCTCTCTCATCATTGATGTTTCTATCTCTCTTTCCCTTTCCCATCCTCTCTGAAATCAATAAAAATATGTTTTTTAAAAAAGATAATGAATCTCATGTATGTTGAGCACATGCCCCTCTCTCCCCAGCTTGCCCGGGCATGTGCCCATGAGCTGGGCCATGAGTGTCTTTATAGACTGAAAGTACACTTTCATCTAGTGTGTGTACTGAGGGATGAATATCTTCAGCCACTTGAAGCCTGCTGCATTTTCTGTCTTGTTTCAGCCATTGTGCTAAACTGAAGCACAAAGGATCTTTCATAATCTCTTCCCACTGGGGTTTTGGGGGGTTAAAGAAAAGTCTTTTCTGTGACTATGTACTGGACATGCCAGTACAAAAAAAAGTGGACAAGGCGAAAGCTCTTCTAAAGGCATCAGAATTTTAGCTCTTTTTAATTCTCTTGGTAATATAAATGAGAAGGAAACTTTGGGAGGCCTGAATGGTAGGGCCTCTCTTGTTACTACTTACTATGCTATAAACAAGTTGAATCTAATTGTACTTCAGAATTCATTCGTTCATTCAACAACCAAAAAATCAAACACTTGCTAAGTGCAAGATATTAAGCAAGGTGCGAGCTATATTTATTTTATTATTTTTTAAAATATATATTTTTATTGATTTCAGAGAGGAAGGGAGAGGGAGAGAGAGATAGGAACATCAATGATGAGAGAGAATCATTGATCAGCTGCCTCCTGCACGCTCCCCACTGGGGATCGAGCCCACAACCAAGGCATGTGCCCCTGACTGGAATTGAACCCAGGACCTGCTGGTTTATAGGTTGATGCTCAACCACTGAGCCCCAGTGGCTGGGTATGAGCTATATTTAAAACAAAAAAGAAATGGTCTTGGTCCTTAAAAAGTTTACATCCTGGTCGCTTATCTGTTCACTACCGTTTAAAGGCAGCCCCAGAAGACAAATAGTCTTTTTGAACTTATTAAGTTTTTCCCCTTTTGTATCACAGTCCATTATAGGTGGTATTGTATATTGCTCTTTTATCTCCTTTATCTTATTTAATCACTAGAGGCTCGATGCACGACATTTGTCCCCTCAGCCTAGCCTGTGCCCTTTAGCAGTCCGGGAGCCCTCTGGGGATGTCAGACATCCTTAGTGCTGCCGCGGAGGCGGGAGAGGCTTCCGCCACCACCGCTGAGCTCACCAACCATCAGCCCTGCTTGTGGCTGAGCAGCGCTCCCCCTGTGGGATCACACTGACCACCAGGGGGCAGTTCCTGCATTGAGCGTGTGTCCCTGATGGTCAGTGCTCGTCATAGCAACCAGTCATTCCACCGTTCGGTCAATTTGCATATTACCCTTTTATTATGTAGGTTTAGCACCACTTTGTGAGGTCAATGAGGTTAGTATAAAATCTTTCATTTGTAGTTGAGGAAATGAGATATTATATAAGTCAATCTCTCAGCTGGGAAAAGTCAGGCCCCTGGACCTCACTTGGTGAAAGGCCTTTGCTCCCTCCACTTCCCCACTATCTGTATGTAGCCTCTTTTACTATTTTAATCATATTGAGCAACCAGAAGACTGAGCTTCTGAAGGCTCAGTGTCATATATTTCTTTGAACTACTCCAAACATTTAACATAATGCTGAAGATATTGTTAATCCACATGGATTGTCTATATTGACTTAGTGAGATTTAAGTTAAAATTTGAAATGTGCTTAAAAGAACTGACAAGGTATTTCAAAATCACCTCTACAGGACCTATAAATTATAGGGGTATTGACATGGACTTCTTCCTTCCCAAATGACATTTTTCTGGATGGGTTTAATTTACTGTGGGTTAGGATAATTGAGAAGGGATGAGACCATTACCTGTGGGACTTAATGGCTGGAGGTCTTACTCATACACTTCATTGGAAGTAAATGCATGAGTAATTCTTGTGTGGCTTAAATAGGCCCAGGATTTCACTTGGGAGATTATGATTTTAATTTAACATATCCTGCTGTACAGTGTTTGAAATGTTCAGCCAGCAGCGATCCCTGGGAGATGAAAGCCCAGTTGTGTTTATTTTAAGAGACTTGCGGTTCTTTGCCAAAGCCAACATTCCTGGGCAATGAATAGCGGGAGTGAATCATTCGAAGTAGGTGAGAGGTCAGAGCCTGAAGAAGAAACTGGAAGTTGAAAGGTTTTCCTCAGTCAAATGGCAGGCATTTGAAAAGGCATTTATAAAGCAGAAGCTATTAAGGAAACAGGCCTTTCTTTTCCAAGATGAAATCTTTTGCAGGTGAATTCCAAAGACTTCCTCCTTGGTTCCACCTAATTAGTCCTGGTGTTGTTCACCTTACCTGGAAATCAGAGTGGAGAAATACCCTGGTTCCTGTCTCTGGTTCTGGGCATTGGCTTCATTGGGGAGAACAGTAGTCACGTTTTGAGGGCAAGGTAGGCACATTCTCTGTTAGAAGCAGGCTGGCATACTGCTCATGTGGCATGACTTCAGTGAATATCCAAAAAACCTTCATAGCCATTCCTAGATTGCTTATGTATCAAGCATTATGGAATGTCAACAAGTATGGCAAAGCCCAGCCAACATGGCTCAGTGGTTGAGCATCAACCTATGAACCAGGAGGTCATGGTTTGATTCCAGTCAGGGCACATGCCTGGGATTGTGGGCTCGATCCCCAGTGTGGGGCGTGCAGGAGGCAGCCGATCAATAATTCTGTCTCATCATTGATGTTTCTGTCTCTCTCTCCCTCTACCTTTCTCTCTGGAACCAATAAAAATATATGTTAAAAAAAGCATGGCATTAAAGGTTGAGGATAGAACAAATATTTATTGAGCACCTACTGTGTAGCAGGGACTTATTTAATCCTCACTCATCTAATAATGTGGATATTTTAATGGATGAAGAAACTGAAGCTTATAGAATTGAAGTCACTTAGGTAGCTAGTGTTTGAGACAAGATTCAAAGCTGAATAGGATGGAAAGGAACCTTCTTTTACCACCAGCTATAATAACTGGAATAGAAAGAGTAACCAGTTCATTCTCTGACTACTGCTTATGAAATGCAACTTCTATCTTTATAAGAAAGACAAACGCCCTAGCCAGTTTGGCTCAGCGGATAGAGCGTCAGCCTGTGGACTGAAGGGTCCCAGATTCGATTCCGGCCAAGGGCACATGCCTGGGGTTGCAGGCTCGATCCCCAGTACGGGGCGTGCAGGAGGCAGCCAATCAATGATTCTCTCTCATCATTGATGTTTCTATCTCTCTCTCCCTCTCCCTTTCTAAAATCAATAAAAATATATTTTAAAAAAGAAAAATAAAAGGCAAACAACAAACAAACCAATGTCATGCCATTCACTATACCCTAGAGCAGTGGTCGGCAAACTGCGGCTCACAAGCCACATGCTGCTCTTTGGCCCCTTGAGTGTGGCTCTTCCACAAAATACCACCTGCAGGCGCGCACCTACAGTGGGACTGAAACTTCGTGGCCCATGCACAGAAGTCGGTTTTCGGCTCTCAAAAGAAATTTCAATTGTTGTACTGTTGATATTTGGCTCTGTTGACTAATGGGTTTGCCGACCACTGCCCTAGAGTATTAGAAAGGAAATACTCTG
This sequence comes from Plecotus auritus, assembly GCF_963455305.1. Lineage (NCBI taxonomy): Eukaryota > Metazoa > Chordata > Mammalia > Chiroptera > Vespertilionidae > Plecotus > Plecotus auritus. The sequence goes on along the minus strand of NC_137784.1, from coordinate 140,846,189 downwards.
TAAGCCCAGCCTTAGCAGAAACTAAATGAAAACAAATCACAAAAGATACCAAAGTTTGGCCTAGTCTCTGTCCTCAGGGAACAAATGGTTCTATATATGAACAGGGCCTGAAACTTGGACACCAGCGACCTGCAAGGGACAGCAGAAATCTATCTAGTTATCCCTTGAGATATAGTGATGGCATCTCTAGAGGTCCCAGTTTTGAATGCAGGGCCTCATTTAGCAATTAGCCATTATCTTATGGGGCTGCATATGAAGGAAAGTTCAAGGGCAGAAACAGTTCAGGTAAAGCAGTTTCAGGGTAGAGGGCAATCCCTGGGCAGTAACTCTGAGTGCTGGGTAAGGTAGGGAGATGCAAGTTAAATGACCAGGGCTGGTTTGAGGGGGCCATGGTGAAGGCGAGCAGTTGGAAGGCATCTTTTTATTTATTTATTTTTCAATTTTAATAAAAATTCATTAATTAAAGTGTATAGATAAAAAAGATAAGATTATGAGATAAAATTGTTAATAATCATTTAAGGCATGAATTGTTTCTTTTGTGTTATAGGTGCTCATTTATTTTATTCTTTGGTTTTTCGATTAGAGTTGACATTGTTATGTTAGTTTCAGGAGTACAGCATAGTGGTTAGAAAATTAAATAATTTACAAAGTGATCCCCTGATAAATCTAGTACCCACCTGGCACCATATATAGTTATTACAATGTTACTGACTATATTCCCTATGCTGTACCTTACATCCACATGATTATGTAGTAGCTACCACTTTGTACTTCTTTCATTAATCCTCCCACGCCCTCCTCTGGCAAGCAGTCTGTTCTCTGTATCCATGAGTCTCTTTCTGTTTTATCTGTTTATTTTGTGTGTGTATGTGTTTTTAAGATTCCACATATAAGCTAAATCATATGATATTATCTTTGTCCGACTTATTTCACTTAGCATAATACATTCTAGGTCCACCTATGCTGTTACAAATGGTAAGATTTCATTTTATTTATGGCTGAGAAATATTCCATTGTATATATGTACCACATCTTCTTTACCCAACTGTCTACTGATGGACACTTAGGTTGCTCTTTTCAGCATGTTTCTGTGTGTATGTGTGTCTAATCCAAAATGGCCCCCTAATCCTGTGTCACCTAACCTTCCTGTCTACATTAGAAATGATTAATTTTCTCCACAAGCTTCTATTTTCTTTTAATATATATATATTTTTATTGATTTCAGGGAGGAAGGGAGAGGGAGAGAGAGAGATAGAAACATCAAGGATGAGAGAGAATCATGGATCGGCTGCCTCCTGCACATCACCCACCGGGGATCGAGCCCACAACCCCGGCATGTGCCCTGATGGGGAATCAAGCCGTGACCTCCTGGTTCATAGATTGACACTCAACCACTGAGCTGTGCCGGTTGGGCAGCTTCTTCTATTTCCAATTTTCAGAGAGTGGTAAAGGTAACAGATAGGATTAGAGACTGCTTAGCCATGAATGTCCTTTGTCAAGGCTGAGACTAAATCATGGAACGGAGATCTAAATACAGTGGTCAGCCTTTTACTTTTAGAGCAAAACAGAAGAGGTGGAAGGGCTGATGAATTTGAAGAGGGCTGGTTGAAGAGTGACTGGAGGGCTGGGTTTGGTTTTGTGTTTTACAGAAAGCTCCACCTGTGCTTAGCTTCAGGCCTTTGAGATGCAGCCAAAAACTCCTGGGGGAAAAGAGGCCTGGGGCAAAAGGGTTGCTCCTGTTGCTTCTGGAGGGCAATTGGAGTTCCTTTGCACATATTTTCAAGTTAGGTTTTATATTTTTGGCCATAGGACATTTTCTTTTTCTCTTCTAAGATTTATTTTATTATTTATTTTTATATTATAGTTGACTTATAATAATATATTAGTGACATTTCTATGTAATACAGTGGACAGAAGGCATGCACTCTCCTGGGGCTGTGACTTTCATAACTGTCTCATAAAGGCCGTGAGAGGTGGTAGATTGTTGGGGAGGGAGGAACAAACATTAGGGGTTTATTTGTCCAGAAATTTTGGAGGGGGGATGTCTGCATACTGTGGACAGAAAACAATGCCCCAGATGGCAGAATAAACATGCAATTACACATCAGATATTTGGCAGAGGACACTTGGGTCTTTGCTTCCTGCCCTATGTATCAGAAGAACCTTTCTTCTGTGTGCAGGAAATAAGATGAGGCACAAGGCCCCAAAGGAGAGAATGAGGCATAGTGAAAAAGGGGCACCCTGATCTTATAGATCATGGAGATGAGGATTTTAGGTCTAGCCCACTGCCAACCAGCTGTATAATTTTGGGCTGGTCTCGTAACTTCTCTGAGGCTTTCTTTCTTCATCTGAAAAATTATGATATAATTTCTACGTTGTAAGAATATAATGAGAGCTAGATGAGTGTCATAGGATGAGTTCTGCAAAAGAAGCACCAGAGATGAGGATTCTGTGCAAGTGATTTATTAAGAAAATGCTCCCAGGTAGACCAGTAAGGCATAGATAGAAAAGAAGCTAAGCAAAGCCAAGTCCCAGCCCCAGCCTGATCCCACAGGAGTTCTGGAGCGGAAATTATTCCTCAGAGTTCATGCAACTTGAAGGGAGTTGGGCTTTCCCATTACCGCCAGTTATTGGCCAGAGCCTTGGGGTGAAGGATGCAGGTGAATGTAAACTCCCAGGTGTTTCTAGGTCTCTGTATCTGAGGGATAACTTTCAGGTTTGGTATGAACTATTAGGAGCCAAAGGACACTGAATCTGGGAGAAGAGTTCATAGAGAAAGTAGAAGGGCTCCAGGCATAAAAATGACAGTATCTGCTACAATGGAAAAATATTCTTATTGGTCAGCTTTCATCAGGGATTACCCAAAACACATGGACCTGCTCTTAACCACGAAAAGAATACCAGCTCATTCTTCCAGATCTCCAGAGAGAGTATGATCTTCAACTATCTGCAAGTGATCTCATATTGAAAGCCTGGACAAGCAAAGGAACATTGCGAGGAGGTTGTCTAAGGGAAAAGTCATTCCTCTCCTCCACTAGACACTCTATACTCTGTTATTTTACAGGACAGAGAATGGAAGTATGACTTGGTCATATTAGTTCATATTCATTTGTACCCTCTTAGAATCACCTTCACTGTGTAGTTGCTTCATGCTATTAAACCCAACAACCACAGACCTCCAGGAACACACTAGTCATTGTTAAGCTAGTTGCAGCAAAAGAGAACATGTAGCCGAGGAATCCAGAGTGTCTTAGAAAGGGGGTTCAGGCAGGGATCTCTAAGTGGGGTTGGGTTTACTCCAAGTGATTCCGAGGGGGGATTAGGGAAGCATGGGCCATTCTGGACTGGAGCTTTCAAGAAGCAAGGGCAATTCAGTGTTTTAGCATCTGAAATCTTTTCAGATAGAACAAACAAGGCTGGAGTCATCATTGGTAAAAGAACTCATGTTAGAGGAGGATGTTTAGTCATTTTTGTGATTGCCGGTGGCTTTATCTTTATCTTGTTCCAAATATGATCATGGAGTGGCCTGCCCCAGCATTGTTTATGTTAGTGGAGGACATCATGGTCTGGCTGTCAGCAGGTCCGTTTCTCACTTTCTCTGCTTGTCAGCAGGATGTATTTCATTTTCTCAAAGGCACACCCTTTTTCTCTCAGAAAAGTTAAAGAAACAGCCCTACTAAGTTTGTTCCTGCAGCAGCAGTTCAAATTCTAAGGAGCAAGCCAGCCTTTGTACCACCTCGACATTCCACTAAACCCCCGTGGGAGTTTCATTCAGAATTTAACACCAAGAAAAATGATTCTTCATGATAGCAAGGTCTACGCAATCCATTCTACTTCATCCCCCCACATCCCCTTCTAGCTTTTAAGATGCTCAGAGCCACATTTGAATCTCCTTCAGACATTGTACTTTTATGTCATTCCATTTTTCCCTAGTCCTAATTTTCTATTTCTATTTTACTACTTTTTGGTTGTTATTGTTAGCTTTTTCAGATAAAGGTTGGAAGAAATGATTAAGTTTCACTTTGAGCCATGTCGCACAGCTTGAAGTTAACACAAAATTAGATCTTGCATTAGGTCCCAGTTATTTTATGGATGGAATCTGTCTCTTAGAATTTAAGGGTAGAGCATCTATCATTTCCTTTTTCCGTTTCCTTCCTCCCCATAACATAGCACACAGAAAATGTGAAATAGATGCCATTTGGAAACTTTGTCTTTGACAGTAGGTATTTGGGGGATTCCTGCAGGCAGACAGTAGAGGTCAGCATGGAGCTGTGCATGGTGGAGCTCACAGATCTGGAAACAGCCCAGTGGCTCTGAAATGACTTGGGGCTTAAACGTTTGGTTCTGATGTGTATTCTTTTTGCTCTGGTCATACAACAGACAGCACTTTGTGGTGGTCGCCTTCAGCATCACTTTGATAATTTAATTGTTTAGTGAAGAGAAGGTAGCTTTTATATTAAAAATATAAAAAATCCAATATAAGCACTAAGGAACTCCGGGGGAAAAAAAACTGGTTACAAAATATGTTTACTTAAATATTGTGAAATGAGGATGGAAATTCGAAGTGCAGGGTATTTGTCATCTGTTCATGACTAGCAGATGGCCAACTCCTCCTCCTCCTCCTCCTCCTCCTACTTTGCAAGCTGAGTGACTCACATCTTACAGGGTGTGCGAATTGAAATTTCGAAACTCTAGAGTAGAGGTGGCAGTGCCATAACTCCATGCGGGAGGAGTGTGCCAGCCAGATGACTCTGCCAGCCAGCACGCTGCCAAGGACTTCACAAAAATGTCTCTCTCACCGGGAAGAAAAGCCTTTGGATGTCTGTATGTGTGCAATAGACCATTTCTAAAAAGATGCAGGGTATGTTTCAGGCTGTGGGTGAGCCTCTGTGTGTGTGAAAGGGAGCAGGGAGTTGACCAGCCCAGAGTTAGGCAGTCTTTCATCACTCCTACCAAGGTGAATCAAGCAACATGGGCTCACCTGTTTGGGCTTGTGAGCTCTAGAATGCTGGCTAGTCTGCCTCCAGCTTTTGACAGAACAAAGTCTGAGCTATTATCACATGCTCCAATAAATAGGAGATTAAATACAGTTTAAAGAGATACAAGTCATCAAAGTTCAAAGGTGTTTTTTTTTTCTTTTTGGCTTAATTAAAAGGAACTCTGAGTCTACTATGCTTAACCCCCCCAAAAAATAAAATAAAATAAAAAATGAGGGCTGTATTTTAGGCAATTATACCTGTTTAAAAAATAAAGTCATGCCCTAGCCGGTTTGGCTCAGTGGATAGAGCGTCGGCCTGAGAACTGATAGGTCCCAGGTTCAATTCTGGTCAAGGGCACATGCCCGGGCTGTGGGCTTGATCCCCAGTGGGGGACTTGCAGGAGGCAGCCGATCCATGATTCTCTCTCATTGTGGATGTTTCTATCTCTCTCTCCCTCTTCCTTCCTCTCTGAAATCAATAAAATATATTTAAGAAAAATAGAGTCGTGCCAGCCAGGTGGACTAACAGCCAACTTGACTTTTAGCTGCAGATTCCACTTCCCTTCATGTGGTAGCTAGTCACCAAAGATACCAATGAACCACACCTCCTGGTATTCACAGCTTTATGTGGTCCCTTCCTTTTGAAGTCAGAGGAAACCTTGGGTCTCTTGGAACACTTGCTCCAGGTTAAACCAGCTGCTGTGCTAAAAGTCTGACTACCCTGACACCACTATAGTTGGAGAAACTCAAAGTGCCACCTAAAGAGGCTGTGTGGAGAAAGAAAGGCCTGGCAAGCCCCTATCTGTTTCAGGCTTCCCAGCTGATGAGCTAGACTTGTGGCTAAAAAAGCCATTTGGACATCCAGCCTAGTTGAACCTTCAGATGACTCCTGGTGTCATCTGACTGCAACCACCCATGAGAACTGAAAACTATGTAGCTGAGCTCCGTCAAAGAACAGGATCATGAGAGATAATAATAAAGGATTTAAGCTATGTTTTTTTTTTTTTAAAAATGTATTATTTTATTGATTTCAGAGAGGAAGAGAGACGGAGAGATAGAAACATCAATGATGAGCCGAAACCAGTTTGGCTCAGTGGATAGAGCGTCGGCCTGTGGACTGAAGGGTCCCAGGTTCGATTCCGGTCAAGGGCATGTACCTTGGTTGCGGGCACATCCCCAGTGGGAGGTGTGCAGGAGGCAGCTGATCAATGTTCCTAGCTCTCTATCCCTCTCCCTTCCTCTCTGTAAAATATCAATAAAATATATTTTTTTAAAAAAGAAACATCAATGATAAAAGAGAATCATTGATTGGCTGACTCCTGCATGCACCCCACTGGGGATTGAGCCCACAACCCAGGCATATGCCCTGACCAGGAATTGAACCCATGACCTTCTGGTTCATAAGTCAATGTTCAACCACTGAACCACGCCAGTCAGGCATTAAGCTACCATGTTTTGCTGTGGTTTGTTTCACAGCATAGATAGCCTGAACACTTCAGATGGGGGAGGGGGGAGGAAGGGAGGGAGGGAGAGAGAGATCAGGTGGTTAAATAGTAACTGATTAGATAGATTGTGACAACTCAGTTGTTGGAAACACTTTTGATGTGACCTGAACCTCAAACATGTTCTAAAAGACTGTCCAGCCATGGGCAAACTACTGTTCGGCTGTTCTGTCTGGCCCGCGGAGCCGAAAGAGCGGCGGGTTCTCTTGCTCTCCCCTCCGCTCCTTTACTTTGAATTTATATTAGTTCACACAAACACTCCATCCATGCTTTTGTTCCGGCCCTCCGGTCCAGTTTAAGAACCCATTGTGGCCCTCAAGTTAAAAAGTTTGCCCACCCCTGCTGTAGACACTAATAATGTGATGAACATATACTCATGAGTATGTATAATACAGTGAACACAGAATAAAGAATGCCCTTTGTGGCTGTATGACATGGGGACATACTCAATGGAGCTAAGAAGGGGGAGAGAATCTCAAAGTCATCAATACAACAATAGAACTGTCAGCCCTGGGGTCCCCATTTGTTGTTCATTTTTGGTACCTAGAAGTTGGAAATATGTAGATAACTGAAAGATGAACAAAATGCTTTGACAAGTTACTTAGAGTAATGAAGAGAGGATATTATCAAGGAAGATTAAAGGCTCTGAATCGGGACTGAAGAATGGTTAAGGAATGGAAGCATATGAGGGATGTCAGTACCATAGAGAAAGGCATATCTTAGTTAATTGTGCAATTGGGTTAGAGCCAATGTGGGAGGAGTTAAGAAGAGGGACAGAGAGCAATGAAGTCAAGAGAAGAGACGGACCCAGGAGGTATATATAAATAGTGGGATTTTCAGGTTAAACTCTACCCAGTCAGCCACTTCAGCAAGCAAAGTTTGGTTTAGCAGACAGGACCAATGTGCCAACTGGGAGATCTTTGTTCAAGCAGTATAAGCTTGGCAAGTCCTTAATCCTCTCTGGGTCTCAGGAAGGCATGTTGTAACTTATAAAAGGCTCTTCAAAGGCAAAGTATTATATCAATTATAATAAAGCGAGGAGTAGTACTTTATGAAATCTAAGCTCCGTTTCAACTATGAAATCTTATGGTTCCAAACCATAGAAAAAGGTAACATTTTTAAAATGTAAAATTTAGAAAAAGGAACCCTCGTGCACTGCTGGTGGGAATGCAGACTGGTGCAGCCACTGTGGAAGACAGTATGGAGTTTCCTCAAAAAACTAAAAATGGAACTCCCATTTGACCCAGTGATCCCACTTCTAGGAATATATCCCAAGAAACTAGAAACACCAATCAGAAAGGATATATGCACCCCTATGTTCATAGCAGCACAATTCACCATAGCTAAGATTTGGAAACAGCCTAAGTGCCCATCAGCAGATGACTGGATTAAAAAACAGTGGTACATCTACACAATGGAATACTACACTGCGGTAAAAAAGAAGGAGCTCTTACCATTTGCAACAGCATGGATGGAACTGGAGAGATTTATGCTAAGTGAAATAAGCCAGGCAGAGAAAGATAAATATCACATGATCTCACTCATTTATGGAATATAATGAACAACATAAACTGATGAACAAAAATAGATCCAGAGGCAGAGAAACATCGATCAGAACCTCAAGCCTCAGGGAAGGTAGGGGAGGGTGGGGGTAAGGGGGAGAGATCAACCAAAGGACTTATATGCATGCATATAAGTCTAATCAATGGACACAGACAACAGGGGGGTGGGGGCATGAATGGGAGGTGGAGGGTAATTGGGGAATAAGGACACATATGTAATACCACAATCAATAAAGAAATTTAAAAAAAAGTCAATATGAAAAAAACGTAAAATTTAGATAATTTGGCTTATGGATTGGAGATATATATATGTATATATATATGTATATATATCTAAAGCTTTGATTAAGACTTTATGTAATACATATAGGAAAAACTTTAGGTAAGTGCAAGAATCTTTGTTTTATTTCCTGATATATCCCAACTACATAGAACAATGCCAACATGTGGCAGGCACTAATAAAAATATTTGTGGATGATTGGTTGAGTTATTTCTGAGAAACAGAGGCCAAAATTGCCAGAGAGGAAGGGATCGGGGGACTGGATGAAAGAGGTGAGGGAATTGAGAAGTACAGATTGGTAGTTACAAAATAGTCATGGGGATGTAAAGTATAGCATTGGAAATATACTGTAATAACTACTAGTATGTATGGTGTCAGTTGGGTACTGGAAATATCAGGGGGAACACTTTGTAAAGTATATGATTGTCTAATCATTATGCTGTACACCTGAAACTAATCCTTTCTAATAAAAGAGTAATATGCAAATTAACCATCACTCCGTTACACCCACAAGCCACGCCCACTGGTCAATCAGGAGCGAATATGCAAATAAACCCAACCAAGATGGCTACGGCCACAGACAGCAGGAGGGAGGCTTGGGTTTCCCCGGCAATGGAGGAAGCTAAGCTTTCCGCCTGTCCTTGCCGGCCTAGGCCTCCACTCAAGGCTACAAAGTTTCAATGATAGAAGATACATAAACCCAAACAGAAATGGCGGCAGCCATGGAGCAGGAAAGAGCAGGAGGCTAGGGTTGCCCCGGGCGATGGAGGAAGCCAAGCTTTCCGCACACCCCGGCCGGCCCAGTCCTTGCTTAAGGCTACAAAGTTTCAATTATAGAAGATACATAAATTCCAACAGAAATGGCTGCTGCTGGAGCAAGCAGAAGGCTTGGCTCCACTCCAGGCTACAAAGTTTCAATTGTAGAAGATAAATAAACCCCAGATACCAGGGCCTCCGCTTGGGTCGCCAGGGGGCATGGCCGGCCTGCAAACCACTACAGGCCCCTTGCCCAGGCCACCCCACACCCTAAGGGAACCCCCACCCAGATCCAGGACACCCTTCAGGGCAAACCAGCCGGCCCCCACCCATGCACCAGGCCTCTATCCTATCTAATAAAAGTAATATGCAGATTGACCATCACTCCAACACACAAGATGGCTGCCCCCATGTGGTCAAAGATCCTGCCCCCATGTGGACACAAGATGGCCACCACAAGATGGCCAGCAGGGGAGGGCAGTTAGGAGGGACCAGGCCTGCAAGGGAGGGCAGTTGTGGGCGATCAGGCCAGCAGGGGAGGGCAGGTAGGGGTGACCAAGCCGGCAGAGGAGGGAAGTTGGGGGCAACCAGGCCTGCAGGGAAAGGCAGTTGGGAAGGACCCAGGCCTGCAGGGGAGTGCAGTTGGGGGGGACCAGGCCTGCAGGGGAGGGCAGTTGGGAGGGACCCAGGCCTGCAGGGGAGGGCATTTAGGGGTGACCAGGCCTGCAGGGGAGGGCAGTTAGGGGTGACCAGGCCTGCAGGGGAGGGCAGTTAGGGGCAAACAGGCTGGCAGAAGAGCAGTTAGGCATCAATCAGGCTGGCAGGGGAGTGGTTAGGGGATGATCAGGCTGGCAGGCAGAAGCAGTTAGGGGCAATCAGGAAGGCAGGCAGGCGAGCAGTTGGGAGCCAGCAGTCCTGGATTGTGAGAGGGATGTCCGACTGCCCGTTTATGCCTGATCCCACCAGGATCAGGCTTAAATGGGCCGTCGGACATCCCTCGAGGGGTCCCAGATTGGAGAGGGTGCAGGCTGGGCTGAGGGACACCCCCCCCCCGTGCACAAATTTCATGCACCAGGCCTCTAGTATGAAATAATATTGAATGTAAACTGTAATTGAAAAATTTAAAAAAATTTAAATGGCTTAAAAATTGGACACATCCATTTTATAAGACTTTTCTTATCTCTTATATTTACATATTTTTTCTCACTTAGTTCCTTTGCTTGGCAAACACTAATATCCAAATTTCTGAACAATGTTTAGACTGGCTTCACTTCTTCATTTTAAAGATAAATAGAGAAACATGTATTTTCCCCAATAATGTTAACACTAATTTATGATTTTTAAAATTTAAACTTTTTAATAAAATTTCAAACACAGAGAATACCCATCACCCAGATTCAGCAAGTTTCAACAATTTATGATTCTACTTTTATTTATACCTTTACCACTTACTCCCACTGGACTATATGTGACTACTTTAAAAAATAGATTTCCCTACATTAACTTAAACAAAATTTAGTATTCCTTTTATTTTATCCTAGAGTATGATTTGTAGGCCTTTTAATTTCTCAATTATTCAGTAAACTACTGAATTGCAAAGAGTTTCCCTGGGGTGCTATGCTTTTCAGACTCTGGATTAAGTAAAATTGCAACAATTTTAGAAAGGCTTTCTGCGGATGAATCCCTGTACACAGGGTTTTATAGCTCTTCTATTTTAAAAGGGATTGATATCAATTAGATTTCTTGGTTGCAAACATTAGAATTCACTATAGTTAAGCAGAAAACAATCTAATAACTATGAGAAATCTCAATAGACCCTCTGAGAGGAACAGAGACCCAGCCTTAAAGATATATAGGCAGAGCCCTAGCTGGTTTGGCTCAGTGGATAGACTGTCGGCCTGCGGACTGAAGGATCCCGGTTTCGATTCCAGTCAAGGGCAAGTGCCTGGGCTGCAGGCTAGATTCCTAGTAGGGGGTGTGCAGGAGGCAGCCAATCAATGATTCTCTCTCATCATTGATGTTTCTATCTCTCCCTCCATCTCCTCTCCTCTCTGAAATCAATCAATATTTATAAACTGAGTGGCCAGATTATTATGATCTCTGAATGCATAATAATCTGGCCACTCAGTGTATATACTATATAATATAAGGCTAATATGCAAATTGTCCTCTTGACCAGGAGTTCGACCAGGAGGCAGGCTGGCCAACTGCCCATGTCCCCTCCCCCTGGCCAGGCTGGCCGGACCCCACCCATGCACAAATTCATGCACCTGGCCTCTAAAATATATATAAAACACACAAGGTCAATGGAGCAATATATATGTATATATATTGTGGGTGGTGGCAAATTATGATAAGTTCATTAAATATTTTAAAATCAAAATGGTCATTGAAGGAATTTCTAGACTGTATGAAAGGGATAATACAGTATATATTTTTTTTAAATATTTTTATTTCAGAGAGGGAGAGAGAGATAGAAACATCAATTATGAGAGAGAATCATTGATGGGCTGCCTCCTACATGCCCCTCACTGGGGATCAAGCCCGCAACTGGAGCATGTGGCCAGATTATTATGCGTTCAGAGATCATAATAATCTGGCCACTCAGTATATATATATATATATAGCTCCATTGACCTTGGGCAGTGGATATTGAACTGCTGCCAACATTGTCCCTGAAGGCCATTCCCTCTGCCATCACCTCTTCCAAGAATCGTCACCACTGTGTCTGCGGCCTCACATTTGTCTTTTTAAAACTGAAATCTCACTGAGTGCCCTTCAATGGCTGAGTCTGTTCATTGGCTGAGGTCTTTCTACCGTTGCTTCAAGGAAGGCAGGAAGAGTGAGCTTCTATGTTGGGAAAACAGGACAAGTGGGACATTCATCTGACACTTAAGTGTTCAAACATTGTGGGTGGTGGCAAATTATGACGAGTTCATTAAATATTTTAAAATCAAAATGGTCATTGAAGGAATTTCTAGACTGTATGAAAGGGATAATACAGTATATATTTTTAAAAAATATTTTTATTTCAGAGAGGGACAGAGAGATAGAAACATCAATTATGAGAGAATCATTGATGGGCTGCCTCCTACATGCCCCTCACTGGGGATCGAGCCCGCAACTGGAGCATGTGCCCTTGATCAGAATCGAACCCAGGACCCTTCACTCCACAGGCTGACACTCTATCCAATGAGCCAAACCAGCTAGGGCTACAGTTGATATTTTTATCTATATGCTATAAACAATTTATTTTTTCCTTCTCCGGTGGTGGAAAATCATAATTCTTTTTTTCATAATTTTAGCTTTTAAAAAGTCATATATATTATTTGTTCTTCTTTTAATATTTTCTCTCACAAATCATCAAAACTGTCAGTCATTTTATTTATTTTTGAAATATACTTTTGTGGATCTCAGAGAGGAAGGGCGAGGGAGAGAGAGAGAGAAACATCAATGATGAGAGAGAATCATTGATCGGCTGCCTCCTACACACCCGCTACTGGGGATCGAGCCCACAACGCAGGCATATGCCCTGACCAGCAATCCAACTGTGACCTCCTGGTTCATAGGTCGATGCTCAACCACTGAGCCACACATTCTGGCCAAACGTGTTAGTCATTTTAGAGGTCTTCACCACGTAGTAGCATTTTCTCCTCTTCTCAGCTTCCTCCATTTTACCACCTTAAAGTTTTTCTAAAATACTTTGTATTCTAAACCATTCTTTGATACAATATTTAATATTTTCTTTGTTCTGCAATTTTCCCTCATTTAAAAAAATTTTTTCTAAAGCATATATGCTTCCCTTGATAAGGAAGGATGCATCTGAAGGGCAATAAAAAGGTGATGTTGTTAACTAATACACACTAACTCACTCCCCAGGAATTTAACAATTACAGGCATGGTAACATTGTTTCTAAGTGAGGTGAGCCATCTACTTTCTATTAAAAAAGAAAAAAGAAAACAGGTAGACTAAGGAGATAAGACATCAACTCATAAACTTGTAGAGATATAGCAGAATATTTATAATTCATATCAAATCTCTCTAGTTTGACCCATACTATCTACCATGTCATTATCTGCTATTTCCTGAAAGATCATAGTTGTCTTTTCAAATAATATGTGGATTTTTTCCTTTCAAATGATAAAGAGAGCTTTACGTTACGTAAAAAAAATTGAAATGTATTTATCACACATTATCCAGAATAATAAAATAAATATATCAAAGGTCACTCTAGAAAATGATTTTGTGTAAATAACTTATGTTAGCCTTCCCCTGAAAGATTTCTTACAGTTTTCTTCTTTGTATCACTAAAATACCAAACTGTTACTTACAAAATAATCACTAGCATAGTCACTCTAAATGTTTGAAATGTTTAAGTTGTTCTCTATTCCTTTAAGAAATAGAATTTAATAGGCAATTCAGTGAAAATATACTACCTAAATGTTTGATGGCTTGGACTAAAATCAGCCATCAACCAAAGCCTGTTTTATGTTGCTTAGATTTTTTTGAGGGGGCCAGTTCTTTTTTTGTTGTTATTTTTATCATTGAATGTAAATGAAACATTTAAGAGATGAGGGCAAACTGAATGTTAATGTGAAACACGAATATGATCAACTTCATTCTGATTAATCAGCTTCTGGATTTTATGAAAACACAGAGTTTCATGTTAGTGAAGCGTTTTAATATTTTGCAGTCTTTTTACTAGCTTGAGGAAAAATATTAAAATATTATGCCTTTCCATAAAAATGTTAAAGGCTTACTCTGAAACAAACAAAAAATGAGATTTACAACCTCCAATAAACACTGACAAAGCAAAGAAAGAGAAAAGCAAGAATAACTTAAAATAAGCAGTTGGTATTCGTTTTCTATTGCTGTGGAACAAATTAGCACACTTTTTGAAGCTTAAAACATTATGCATTTATTATCTTACGGCTTCCATAAGTCAGGAGTTCGCTTACCACTTATCTGGGTCTTCTGTTTATCAGGTGCTTGACTGAGAAATAATATGCTTCCAGTTCCCTTAGATGGCTGGAAGGATTAATTTCCCTGTGGCTGTAGAGCTCATAGCGGCTTTCTTCTGCAAGGCCCTCAGGAGAATGGAGAGCAACTCTGCTTAGAGGTTTCTATATAAATTGTAATCACCAAAGAGAGATCTCATCATCTTTGCCATCGTCTGCTGGTTAGAAGCAAGCCACCAGTTCTGCTTGCACTCAAGGGAAGGGGATTATACAGGGTGTGAACATGGAGGCATCTTAACATCAAAGCATGGAGTAGAATTCTAACTACCACACATTTGAAACAGTATTCTAACAAATGTCAATGAGATCCAAGGCAGACAGTTTACCAGACAGAGCACCCTTTGATTAACATACTTGTTGGTATATAACTATAAGATTAATAACCACAGGATTCCCAGGTATGTCGAGGATTTAAAGGGAGCATTTGAAAGACTCGTTGGCTATGCAAAACCTAGCAGAAAACCCTGCTGTAGCCCCGGCCAGTTTTCAGTTCTGGGCACAGATGGGCTTCATGAGTCCAGCCTGTGCACAGGGTAGAGGGGGCTATTTGAGTACAGCAAGAACAGACAATCCTGTTTATTTAAAGATATATTTTTATTGATTTCAGAGAGGAAGGGAGAGGGAGAGAGAGATAGAAACATCAATGATGACAGAGAGCCATTGATCGGCTGCCTACTGCACACCCCATACTGGGGATGAGACCACAACCCGGGCATGTGCCCTGACTAGGAATCGAACCATGACCTCCTGGTTCATACATCGACACTCAACCACTGAGCCATGCCAGCTGGGCGGACAGACAATCCTGTTTGTGACACCACTGATGAATTACCTCTACTCAAATGAACAGGTATTGAGACCCTCAAGGGACCCCAGGGTCTGGTTCAGCTACTGCAAGCACAGTCTTCCTTGAATGTCAGCAGTGAGTTTAGTCATCTCTGAGGAGATTCAAACAGAAGTGAGGTCAAACACCCTTATGTGAGAAAAAATAACATGGTAAGTAATAAAATATAGAAATGAAGGGCTACAGTTCCCCCTTTTGAAAGCAAATTTGTGCTACGGGTCTTAAATAAAAATGCTGTATAGGTCGTGAGAGCTTCCAAACTGATAAATGGGCTGTTGACAGCGGAAAGATGTCATACAAGATTGCTGTAGCTTGATATGTATTTTTGTTGAATAAAGTTTTTGTAAAAAAATTATTTGCAATGCTATTTGGATGATTTGTAAAAGCTGTGAATCTTGTTTTGTACCTGTATATTAAACTTAATTTGCCAAAAAAGAAAAAAATTAAAAATGCTATAATCTATATGCATCCTCTTTCATGTATATAAACAGGATTGCAGATAAAACTGATGTGGGAACTAAAGATAATATGCACTTTATATAATTTTCCATATTGTGGAAAGAAGAAATAAACTGTACCCCTGCACTGGTTGGATTCTCTGCAAAGCAGATGCTGAAATGAAGTTAGGAGGAAAAAAGTTTTATTGGGGACTAACACCTGCGAGGAAACAGAATTTGGCATGGAATGTTGCATCTGACACAACTCCATATGGCCCGCAGAGGTCACAGATTTGACTTTCAATTAAAACAGTCAAGAAGCTCTGTGGCTTTGTAGTATCTGGCCCCTGTTTATAATGATGAGAATCCCTGAAGCATCCTGTTGCTGGGAAACTTTCCCATCTTTGAGATGGCCCAGGTGGGTGGTTCTACAGATTACTTGCTCTGCTATTTGCCAAGAGGATTCGACATTTGAATCATTATAACTAAATTCTCCATGTCTACCCCAGGTTATGAGCAAGGCAGTATGCTCTGGTGGTTCCTTTTCTTTTGCTAGTCCCTCACATTTGGGGTTTACCATTATCATCTTCTCTTCTTATTCTAAACATATCCAAAGGAGAACTCACCCACTGCCATGGTTTTAATTTATACCTGTAGAGCAGTGGTTCTCAACTACGGGCTATTTTGCTTCCCAGGGAATCGTTGGCAATGTCGGAAGACATTTTTGGTTGTCATGCCTGGGGAGATGATACTGGTATGTAGAGGACTGAGGCCAGGGTTGCTGCTCCACATCCTACAATGTACAGGACAGTGCCTCACAACAAAGAATCATCCACCCCAAATTGTCAATAGTGCCAGGTCTGAGAAACCCTGCTGTGTAGAGACAACTCACATTCCACGTATCCTGCCCAGGCTTCACTCCCAAGCTCTATATGGCAAGATGAGGAATCTTTCATATATGTGTTTTCTAAATAAAGTAAAAAACAAGGTCATCAGATGAAGAGATGCTGGGGAGCAGAGATGACTTATCCATTAGACATAGTTGTCAGTCACAGTGTCTGCCTGGGGCTCACAATAATTTTAGGGTTCCTATGAAAATGTTTTAATTTTAATTTCTTTTGAAATCAAAAGGAAAAAAATGATGGACTGAGGGAGCTAAAATGGACAAGGAGTGAAGAATAACAGAATGGCAACCTTTGGATCAAGGTGGAAAAGCCTATAAATTAGAGTCCAATTAGGTTAAGAAATGGAAACCCATCTACGGTGTAATAATAAAAGGGTAATATGTTAATTAGACCATCCTTCCAGGTGTCATTCCAGACATCCTTCCAGACAAAGCTGGGGCTAGAGCAAAGCAGCCTGGGTCCTGGGCACCTGCCAGTGGAGGCCAGAGCAAAGCCCGGGTCGCAGGTGCCAGAGGAAAGCTGGTGCTGGCAGCCGGGGGAAGGAAGGCCTACTCTTGCACGAATTTTCGTGCATCTGGCCTCTAGTATGTTATATAATTTGTGAGATTTGAGGGAGCTGGCATGTACCCTGCATACATCAAGAGCTAGAAAATTGAACAATATAGATTAGACACTCTGGGAGTCATTTTGTCAATTTTTCAAACTTGCCAATTTGTCAAGTTCTCTGTTAAATTGCAGCCATTCTTGAGAAAGAAAAGACTATGTTCTTTTTAGTTAGCACCTTAGCATATAGCTAGTTGTGACTGAGCTCTAATAGGGAATAGAACCTTGAATATGGACCTAGGAAGCCAATTCAGATCTACTTGCCAAAAATCAATTCACCTTGTAGAATGGTCCACATGACAAATTGCCAATTGCAGTGTTATTGATTCACCAAAAAATGGTTTCTGTTTACAAGTGTAAAATTTGTAGCAATCTATGTTGAATGAGACAGTTCATCACCCACTGAAGATTTTAAGGTTTTATTTTAGTTAATATAGTTTAGCTTAGACTTAACTTTTAATTTGCTGCAACCTTTTACCATGGTCATTTTGCAGTAGATTTGTCAGTCTCACTCAGTTGAACTTTATTTTTCTTGTGTGAGTCACATTTCAGAAATTGAGCACTTTCAACTGCCTATTGGGAGAAAAATTTTCATGGGTCTCATGTTTCTGCACATCTTGTAAGCAAGATAAAATCTTGTAAGCAAGACAAGACTGTCCTTAGTTCTGGACTGTCTTTTCAAGGATATTTGTTTAGAGAACAGTGCCTTCCTCCTAAGCAAAGGGGAGGAAATATTTCCATTTAGAAAGATTTGGGTTCCCGAAGCTCATAGTTCTTCTCTTGTAATAAAACCTACTGTGTATGTATGTATCATCTGGCATGCTACCCATTACCCTGTAGGAATTGGGACTCAGGGAGCCTGCATGAAAATGCTGATAGTCTAGCTACTGCTATTTCTTTAAGTAATAAATTGTCTTTCACTTCTGACGTAGGAGTCTCCTGTCTTCTACAAGCAACCATGAAACTGTCAGACTAAATTGTTAGATTGCAGGTAGAGTGAAAAATCAGACACTTTCCAGTTCTTGACACTACCTGAGACACATACAAAATATTCATTTTATCAAGTCAAGTTTTAAAAATCTATGAATTTAAATATTACAAAATCTAGGACCTGAATTAAAAATATATTGGATGAAATAGGGTGGTGAAGACCTGGGGGGTGGGGGTAGGGGCTGGATGGAGAGGGGTAAAGGGGGGGAAATGGCAGACATCTGTAATACTATCAACAATATATATATATATAAAATTCCAGGGAAACTTCAAAAAATAAAGTTTTGATTAGTCACAGCAACAACAAACAAAATCTATTGGATGAGCAAATCCCTCTACTGTTCTAAAATCCTTGGTATTTGAGATATGCAAAACACCCGAAATCTGAAATATATTCTGTTTAAAAGGTCATATATCAAAAGTATTGAAAAATCTAGAATACATTAAACTTTAGTTGTCCATGATGAAAGGCTATGGCAAACAGCTGCAGAAACACTAAAACTAGACTCAGCGATATCTCTGTGCCAGTAACCTAACTGCACAAAGATCTTCAAGAGCTGCTACCATCATCTCAGCTAATTAGAATGGCTATAAATATTGTAAATGGTTAAATGGATCAAGTTTTTCAAAATAATTTGGTACACTTGGAAAATTTTTCAGTCATTAACTTGACCTAGAAAATGCAGCAGGGGGAGGGACCAGAGAACTTGAAGGTGTGTGGGAAGCACTATGGCAAATGTCCCGAGCTGTATGGCTTAATCAAGAACATCAGCCGAAACCGGTTTGGCTCAGTGGATAGAGTGTCGGCCTGCGGACTGAAGGGTCCCGGGTTCGATTCCGGTCAAGGGCATGTACCTTGGTTGCGGGCACATCCCCAGTGGGGGGTGTGCAGGAGGCAGCTGATCGATGTTTCTCTCTCATCGATGTTTCTAGCTCTCTATCCCTCTCCCTTCCTCTCTGTAAAAAATCAATAAAAATATATTAAAAAAAAAAAAAAAAAAAAAGAACATCAGCCTGCAGCCATGGGAATTTTCATAGACACATGAGAGCTAGTGTCACGTGGCCTTTCTACACGAAAGCTGGTACAGAATAATGTCTCCATCAAACTAAAACAATCACCTTTTAGAGGCTCTGGTGATTAAGAGCTGAGGCTTTCTGACCTGGCTCTAAGACCTGGTTCTTATTACAGTTTCACTAATTCCTCTAAGCCTCAATTTCTACATCTTAAAAGTAGAGATAATTACAGTATTTGTTTCTCAAGAATACTGGTAGGGTCAATTGAAATATGTGTTTAAACTGCTTAACATGAGGTCAGCCACATAGAAAGTGCTTACTAGCCTTAGTGAGACATTATAATACAATTTATTTTGTGGATTGTAATTTCAGAGCCTTTTATCAAATACATTTCTTTTCTCGCTTACTTTTGCGTTCTGGTAACTTTTTCTTTACACATTTGGGGGGGAAAGTTACAAAATATAGTACTTTCTAAAAGGCTGCATTAATACTGGGTGGGATCGATGTGTTTTATTTATTATTATTTTTAAAAATATATATATATTTTTAATTTCTTTATTGATTAAGGTATTACATATGTGTCCTCACCCCCCCATTGCCCCCCCCTCCCTCACTCATGCCCTCACCCCCCTGGTGTCTGTGTCCATTGGTTAGGCTTTTATGCATGCATACAAGTCCTTTGGTTGATCTCTCTCCCCCTTACCCCCACCCTTCCCTACCTTCCCTCTGAGGTTTGACGGTCTAATCCAGCCGTGGGCAAACTACGGCCTGCGGGCTGGATCCGGCCCGTTCGGCTGTTCTATCCAGCCCACGGAGCCGAAAGACTGGAGGGTTCTCTTGTTCTCCCCTCCACTCCTTTACTTTGAATTTATATTTGTTCACACAAACACTCCATCCATGCTTTTGTTCCGGCCCTCCGGTCCAGTTTAAGAACCCATTGTGGCCCTCGAGTCAAAAAGTTTGCCCACCCCTGGTCTAATCCATATCTTTATTGATTTCAGAGAGAGGCAGAGAGAAATGTGAGGAGGAAATTGGGTGGCTGGCATCAGGAAATGTGGTGCAAAAGCCGGTATAATCTGCAGAGGGTCTGTGTCTGCTTGTGTTGGTTTTGGTTTCTTCAGTGGCAAAAGCTGCTGGGTTTTTCTAGGGAAGGTCACTGGAAACCACCATGGCTCCCACTGCATGATGCTCCTGGTAGGTAGGCCCTGGTTTTCTTCCTCATTCTTAGGTGTCTCTATACATTTCAGCTTGGCCAGGCTCTGGGTTGGGTGAAACCCAAGTGGAAACTTGTGCAGTTCCCTGAAGGTTTGGGGAAGTTGGTCACTCACACTGCACTTCCTTTCCCTGGGAGGGGGAACTATTTTTATCTAGAAGTTCCCTCTTGTCCCTGAGCGAGGCTGGCTGCTTGTGGGATGGGATGGTGCTGGCAAAATGAAGCTGCCTTCCTTCCCTTTTTGTGTGGTTCTTCTCAAGTGCTTTGCTCCACTCTGTTGCTGATGTTCCTTGCCCTGTGGAAGCTGTTTTGGTTCACAGAGAGCTAACTGTTGATCTTTGCGGAGGGTCAGAGGCTGGAGTCTCTTACTCCACCATCTTGATGGTGTCACTTCATTTTTTATTTTATCCTTACTAGTTTTTCCTCTGCTTTCAGTTACTCAGATATGTTTTCAAGTTCCTGATTTGGATGTAGTTATTTACTTTTTATAACATATTTTATTATTGTGAAATTATTATAAGACATTTCCATAGCTCTTATTTTTCAGTCACTCATAGCCACACTGTATTTACTTACCTTTCTGAGTATCAGTAATATCATTCTAAAATGGCCAATCTTAGCCCTAGCTGGTTTGGCTCAGTGAATAGAGTGTCGATCCATGCACCAAGAAGTCACTGGTTCGTTTCCTGGTCAGAGCACATGCCTGGATGGTGGGCTCGATCCCCAGTGGCGGACATGCAGGAGGCAACCGATCAATGATTCTCTCTCATCATTGATGTTTCTATCTCTCTCTCCCTCTTCCTTCCTCTCTCTCTAAAAAAATTGATAAAAACACATTGCCCTAGCTGGTTTGGCTCAGTGGATAGAGCGTTGGCCTGCAGACTGAAGGGTCCCAGGTTCGATTCCAGTCAAGGGCACATGCCTGGGTTGTGGGCTCGATCCCCAGTGGTGGGCATGCAGGAGGCAACCAATCAATGTTTCTCTCTCATCATTGATGTTTCTATCTCTCCCTCTCCCTTCCTCTCTGAAATCAATAAAAATATATTTAAAAAACACATTAAAAATGGTGTTGGGAAAATTGTATATCCAAAACCAAACGAATAAAATTGCACCCTTATCTGAAGTCATGCACAAAATGCACTTGAAATAGATTAAAGTCTTAAGGCTAAGATCCAAAACTGTAAATCACCTACAGAGAGCATAGGGAAAAGGCCCCTTGAAATTGGTCTTGGTAATGATTTATTGGATATGATGCCAAAAGCATAAGCAATAAAATAAAAAACAAACAAGTGGGACTATATCAAAACAAAAAGCTCCTGCATAGCAAAAGAAACAATCAACAAACTAAAAAAGCCATCTATGGAATGGGGGGATAGATATGCAAACCGTATATCTGGTAAGGTGCTAATATCTAAAATATATGAGGAACTAATACAACTCAATAGCAAAATAATAATACTACTATCAATAATAATAACAACAGATAATAATAATCTGATTTTAAAGGGGCATATGACCTAAAAAGACATTTTTTTCCCAAAGTAGAGTCAAATGGCTGACAAATATATAAAAAGGTCCTCAATACCACTAATCATCAGGGAAATACAAATCAAAACCACAGTGAGATATCACCTCCCATCTGTCAGGATGACTATTACCAAAAAGAAAAGATGTAAGTGTTTGTAGAATGTGGAGATAAAGGAACCCATGTACACTATTTATGGGATTATAAATTGGTGCAGCCACTCTGGAAAACAGTATGGATGTTCCTCAAAAATTAATAATAGAACTACCATATGATCCAGCAATTCCACTTCTGAGTATGTGGGTATATATCCAAAGTGAATAAAATTAATATGTCAAAAAGATATCTATATTTCTATGCTCAATGCAGCATTATTCACAATAGCTAAGATATGGAAAAACCTAAGTGTCCATCAATGAACACATGGATAAAAATTATATAAGTTTGTACACATGCATAATCAAATATTACTCAGCTATAAAAAGGAAATCTCACTGTTTAAAATAATATGGATGGAACTTGAGGATTTTATGCTAAGTGAGATAAGTCAGACAAAAAAGTACAAATACTGTAGATTTCACTTACATGCAGAATCTAAAAAAGCTTAACTCATAGAACCAGAGAGTAAAATGGTGTTTGCTGGGGGTGAGGGAGAAAATGAAGAGATGTTGGTCAAAGGTACAAAGTCCCAGTTATAAGAGCAATAAATTCTAGGGACCTAATGTACAGCATTATGACTATGGCTAACAATACTGTATTGCATACTTGAAAGTTGCTAAGAGAGTAGATCTTACATGCTCTTACCATAAGACAACAAAATGGTAATTATGTGAGCTAAAGGATGTGTCAACTATCCATATTGTGATAAAATTTTTGCAATATGTAAGTGTATGAAATCCTCACATTGTAAATTTTAAGCTTACACAGTGTTATATGTCAATTTTATCTCAATAGAGCTGGCAAATGTGTGTGTGTCCAAATTTCCACTTTTTATACGATACCAGTCATATTGGATTAGAGACTCATCCTACTTCAATATAACCTCATCTTAACTAATTACATCTTTAACACTATTTCCAAATAGGGTCCCATTCCAAGGTAATGGGGGTTAGAACTTCAGCATATGAATTTGGGGCAACACAATTCAATACATAACTATGTTTCAAATATACACATAAAGCATAGTTTATGGATATGTAGGTAGGCAATGAAAGTCTGAAACATCATGGAAATGTTATCATCCAATTCAAGGATAGTAATTACCTCCAGAGAGTGAGGGAAATGGGAGGAAATGTTTGATAATAACACTAACAGTATCTTTAACCTTATCTAAAAAAAAAGTTCTGTAGCCAATATATCAAAATAACTGTTAAATCTGAGTTCTGAGGGTCTGTTTTATGGATGTATGTTGCATTATTTTCTGAACTTCTCTGAATATTTTATAGTTTTAAGTACAAAATAGTAATTCATTTCTTCATTTCCTAGAAAAAAGCTACAGTGGAATTGATTCACTAATTCTAACAGTCAGCTTTTTCTCCAACAATTAGAATATGTCATGTATTTTCATTTTATAGTCAAGTAAAGTAGTTGCTTTGCTTTTAGTTCTGTTATTTATAAAAAATATACACCTTTAAAGGTATGATCACACTCAGTGGGCTAAAATGCTTCCATTATGAGAGGTGAGCAGTATCTGAGACAGGCGGAGGAAAGAAAAAAATTCTAACCTACTGGCATTTCATGCTCACTTCATGACTGACTCTTTTTGACTGAAATGGGGGTAGGAACATGAAAAATCTTTAAAATTATTTTTTCTCCCCACCCCTGCCATTTTCTTTCTCCCTCTCTTTTATATTCTGGCTTGTGTGGTTCAGTTCATTTAAAACCCACTTGTGAATTTGTTTTCTACCCAATACTGACTGCATATATTTACACAAATTAAGAGGAGATCTGAGTCCAAGGATTCAAAGTCTAATCCTCCTTCACCAATAGCTAACTGCTCACTTTGGGGGCAAATCTCTAGATGTTTACTTTTTAAATCTAGAAAATGAAAGATTTGGATTAAATAGTCCCAGATCTAAATGTGTTTAGAAGAACAAAGGTGATTGATGGAGCAGGACATAAAAATTTTATGTAACGTGTGAAAATCTAAAAATTTCAGTTAAATATGTATGTGTTTTCAATTGTGATGAGTTAGGTAGCTGACATGATTAACTTTTTTCTCAAAGTGGAGCACAATCACCTGTTTTGCTGACATCATGACATGTAGACACACTCTATGTCAATCTGACTCAATTATGCAGCTACCTACATAACATTATCCCCACACTAAGACTTTCAAAAGTCCTTCTTGACAATAAGAAGGACAAATAAATCTGTATAATCCAGATGCCAGATGTACCTCTCACCCATTAGCATTGGGTATGTTTTTTCCCTGAGTTGAACTTGATGCAATCTTGGCTCCCTAATCAACCACTGCAAGAAAGCCAATCATACTAAATATATTCTAGATTTTGTGGAAGATTTTGTGAGGTCACTGGGAAGAATTTCACATAGTATTTCATTTGAATACTCCCAAACAAAACTACCTCGCCTCTAAGTCTCTTCTTTGAACTTCCGGCTAGTGGCTTTCTCTCCTTCCCCAAACTTTGCCCCAAACAGTGCCTAGTTAGCTTCTCCTCCTTGGAAGACTTTGGGCCTTTCAGACTCAATCTTCCCTTTCTGTACCTTTATCTAAGTATCTTTTTTTTTAAAAGCTAGTCTACAGATTTTATTTATATGCCTACAAATAAAATAGAAAATCTTTTTCTAGATAGTACGATCAAATATTCCACCTCTAGGCATTTGCAAGCAAAAATATTTTGCTTGTTGAAGGCTGTATTTGATATGGAAATAGCCTTTTTGGCTCTAAAGTCTTGAGTATGTACAATGCCTTAGACTCCTGTCTCCAGGAATTGTGCCCCTTACCTCCAACACAGCACATGCAGCAGACCTTTCATGCTATTTCCCAAGCACCATTTTGTTAGCTAATACTAAAATTGCCTTGGACCCAGTCTCTAATTCCATTAGAACCTGATCTACTCAGAAGGCTGGCTTCCTCACTCTATCCAAATTCAGTTGGAAAAATCTACTTAATTAGAAGGAAAAATAAGAAAGTTGTTAAAATTGTGCAAGTGCAGTTTTCTCAGATGATTAGACACATTTTCTTTTAAAAAGAATAAATAAAAAGGAAAGAGGGGCAGAATAATTATGGTACAGGTTTTACTTTCTTAAAGTTTGAATAAAATTAGCATAATTTCCCTTTTATTAAACTAGAGTAGATAGAAAGCACATTATAGACAGTGTAGGTGGAGATGTGGGTGGACACATAGAAGGGTAATGAGAGAGCATTAAAAATACAGCTGAAATAATGAGCATGTAATAGGAAGAACAGCAGTAAGGATCAGGCTGGAGGGTGGAAGGATGCTTGCTTTGATCACTGACAAAGGGGATGGAGGCCAGAAAATAAGATAACCATTCAGCTGAACTGCGAGACTGGAACAGCCTGGGCTAAAAGAGCTGGGCATAGATGGGAAGAGAACAGGGGACACGTTGTGCTTAAAGGGGAGAAAAGCATAATAACATTCATTAAAATATCTAGTTTTATCCATATAAACCACGATGGAAATAGAAGCTACAAAGCTTGCTTCCCTTTGATCTGGAGCAAATTTGTTAGAATATAGAACACTGGGTTTGATGATTCTTTTGTCTACCCCCCTTAAAGCATGGATAGCACAATCCTTTACACACACCTTCCCTGCTCCATTCATTTTACAAATGAGGAAATGAAGACCTAATAAAGTTGTGCAAAAGAAGTGATTTTTAAATATTGCTTTGTGAG
Organism: Plecotus auritus; assembly: GCF_963455305.1. Classification (NCBI taxonomy): domain Eukaryota; kingdom Metazoa; phylum Chordata; class Mammalia; order Chiroptera; family Vespertilionidae; genus Plecotus; species Plecotus auritus. Next base: position 140,820,683 of record NC_137784.1, on the reverse strand, counting down.
TCAGACAACCAAATCTCCATATGTGATTTCTACCAAAAGGGTTCTGATGTTTCACATATAGCAGAAAATGAATCAACAAATTATTAACAGGATTTGAAGCAATTGATCTAAACAAAATCCAACACCCATTTTTGATAAAAACTCTCAGCAAAGTGGGAATAGAGGGAACACATCTCAACATGACAAAGGCCATATATGACAAACCTACAGCAAACATCATACTCAGTGGACAAAAATGAAAACTATTTCCCCTAAGAACAGGAATAAGACAGGGATGTTCACTTTCACCACTCTTATTCAACATTAGGGGCCTAGTGCATGAATTCGTGCACCTTGAAAGGAACGGTGTGCTGTGAGGCTGCAGTAGGCACAGGGGCGGGTCTTGGCCCATCCTCTGCATCCTGCCCGGCCCCTCCCACCACGGCCCCTGGTCCCCTGTCTGCTGGCAGCCCCGCTGCCGCCGCAGCTGCTCCCACACGCTGACAACACCAGCCCCACTTGCACCCACTGATGGTGTGGAGTGATTGGGGCTGGTGCCAGCAGTGGGTGCGAGTGGTGGCTGCTCCCCCAATCATCCCTCAGGAGCAGGGGGAGGTGGAGAAGCCCTCAGGGGCAATTGGGCTAGCAGCCACCACTCACACCTGCTGATGGCGCCGAATGATCAGGACCGGCAACCAGTGCGAGCAACAGCTCAAACACTGGCTGTGGGTGTGAGCAGGGCCAGCACTGGCAGTGGGTGCGAGCAGTGGTTCTGGCGCCAGCAGCAGGTGTGAGCGGGGCTAGTGCCAGCAGCAGGTGTGAGCGCCAGGCGGGACCACGGCATGTGGGAGCAAAGAATTTTCAGTAACCACCAGAGGCTCGCCCCAATGACAGCTACTGGCACCCCGCCTTGGTCTGGCAACCCTGCTCACCTGCTCCACGATCCCACCACGGCCAATGCCTGCCATATTCCACACATGCCCCCTGATGGTCAGCGCATGTCATAGCAACCAGTTGTTCAGTTGTTCTGGTAATCCAATTAGCCTTTTATTATATACAACTAGAGGCCCAGCGCACAAAATTCGTGCACCAGGGGGCGGTGTCCCTCACCCAGCCTGCACCCTCTCCAATCTGGGACCCCTCGAGGGATGTCCAACTGCCCGTTTAGGCCCGATCCCACTGGAATCCCACCTGCCCTTGCTGGCCCAGGCCTTGAATCAATGCTACAAAGTTTCAATTATAGAAGATAAATAAAGCCCAACAGAAATGGTGGCAGCCATGGAGCTGGAGAGGCCTAAACGGGCAGTTGGACATCCCTCTCACAATCCAGGACTGCTGGCTCCCAACTGCTCGCCTGCCTGCCTTCCTGATTGCCCCTAACTGCTTCTGCCTGCCAGCCTGATCACCCCCTAACCACTCCCCTGCCAGCCTGATTGATACCTAACTGCTCCCCTGCCAGCCTGTTTGCCCCTAACTGCCCTCCCCTGGAGGCCTGGTCACCCCTAACTGCCCTCCTCTGCAGGCCTGGTCACCCCTAACTGCCCTCCCCTGCTTGCCTGATCGCCCACAACTGCCCTCCCTTGCATGCCTGTTTCCTCCCAACTTCCCTCCCTTGCTGGCCATCTTGTGGTGGCCATCTTGTGTCCACATGGGGGCAGGATCTTTGACCACATGGGGGCAGCCATCTTGTGTGTTGGAGTGATGGTCAATCTGCATATTACTCTTTTATTAGATATGATAGAGGCCTGGTGCACGGGTGGGGCCGGCTGGTTTGCCCTGAAGGGTGTCCCGGATCAGGGTGGGGGTTCCCTTGGGGTGTGGGGTGGCCTGGGCGAGGGGCCTGTGGTAGTTTGCAGGCCGGCCATGCCCCCCAGTGACCCAAGCAGAGGCCCTGGTATCTGGAGTTTATTTATCTTCTACAATTGAAACTTTGTAGCCTGGAGTGGAGCCAAGCCTTCTGCTTGCTCTGTGGTGGCAGCCATTTCTGTTGGGATTTATGTATCTTCTATAATTGAAACTTTGTAGCCTTAAGTGGAGGCCAAAGCAGGCCAGGGCTGCAGAAGCTTGGCTTCCTCCATCACCGCGGGCAACCCTAGCCTCCTGCTCTTTCCAGCTCCGTGGCTGCCACCATTTCTGTTTGGGTTTATGTATCTTCTATCATTGAAACTTTGTAGCCTTGAGTGGAGGCCTGGGCTGGCAAGGGCAGGCAGAAAGCTTGGCTTCCTCCATTGCTGGGGAAACCCAAGCCTCCCTCCTGCTCTCTATGGCTGCAGCCATCTTGGTTGGGTTTATTTGCATATTCCCTCCTAATTGGCTGTTGGGCGTGGCTGGTGGGTGTAGCAGAGCAATGGTTAATTTGCATATTACTCTTTTATTATATAGGATAGTACTGGAAGTACTAGCCATAGCAATCAGATAAGAAGAAGAAATAAAAGACATCCAAATTGGAAGGGGAGAAGTAAAATTCTCATTTTTCACAGATGACATGATATTGTATATAGAAAACACTAGAAAATCCACCAAAAAACTACAGATTTAATAAATTATTTTGGCAATGTAGCAGGGTACAAAATCAACACCCAAAAATCGATGGCTTTTTTATACACCAAAAATGAATTTCCTGAAAGAGAAACTAAACAAACAATCCCATTTACCATTGCAACAAAAAAATTAAGATTCTTAGGAATAAACTTAACCAAGGAGGTAAAACACTTGTACTCGGAAAACTACAAGTCATTGAAAAAAGAGATAGAAGAAAATATAGACAAGTGGAAGAACATACCATGTTCATGGATTGGTAGAATTAACATCATTAAAATGTCCATACTACCCAAAGCAATATACAGATTCAATGCAATCCCTATTAAAATACCAACAGCATATTTCACAGATCTAGAACAAATACTCCAACAATTATATGGAACCAAAAAAAGACTCTGAGTAGTTGTAGCAATCTTGAGAAAGAAGAAAAAAGTTGGAGGAATCACAATACCAGATATCAAGTTATACTACAAAGCCACCATAACCAAAACAGCCTGGTACTGGCACATGAACAGGCATATAGATCAATGGAACAGAAATGAGATCCCAGAAACTGACCCAAGCCATTATGCTCAATTAATATTTGACAAAGGAGGCAAAAACATATAATGGAGTCATGACAGTCTCTTCAATAAATAGTGTTGGGAAAATTGGACAGATACATGCAAAAAAAATGACACTAGACCACAAACTTACACAATACACCAGAATAAACTAAAAATGGATAAAAACTTAAATGTAAGTCAGGAAACCATAAAAATCCTAGAAGAAACCATAGGCAGCAAAATTTTAGACATCTCTCACAGCAATATGTGTATGGATACATGTACTATAGCAAAGGAAACTAAGGAGACAATAAACAAATGGGATATCAAAATAAAAAGCTTCTGCACAGCAAAAGAAACCATCAACAAAACAACAAGAAATGCAATGCAACCATTATGGAAAACAGTATGGAGTTTCCTCAAAAATTTAAAAATGGAATTGCCATTTGACCCAGTGATCCCATTTCTGAAATATATCCTAAGAAATCCCAAACACCAATCAGAAAGGATGTATGCACCCCTACGTTCATAGCAGCACAATTTACAATAGCTAAGATCTGGAAACAGCCCATATGCCCATCAGTAGATGAGCGGATAAAAAAGCTGTGGTACATTTACACCATGGAATACTATGCAGTGGTAAAAAGAAGTCTCTCTTACTCTTTGAGGAAGCATGGAGGGACCTGGAGAGTATCATGCTAAGTGAAATAAGCCAGTCAGAGAAAGACAAGTATCACATGATCTCACTCATATGTGGAATCTAAGTAACAAAATGAACTGATGAACAAAATAGGTCCAGAGACACAGAAGCATGGAACAGAGTGTGGAATCTCAGAGGGAAGGCAGGGGAGGGTGGGTGGGTGGGTGGGAGGTAATCAACCAAAGACCTTGTATGCATATATGCATAACCCATGGATGAAGACAATAGGGTGGTGAAGGCCTGGGGGGGGGCAGGGCACGACTGAAGGGGGTCAATAGGGGAAATAGAGGGACATATGTAATACTTTCAACAATAAAGATTTTTTAAATAAATAAATACAGTAAAAAGTTACTCCCAAATTCCACCTTCTCAGCGTGTGCAACATTTGAGAGCAGAACAGATGGCAGGGCTGCTGTCTGCATTCGAATATTAACCCTAGTGTAGGATGCTGGGTAATTAGAAAACAAAAAGAAGGTCCAGTTCCAAATAATCAAATTAATCCTTTAATGACTGAGAACACATGGTTTGCAAAATCAAAATGTCTCTAGGTTTTGTCATTAAAAACCACAGGACTTTAATTATAACAAGTGGATGGTGTTTTAGATGTGGAGTGATACATGCTAACACCAGGTATAAAGCCACGCCCCAGCTTGGGTTGATTGATTCCTGGAGTGGAGAGAGGTCTGGCGCATGTGTCAGGCCCCGTGTGCAGAGAGGTGAGGATCCAAAGGGAGAGAGAGGGGCAGGAGTGCAAGTAAGGCAGCAGAAAGGAGCATTCTCCTGAATAAGCTGGACGGGGTGCCAGGGGGCCATAGCCCCTTCACTGGGGCCAGCAGCATCAGGCCTTTACAACCACCTCCTTAACACATCATTAAGAAGAGTCCGGTCTACGTAAGTGAGTGTTTCCCAGAAAAATGGATTATTTCTGTCCCCTTCAAATTCATAAGCTGCCCAGAAAGCCCCAGGTTTCCTGTAATGTCTATTAAAAATTCCAGATATTCCAGCAGCATTGTCCAATCCCCACCATTTCCACTAAGAGAAGTAAAGTAGTAACACTAAATTACACTCGTTCTTTCTTAGATGATGTACCCAGTGGAGAGAGGTGTAATATTGGGTTGAATCTGCAATTTCTCAGGGTCATTACTAACATACATGATAGCCTCTTAAAAATTGCAGTACATCTTTTTCTCTTAAAACTAAAAAGCAGAGAAATCATTTCAATTATTAGAGATTGCTTTTTTTCTTTTCAAAATATTAAAACTGAAAGAGTTTACTGTAATGGGGGATGTGAGATAAGGTTGATTTTGATTTCCTGAACGCATGCCACCTACCCAACAGAGTGTACAGCATTCTCAGCATTCTGTTCAGGATTATAGGAATGTGGCCTTAAGGACTTAGGAGAATAGAGAACGCCGGGAATAAAGAGGCAAACTGAAATTCGTGGGTATGAAAAATTCACCCATAAACGTGAAGGTGCTACAATTTATTCATGAGGGGTCCAAGGTAGCAAATAAAGGGGTTGCATTAGGACCGCACATTTCAAACTTTAATCTGCACACGAATCACCTGGGGATCTTGTTATAAATGTAGACTCTAATGCAATGCTCTGAGGTGAGGCCTGAGTTCTGCATTTCTTTTTTTAAAATGTATTTTTATTGATTTCAGAGAGGAAGGGAGAGGGAGAGAGAGATAGAAACATCAATGATGAGAGAGAATCGTTGATTGGCTTCCTCCTGCAGGTCTCACACTGGGGATCGATCCCAAAACCCAGGCATGTGCCCTTGACCAGAATCGAACCCAGGACCCTTCAGTCCACAAGCCGACGCTCTATCCCCAGAGCCAAACCAGCCAGGGATGATTCTGCATTTCTAACACGCTCCCAGGTGATGCTGATGCTGGTGACCTATGGACCATACTCTGAGAAGAGTCTCAGTAAATGCAATCACTAATGAAGGCTATTTTAGGATATATGTATTTACATCCTCTTTGCTACAAGAAAAAAAATGTGGCCATTTATACAGTTGTAGCAATAAAACAAGATAAAAAAAATAAAATAAAGGAGGAAATTGAGTTTAAGGGGGGGAAGTGGGATAGGAAAAAAGCCTAAATCTGAATGGATCAGTTGGCATAGGAAATGCAAATCATCATGCCCTGAACAGTTGCTAGAGAAAGGAAAGAATTTCTGTGTTTTTCATGACCTTCCAAATGCTCAGCAGTAGCAAGTGGCACTAACCACCAAGGGCATAATTTCCTGTGGGTTGCAATGCAGGAAGCCCTAGGTGAAGCAGGCAGCAACCTTCGTCATGTCCTGAGAGGAAATAGAATGGTAACTGTTAGGCTTCATTTTTTAAATAATGTATGTATCTGTACTGGCCAGTGGCACAGTGCCAAAGTATAGATTTATGGGTCTCTGGTGCTCTGGTTTGTTTCAAGGTTTAGATTTAGGATCTCTAGTACAGAAGGACTACATATCCTTCGGTATGGACTTTTTAATACAGAGATGAGTCAGATATTTTTCCAGCTCAGGAAAAAATTGAGTAACAGGATGCATAAAAGGATGTGAAATAATTTTGTTCAAAGCTGAGGAAAAGTCTGCCACTAGGCACAGCCCCTCAAGAGTTGCTAAGATGTAGACTAACTGGCCCTTTAATTATCCACCTTATCAGAAATCTCCAGAATGGAAGTGAGAAGGCTAGATAGTCACTAGAGTAATCTTTGAAGGGAATTTATAGAAAAGAAGACAAATGTGGCATTTTCCCCCTCCTAAAGGGACGGACGTGGGTTTGCACCTGCCCAGCCAAATTTGGATTCTCAAGAGAAGCATTTGGTTAGGGATTTCTTCTGAGTCTTACCGAAATGCCCAATTCTGTTTCTTTAGTGTTTTAAGCCGTGGCATGCTATTAAATGCTTAACAACATGGTCTCCAGAAAAAGAGTGGGTATAGGGAGAGTTCTGGTTTGTAGCATTTGCTGATCTCTGTGGTGGAAATATTCCCATCATGGCCATCTGTAATACTCTCAACAATAAATATTTCTTTAAGTGAGATATCATAGTATGCCTTTATTTAAAATCTTCCAAAAATCCCCTAACATTGTACATTAAGAATACAATCAAACATCATGTACCAAGTCTGGCACCACCAGCCCTTTAATTTTTGCTCTTGATTCGCGTCAAATCACTCTGGTCTGGCCACAGTGGGTATTGTAGCTTGAATTCCCCAGGAAGAGGACTCTGAGATGAAGTTTAATGTACAGAACGTTTAGTAGGGAGTGCCCTTGGGATTAGCCCCTATGAAGGGAAAGAAAGACAGGGGAGTGGGCCTGTGGAGAAATTGAGCTGCAATGCTGGCACAATGACAGACTTGACTGGTCCTACATAGAGCCCTGGGACTAGACATGGCTTTTCAGGGTTGTGCCCCTTTTTTGAAATGAGATGGCTAAGCCTTATACTCCTCACATGAATTGATCACTGGATGTGGCCCATCTTGGGAAAGGTGTGACCTTGGTGGCATGGAACCTCAAGGTGCTGACACTGAAAGTTGTCTGCCCTTAGCACTTCCAGCAGCTGGGCCAAAAAGTCTTTCAATGAAGGGGGCTCTAGATGTTCCACCACACTTTCAGTTCCAGGTCTTTTCCCCTTTGTACATTTTCATGTATTTGTCCTTCTAGCTGTTCTGCTTCCCTCTGGCAATTTGCATAGATGATTCATCCTCATCCTTCAGAAATCAGCTGAAATGTCAATGCTACAGTGAGAGTTTCCTGATTTCCTTCTTTTTGCTTTATGATTTATGACTACATATCTGTTTATTAATTTGTTGTCTCCCGATGAGGCTGAGAACTCTTAAAGGCTGGAAGCACAAATTTAATTCACCTCTGTTTACCACCACTAAACATGGGGCCTAGCCCATAGCAAGGCCCCAATAAATTGTCTACAAATGATTGAATAAGAAGAAGAATGGATGAAATAAAATATAATAAATCTGGTTTCGTTGAACAGAACCTCAGAATACAGTAAATAGTTACAACCAACCAGGAACAATCCAGGGCAAGCATGTCAAACCTATGGCCCAAGGGCTGCATGCCTCGTTTATTTGGCCTGTGTTAGCTTTTGAGTTTGACATGCTTGATCTAGGGTATGTGGAGTGGTACAATCTCCTTAAGTCAGGGGTTTGTGGAGTGAAAAATTCAGTGATAGACAGAGAAGTCAAGGGAAGTCAAACCTGTTGTTGAAGATGTGTTTTATTTAGTCTGCTCAAGCTGCCATTGCAAAATACCATGGTTTGGGTGGCTTCAATAATAGAAATTTATTTTCTCACAATTCTGGGAGGTTGGAAGTCATGGTCATGGTGGCGGCATGGTCAGGTTTTGCTGAGGGCCTTCTGCCTGGCTTGTAGACAGCTGCCTTCTTGCTGTGTACTCACAATGTGGAGAGGGAGAGAGCACTTTTCAAATGTTCATGTGCATTGAAATTTCCTGGGGAAACTGGTTAAAAGGCAGATTCCTGGACTCCATAGCTGGTACTTCTGCATTTTTAATCAGAGCCCCAGGTGATTCTGCTACAGATGAGTGAGTATTACATTTTGAGGAACACCAGACTGGCTAGGTCAGCAATAACTTAGTTTTTCAAACTGAGTTAAACTTTCTGCTACCTCCTTCCTTGACATGACTGCAAGGGCATTGCAGAATTTATAAGGGGTCTACTTGGTGTTTGTGGCTGTGCTAGATGCTTAAACAACAGGTAAAAAGGAAAGCTGATCCCAATAGTCAACAATCCACTCTTTCCACTACACAAGCAGAGAGAGGGAGAGAAAGAGAGATTGAGGAAGAGAAAGGGTGCAAAAGGATTTGCTTTGGGTTAGGGGAGAATTGTTGGGCAGCTCTGGGAGAACCAGGAGGTGGATGCAGCCTAACATAACACCATCACTGAGTGGATTAAGTATAATGACTTTTCTTCAAGTTTTTAAAATCTTTTCTTAACTTAAGGTTTTAGAAAAGTTTTAGGTTCACAGCAAAATTGAGTGAAGGTACAGAGATTTCTCATATACCATCTGCCCTGTCTTCACACATACATGGTCTCCCCTATTATCAATATCCTTCACCAGAGTGGTACATTTGTTATAACTGATGAACCTACACTGACACATCATGATCACCAAAAGTTCATTGTTTACATTAGGGTTCACTCTTGGCATTGTACATTCTATAGGTTTGGACAAATGTAGAATGACATACCCACCACTAGCATATCCTACAGAGCCCTTTCACTGCCCTAAAACTCCCCTGTGCTTCCCCTATTCATCCCTTTCCCAGCCCAACCCCTGGCAACCACTGATTTTTTACTTTCTCCATAGCTTTGCCTTTTTCAGAATGTTATATTGTTGGAATCATACAGTGGGTAGCCTTTTCGGGTTGGCTTTTTTTTCACCTAGTAATATGTCTTTAAGTTTCCCCTCTGCTTTTTTTATGGCTTCATAGCTCATTTCTTTTTATCACTAAATAATATTCCATTGTCTGGATCACACAGATTATTTTTCCATTTACCTGTTGAAGGACATCTTGGTAGCTTCCACGTTTTGGAAATTATGAATAAAGCTGCTATATGCATCCATATGCATGTGTTTTTTGTGTGCAGATGCAAGTTTCCCATTTCTTTGGGTAAGTAACAAGGAGTGTGGTTGCCAGATAGTATGGAAAGAGTATGTTTAGTTTCATATAAACAACAAAGCCCCAAACTGTCTTCCAAAGTGGCCATACCATTTTGCATTCCCATCAGCACTGAAGTTCTGTTGCTCCACATCCTCACCAGCATTGAGTGTTATCAGTGTTCTGAATTTTGGCCATTCTAATAGGTGTGTGGTGGTATCTCATTGTTTTGAGTTTCCCTGATGACATATGATGTGGGGCATCTTTCCACATGCTTATTTGCCATCTGCATATCTTCCATGAAGTCTACTAAGATTTTTTTTTTGCCCACTTTTATCTGCGTTGTTTATTTTCTTATTGTTGACTTTAAAGAGTTCTTTGTATGTTTTAGATAACATTCCTTTTGCAGATATTTTCTCCCAGTCTGGCTGTCTTCTCATTATCTTGACATTGTTTTTTTTAATTGACTTTTCAATGTTGAACCAGTCTTGCATACTTGGCATGAATTTTAATAAACTCTAACTTACCAAGTTTTTTAAAAAATATATTTTTATTGATTTCAGAGAGGAAAGGAGAGGGAGAGAGAGATAGAAACATCAATGATGAGAGAGAATCATTGATCGGCTGCCTCCTGCACGCCCCCCGCCCCCACTGGGGACTGAGCCCACAACCTGGGCATGTGCCCTTGATCGAAATCAAACTCAGGACCCTTCAGTCTGCAGTCTGATGCTCTATCCGCTGAGCCAAACCATCTAGGGCTCACCTTTTTTTTTCATGGATCATGCCTTTGGTGTTGTACCTAAGAAGTCATTGCCATACCCAAGTCATCTAGGTTTTCTCCTATATTACCTTATAGAAGTTGTATAAGTTTTGTGCTTTACATTTAGGTCTGTGATCTATTTTTTTTCTTTTTTCTTTTTTTTTTTTTTGGTATAGCAAAGGTGGAGATTTATTGGAAAACAAGTACAGACTCCCACATGGGGAGAGGGAAAGAGTCCCACAGAATGGACTCCCAAGTAGGGAGGGGGAAAGGGGTCCCCCTGTGATCTATTTTGAGTTAGATTTTGTACAGAGTTTAATGTCTGTGTCTACATTTTCTTTTGCATGTGGAAGTTTCAGCACCATTTGTTAAGAAGGCTATCTTTGCTTCATTGTATTACCTTTTCTCCTTTATCAAAGGTCAGTTGCCTGTATTTATGTGGGTCTATTTCTGGGCTACCTATTCCTTTTTAATATACTTGTCTATTCTTTTGCCAATACCACACTGTATCACTGTAGTTTTATGGTAAGTTTTGAAGTTGGGTAGCATCAGTCTTCCAACTTTGTTCTTCTTCTTCAATATTGTGTTGGCTATTCTGTGTCCTTTGCTTCTCCATATAAATTTAGAATAAGTTTGTCGATATTCACAAAACAACTTACTGGGATTTTTTATTGGGATTGCATTGAATGTATAGATCAAGCTGGAAAAATTGGCATCTTCATGAGATTGAGTCTTCCTATTAATGACTATGGATTATCTCCCCAATTATTTAGCTCTTCTTTGATACCATTTATCAGAGTTTTGAAGTCTTCCTCATATAGGTCTTGTACATATTTTATTATATTTAGACCTAAATATTTCATTTTGGGTGCTAATGTAAATAGTATTGTGTTTTTAATTTCAAATTTCACTTGTTTATTGCTGGTATATAGGAAAATTATTGACTTTTGTATATTAACCTTGTATCCTTCAACTTGCTACAATTACTTACTAGTTCTAAAATTCTTTAGGATTTTTTACATAGATGATCATGTTATCTGTGAAAAAAGACAGTTTTGGTTTTACTTCCCAATCTGTATGTCTTTTATTTTCCTTTCTCATTTACTGTATTAATTAAAACTTCCATTATAATATCTAAAAAAGAGTGGTAAAAGGGGATATCCTTGCCTTCTATATGATCTTACTGGGAAAGCTTCTAGTTTCTCACCAGTAAGTATGATGTTAGCTTTAGGGTTTTTTTTGTTTGTTTGTTTGTTTTTGTAGATGTTCTTTATCAGGTTGAGGAAGTTCCTCTCTCTTTTTATAGTTCACAGAGAGTTATTTTATTTATTATTAATGGTTGTTGAATTTTGTCATATGCTTTTTCTACATTTGGTTAGGATAATTTAATTTTTATTTTTTAGCCTTCTGATATGATGGATTACATTAATTGACTTTTCAATGTTGAACCAGTCTTGCATACTTGGCATAAATTCCATTTGGTCATGCTGTATAATTCTTTTAATACACTGTGGTATTTGATTTATTAATATTTTGTTGAGAATTGTTGCATCTGTATTCATGAGAGATATTGATCTGTAATTTTCTTGTAATGTCTTTTTCTGGTTTTTGTATTAGGTCAATTTTGGCTTCATAGGAATTATTCCCTTTGCTTCTATTTTCTAAAAAATTATAGAGAATATGTATAATGTTTTCATTAAATGTTTGGTAAAATTCACTGGTGAATCCATCTGGGCCAGGTGCTTTCTGTATAAGAAGGTTATTAATTATTGATTCATTTTCTTTAATAGGTCTGTTCAGATGATCTATTTCTTCTTGTGTAAGTTTTGGCAAATGCATCTTCCAAAGAATTGGTCCATTTCATCTAGGTTATCAAATATGTGGGCATAGACTTGTTTATAGTATTTCATTATCCTTTAAATGTCCATAGGATCTATAGTGATGTCTCTTTTTTCAGTTCTGATATTAGTAATTTGTGCCTCCTTTTTCTTAGACTGCCAGGAGAATTTTTTTAATCTTTTCTCTCTTTCTTGATTTCTGCTCTAATTATTATTGTTTCTTTTCTTCTGCTTACTTTGAATTTAATTTGCTCTTCTTTTTCTAGTTTCCTAAGATGAAACTTAGAATACTGATTTTAGATTTTTCTTCTTTCTAATGCATATTTTAGAAAAAAAAGCACTGCTTTTTTGCCATATCACACAAAATTTGATAAGTTGTGTCTCCCTTTTCATTAGTTCAGAATATTTTGAAGGTTCTCTTGAGATTTCTTCGTTGACCCATGCATAATTTTGAAATATGTTGTTTAATCTCCATATATTTGGGGATAATAACTTTGTAAAAAATAAATAAAGGAATATAGTTAAATGTAGACTTTTTTTTTTGTAATCTGGTACAGTCCACCCCAGCACAATCTAGGCTCTCAAAATAAGTGGGAGTTTGAAAAAATTATTTTTATCTCCATGCTAGATTTTCATATTCAACAGGACTCACTTCTTTCTATACCCAAGAGTATTCATGGAGTGCAGGGTCAAGTTCAGCTAACTTGAGGATAACATTTTCTTATTCTAAATTTTAAAAGAACTACCACAGCCACTGTGTACAATGTGGAGAACTGGAATAAGTGGAATCCAGTTTGGCCTCCATTATGATTAAAACTATAGAATAGATAACATTCACTGTTATTACTATTATCCAAGTGTTAATAGACATTTTTTAAACCCATTCTAATCTGGTAACAGAGTTGTCTGTGGAAAGGTAAATTATTTATTTTCTTGCTTTCTGTATTTATATGATAACAGAAAAGTTATATTATTAAATTTAATTTAACTAGGGATTAAAATAGGACTGAAATAGTATGAATTAGTTATAAAAATGAGAAGAGAACTATTAAAATTAACACATTAGTTTTGTATTTATTATTTAACTACTAGTGGCCATGTTGCATGAATTCATGCACATTGAAAGGAAATTAATTAGAAGAAATATTTTAATATCACTATTCGCCCTTTCTCTATAATAGAAGTGTCAACCAAATTCACAATCGACAATGACAGATGGAAACGCACGCATGCGATTGGCGCCAGCAAGAGTTTTATACGTATTACACAGGCGGGAATCAACTTAGCCTTTTATATGTATACTAGAGGCCTGATGCATGAAATTTGTGCAAGAGTAGGCCTTTCTTCCCCCTGCTGCTGCACTGGCATCCCTCTGGCACCCAGGACCCGGGCTTCCCTCGCAGCCCCAGCTTCATCTGGAAGGTCATCCAGGAGGACATCCGGTCTAATTAGCATATTACACTTTTATTATTATAGATAGAATTAACTTGTTTAATTAGATGTGCTTTCTGATTTAGCTAAACTTTTTCCAGCCCAGTGAAGCACCCCAACTTCTCTTTCAGGTATTGTCAGCAACATAGCAGTAAATATCAACACGAGGCAGATTATTATTCTAGATGACGCAAGGAGAACGAAGGGTAAAATATTTAACTGCAGCAGTGTTTGGCTATATTCTGCGCAGTGAGAAAACCTGAAGTCATTTTCAAGGTCCACCATTTCTTACTTCTTTTCAGTCGGGTCAAGTTTCTAAATTTTCTAAATCTCTATTTTCCAGCGAATGAAAAGAAAATAGGATTCCACCAAGTCTCCTATCTACCTACTCCAGGACTTCTGTGAGGATCAAATGAGATAAAGCATGGGAAAACGCTTCACAGACATTTGGTTACAGTGTGAAATGTTTGCACCTGCCTATAAAGCAAATCATATTCCTGGGCTGAAGAAACTGCAAGGAGGCTAATTGTTGCTCAGGAGAGGAAGCTGGGCATTGCTACATGATGTCATTACCCGGTGCCCACAGCAACCATTTCTGGGCTGGGCTGGGCTGTGGGCCGCATTTTGCGCCATGGGGTCTCAGCAGTGTTGGCTGCGATTTGGTGGGCTGTGGCTCCGGGTTGGTGGTGGGGCCTGTGTCCCCTTGGGGGAAGCCAAGTGTTGCTTTGTGGGCGCCAGGTCCATGGTGCTGATTCTCTGTAAATGGCCAGTGCACGTCATGGCAGCTCCTGTGTTGAGCATCTGCCCCCTGCTGGTCAGTGCGTGTCATGGTGACTGGTCAGATGGTCGGACACTTAGCATATTAGCCTTTTATATATATATAGATGTTTTATTTCATTTTAAGAAGAGGAGAGGAAGTTAGCTTTATTTCCCCCTGCAGTTGTGATTTCACTGAGGTTGAAAACTAATAAATAAATACTTTCTGGGTTTTGTTCTGTATTGAGAGAACATTAAAAGCTATTGCTTAAAGCATCTTTATCTTGCACGAGGAACAAATAACACAGAATCCAATGATTAGTCTATGTTTGCAACAATTTTTTGTTAAGCCTGAAACCCTTTAAAAATAAGTATATAATTATTCATCTAATCTAAACTTCGCATTTTTTCTGTTTTCAGGTCAAACTCCAAGAGTTTGAGGTCAAATTTTGATGGAGCACCCAGATGTCCTCAGCTGTCATGGAGAATACTCGCCATATTTGTTTTCATATTTCCCCCATTATACTGACAGATACTTAGTTATTAGCATAGAATAAAGAGCTGGATTAAAGTGTTAACCTATCAGTCGCTGTAGTCTGGGGCCAATAGGCTTTCAGCTTTATTGTATCCTTTAAAAAAGAAGCCATTACTCCATATGTGGCTAGTAAAATAGTAATAAAAATAAGGATAGTGATAATAATAAAAAAGAACCAATACCTATTGAGACTACTACCCAACTACACAAGCATATGAGTACACACACACAAACACACACACACACGCACACACACACACACCACTCTGCCTCTTCTCTCCTCCATCACACCTCATTTCACACTCATTCTTTCCCCTCCTGGTAAAATGCTGGCAAAAGAGCTTATTGAAGCCTATAGAAGTCTTTGAGATGCATTGATTTGGTGTCAAATGCTCTCACAGGTATGGACATATGGCTTTAACTAAGAGTTCCTCAGCTTGGTCCAAATGTTTGCATCATTATGAAGGGTATTGTTTGCCCTTCAAAAAAGAAGGATCTGCAAGGGAAGAAATAATGCAAAAGGATTTGCTTGGAGTTATGGGAGGAAAACTTCCTTGTTAGAGATCAAACTTCCTTCTTTAACATCAAGAATAGAAAATAACAGCCCTATGAATAGAACAAATGTGGAAATACTGCCAGGACTGAAAATTCCAGCCCATGGCAACTGCCAGTTTTAGGGAACTTCCAGAGGTCTGGAAATTACTGCTGTTTGCCCCCAGCAAAAATTAGGAGAAAAAAGTTCCCTTACCTGTTGTTAATTGCCAAAACGTGTGTGTCAAGCCTTCTTTGATGCTAGAGCTTCTTGAGAAGTTGACACATGAATGGAGAAGAAAAGGAGACAATGACAGAGTTTTTGCTATTACCTTTGTAATTTTCTCAAATATAACAGATGCTGAACTTCCCAGAAGAATAAAATCTAAGGGTCAAAAAAGTTGGATACCAACAAGATGCGCCTTTTCATCTTTGCCAGGTTATGGTGATCCAAATAGCTCCTTACGTTTCAAATGACCATGGATTTCCTGCATAGACAGACTCACTGGCAATGTGTAAGTAGAGTTGGTTGTGTCAGTGGACCTAAATAAAGCATTTCCTTCAAACCCTGTCCTGTGTTCCATGATGTAATTGATGACCTGAGGTACTACTTTGGTCATCAATTTAATAATCAATGCAGCCAAACAATGGGTTTGTAATTTTTGGTTGATTCAGTTGGTTATTTTACTGAATTAGTTGAATCAAATAGCTACACTGGGGCCAAAGGGGAGAGGTTGCATGCTCTCCTAGAAGAAAATGTGGGGGAAATTATCATATTCAAATAATTGATGAAATAATAAATTTTTAATGAGAAATCCATAGAATTTGGGGTTCTTTCAAATAATTATTAAACTTTTAAAATAACCCACTTTTATGCTCAGCACCAGGCAAGGTATAGGCATACAAAATTGAACAAACCATTGTATTTTCTGCCCTCATGCACTTTAAACTTAGATGACAAGAGAGAGATTTTAAACAAATAATTAGACAAATAACAAGTGTGTTTTATTCTGTAATTTTAAAATGAAGAAAAAAACACCTTTAATAAAAAGAATACAAAGTAGCTTTAAACATTTTTTCTTTTTTCCTTTCGTCCTTCCCTTCTTCCCTCACTATCCTCCCCCCACTGTCTCTCTCTCTCTCTCCCTCTCCTTCTCCCTCCCTTCCCTCTTTCTCTCCTTGTTGCTTTATTGAAGAATGCATAGGGTAAAGGAAATTGGAATATATAAATACTAGAGGCCCATTGCACAAAATTCATGCAATAGGCGTTCCTTCCCCTGGCTGCCGGCACAGGCTTTCCTCCAGCACCCGGGACCCGGGCTGCAGCGGAGCCAAGCCTGCAGCCTTCAGGCTTGGCTCTGGCTGTGGGCGGAGTCTTCAGTCTTCAGTCTTCGCTCCGTGCCTATGTATGCAAATTAACCCATCAGCTTTGTTGGGTTAATTTGCATACTCACTCCTGATTGGCTGGTTGGCGTAGCAGAGGTATGGTCTATTTGAATCTTTCTCTTTTATTAGTGTAGATGAGGTAAGCCAAAGGGACAAGATGAAGAGTTTTCTCAAGTAAAATGCATTAGAAGAAGAAAGAATATCAGGATGTAAGAAAGGGAGTGGAGTAGGGAAGACAAAACACCAAAGACCCCATGAATTCCATTTAAGATACCGGTATACAATAATGAAAATCAATGGCTTGGCTTGGTAAGCTTAGGAAAATCCAGAGGAAGGAAATTATTTAAGGAAGAATTCTTGCCGAAACCGGTTTGGCTCAGTGGATAGAGCGTCGGCCTGCGGACTGAAAGGTCCCGGGTTCGATTCCGGTCAAGGGCATGTACCTTGGTTGCGGGCACATCCCCAGTGGGAGGTGTGCAGGAGGCAGCTGATCGATGTTTCTCTCTCATCGATGTTTCTAGCTCTCTATCCCTCTCCCTTCCTCTCTGTGAAATATCAATAAAATATATTAAAAAAAAAAAAAGAAAGAATTCTTTTTCTCACTGGGGCAGTGGGGGCTTGCCCTTGGGGGTGGGAATGGCTGGGGGAGGGGTCAATGGGGGGAAAAGGAGACATATGTAAAACTTTAAACAATAAAAAAAGAGAAAAAATTCTTTTTCTATAAGTGGAGATTTTTGTTTTCTTTTAAAGCCATTCTCTTGAAATATATTTTATTGGACAAATTTTAGATGAACTGGCTCAGAGGAATGAAATGTAATGCCAAAGGTCACACATTGAGCAGAGCCACCAAGTCTGAAAATGTCTAAACTGGGTGTTTTCACTGTATTACACCCATTCTAAGTAAAAAAAATATTTCCAATACAATGCCTCACTTTTTAAAGGACATCTTAATTTACATATAGACAAATTGTCTACTCTTTGGCTGGAGGCAGGATACTTATTTCTCATTACTCTCCTAGTTTCCTGTGGTCATACTCCTGGTCTCTGTTCAGCCCTCATTCAGATTTACCTGGTTGATGAGATTGAGAGAAAAAAAAACAAAACTAGGCAAATGCAATTCTGTTCCTTTCTCCCACTGGTATCTGCCTGCAGGGAGCTGTGCATTTGCATGGGAGAGGGCTGTAACAGACTGATAATTCTCCCTAATGCCTTTAAGCAATATCAAGAAGCCTCGTTTGACACTCACCTAAGCTTCATTCTCTAAACAACTTTAGCAAAAACAAAGTGATATTTTTATTTCTACTTATGAGTCTTGCAAGCTCAGGTGGGAAAGAAAGGTGTAAATTGTTGAGACTCCTCAAAGCCCAACAACATATTCTATAAAGAAACATATTTTATACTGGTTAAAAACATGGACACTGAAAAAAAAAATAGCAGCGGAATAGACAGACATGTCCCGAGCCTTGTCCTGGAGCAGATAGAAAGAAGAGCTGAGGGTCGCACGGGGAGTGTCTGTTGGAGAGTTAAGGGACAGCTATACTCCAGGAGAAGGCGGGGGACTTCTGGATGGGGCTCCCCTGACCGGGCAGCCCCCACTGCTGCTGGGGTCCCTCCCGGAGCCACCGGCTCAGATGGAGAGACCGTGCCATCTTGAAGGGGAAAGTGGATGTTATTGGAAGCCTGAAAATCTACAACTGTGGCACCCACCGAACAGCTGCAAACCCCAGAGCACCGGTCCCCAATTGACGCAAACACGCGGATTCAGAGGAGCTCTACACTCCACCACGGAAAGGTCAGATTTTGCCTGAAATAACGTGAGGTCTCTGGTCCCAGCAGGAGAGAGACATGCGCACACTGCAGGAGCTGGAGGACTGGGGGAAGTCTGCGCCTAGAAAAATCCGTGGCTGTTGGGGCTGGCGTGATCCATGAATGTGGAAGGGGGTCCTCAGACCTGCTAACAGAGGGGATCTCTAAAAAGCAACCCAATTTGATCTGACGCAGAAAGACAGCCTAAAAATTTTAAAAGTGTTCTGGCTGCTTGGACACGGGGGTGGGGGGTGGGGGGAAGGAAGGACTGCGCAGACTTGTGCGCAGCCCTGGAGTTTGCTCACTTGTGCTTTCTCCTCTTTAAATCCTTGCTTCTGATTGCTGAGCCCAGTGCATGGGATCACCCAGTTGGGGACACCCTAAGAGATGGCAGGGGAAAGTTGTTTTTCTGGAACCTGGGGATCGGAACGGGGAGTGACCATCAGAGAACCAGCTCTGGGGCAGCCCACTCCCACAAACCGGTATTGAGTGCCACAGGGAAAGCAGGATCTAAGCATAGGCTAGAGAGGACCTATAGACCCGGAGGTCAATCCAGAAATACTGCCACCCAGGGGATGAATCACAAATTGACTCTTGTGTAATCACAAATAAAGGAATACAAGAGAGTAAGACACACTGCCTGCTTAAAAATCAGGACTGGCTTACAACACTGAGGAGCAGTGGAACGCAGGGAACTGCAATACTGTCCTGACTGGGAAACAGGCATGCCAAACAGAACAATAGAGGAAATGAATGACCTTCACTACTGCACATTTTATTTTTATTTTTTGTTTTTAATTTTTTTTCATCTTTTACTTAAGGAACTATTTTTTTTCCTTTTTCCTCACTTGATTTTACCTTTTTAATTATTACATTTTTATTTTCAATCAGTATTATTACTACTACTATTTTACCTTTTTTAAAAAACAGTGTCATTTTATTTTCTCTTTATTTTACTTTGGGATTAGTGTTCTACATTCTATTTTCATCTTTCCTTTAGCATCATTCTACTCTATCTCAACTCTACCTTTACGCCATCACTCTCTTCCTAACTTTTCCCCTTTTGTTGTCCTGTTTCTCTTACCCTTCTCCTGCTTCATATTTTCCCTATTCTTTCTGTTTACCCCCTGTTAAAATTTCACCCTACTTATATATCTAATTTCCAATCCCCTGCTCCAAGTCCATACACACCTCTCTTCTCTGTCTTCACTAGACCAAAAACATGTTTTTCTCTCTGTCCCTTTGTTGTTGTTTGCTTGAATGTTGATTATATCGATTTTTTATGCTTGTTTGTGAGATTGTTTTGCTTATTCTTTTTTTGTTTTGTTTGTTTGCTTTGTTTTTGTTTGTCTTTTTCCTTCTGTTTTCCTTTGCCTCGCTTGATATTAGTTGTTGTTTGTAGTTTGTATTCATCTCCAGGTACTTGTTGCTGGCATTTGCTGGGATTGTGGCTGTTCTATTGGAGTTTTCTCCCCATATAT
Organism: Plecotus auritus; assembly: GCF_963455305.1. Lineage (NCBI taxonomy): Eukaryota > Metazoa > Chordata > Mammalia > Chiroptera > Vespertilionidae > Plecotus > Plecotus auritus. The sequence goes on along the minus strand of NC_137784.1, from coordinate 140,800,752 downwards.
ACAGTTTGTTTCCCTTTTCTTTCTTATTCTCTTTCTTTTCTCTCTTACTTTTTTTCCCCCTTTTCCCAATTTCATTTTGGCACTCCTTTCTTTTTTTTTCTCTTCTTCTTTCTCTCCTATGCCTTAATTTGCCTTTCTCTGGTGGTGACCTTTATTTGGGGTTATTAATATCGTGAATACATTTCTGTTCAGTGCCTTGTGTGTTATACCTGGTTGTGTTGTATTTTGTGCCTTTAAATCAACACAGGAGAGAGAGAACTACATAACCAGACACCCAGAGAAGAGAGACCATGGGGAGACAAAGAAACAGCCCACATATGAAAGAAAAGCAGGTATCACCAGAAAACAAAAAGCAACCTGTCAGAGAAAGAATTCAGAGAAATGGTCATAAGGTGGCTGAAAAGAATGGAAGACAAATTCGACAATATGAGTAAGAACCAAGAGGAAATGAAGAAGAACCAAGAAGAAATGAAAAATGACATCGCTGCTGTAAAGAACACAATAGAAAGCATCAAGAATAGACTAGAAGAAGCAGAGGACCGCATCAGTGAGGTAGAAGACAAGGTAGGAAAAAATACCCAAGTAGAGCAGCTTCTAGAAAAAAAAATTAAAAAGCAGGAGGAGAGCCTAAGGGAACTTTGGGACAACATGAAACAAAACAACATCCACATAATAGGGGTTCCAGAAGGAGAGGAAACGGAGCAAGTGATAGAAAACTTGTTTGAAGAAATAATGACAGAAAACTTCCCTGATATAGGGAAGAAAAAACCCACACAAATCCAAGAAGCTCACAGAGTCCCAAGCAAAATGAACCCCAAAAGATCGACGCCAAGGCACATTACAATTAAATTGGCAAACAGCAATGACAAAGTAAGAATCTTAAAAGCAGCAAGAGAGAGACAGAAAGTTACCTACAAAGGAACCCCCATTAGACTAGCAACTGATTTCTCAACAGAAACTCATCAGGCCAGAAGGGAATGGAATGAAATATACAAAGTCATGCAAAGGAAGGGTCAGAATCCAAGAATACTATACCCAGCAAGGCTATCAATAAAAATTGAAGGTGAAATCAGGAGCTTCACAGACAAGAAAGGACTAAGGGACTTTATTACCACCAAACCAGCAATGCAAGAAATGCTAAAGGGTCTGCTGTAAAAAAAAAAAGGAAATAGGAAGCGCAGAAGGAACACAGAGGTAAAGAATAAAAATGGCGACAAATAAGTACCTATCAATAGTATCTTTAAGTGTAAATGGATTAAATACCCCAATCAAAAGACATAGGGTAATGGACTGGATAAGAAAACACGACCCATATATCTGCTGTCTACAAGAAACCCACCTCAGAAAAAAAGACGCACACAGACTGAGGGTGAAGGGATGGAAAAAGATTTTTCAGGTGAATGAAAATGAAAAAAAAAAAGCTGAGGTAGCAATACTTATATCTGACAAATTAGATCTCAAGGTGAAGAACATAAAAAGAGATAAGGAAGGCCACTTCATAATACTAAAGGGAGCAATCCAACAAGAAGAAATAACTCTGGTAAACATATACACACCCAATACAGGATCACCCAAATACATAAAAAAAACAACTCCTGGAGGATATCAAAGGAGAGATTGACAGCAATACAATCATAGTAGGAGACTTTAATACCCCACTATCACCATTGGACAAATCCTCTAAACAAAAAATTAGCAAAGAAATATCAATCCTAAATGACTCACTAGACCAGATGGAATTAATTGACATCTTCAGAACATTTCACCCCAAAGCCACAGAATATACATTCTTCTCAAGTGCACATGGATTAATTTCAAAGATAGACCATATATTGGGTCACAGGCAAAGTCTCTTCAAATTCAAGAAGATAGAAATCATATCAAGCATCTTCTCAGATCACAGTGGCATAAAACTGGAAATCAACTACAATAAAAACAATCCAAAAAAATCCAACACATGGAGACTAAACAGCATGCTATTAAACAACGACTGTGTTACCAGAGAGATCAAGGAAGAAATAAAAAACATCATGGCAACAAATGACAATGAAAACACAACAATCCAAAATCTATGGGACACAGCAAAAGCAGTCATGAGAGGGAAGTTCATAGCTCTACAAGCCTACTGCAAAAAACAAGAAATAATGGTAATAAATTACCTAACCCTACAACTCAAAGAGTTAGAAAGAGAGCAATAATAAAAGCCCAATGTAAGTAGGAGGAAGGAAATAATAAAGATCAGAGTGGAGATAAGCGACATTGAGACCAAAAAAATAATACAAAAGATCAACAAAACCAAGAGCTGGTTCTTTGAAAGGATAAACAAGATTGATGAACCTCTAGCCAGGCTCACCAAGAAGCAAAGAGAGAGGACCCAAATAAACAAAATCAGAAATGAAAGAGGAGAAATAACAACAGACCCCACAGAAATACAAAGGATTGTTAAAAAATACTATGAAAAACTCTATTCCAACAAACTGGACAACCTGGAGGAAATGGACAGATTCCTAGAAAAATATAACCTTCCAAAACTCAATCAGGAACAATCTAAACATCTCAACATGCCAGTAACTATGGAAGAAATTGAAGCAGTCTTCAAAAAGCTTCCAGCAAACAAAAGCCCAGGGCCAGAAGGCTTCACAGGGGAGTTTTACCAAACATTCAAGGAAGAACTAAAACCTATCCTCCTCAGACTATTCCAAAAAATTCAAGAGGAAGGAACACTTCCCAGCTCCTTCTATGAAGCCAGCATCACCCTAATACCAAAACCAGATAAAGACAACATAAAGAGAATTACAGGCCAATATCCCTCATGAACATAGATGCCAAAATCCTCAACAAAATTCTAGCAATTCGGATCCAGCACTACATCAGAAAGATCATACACCATGACCAAGTAGGATTTATCCCGGGGATGCAAGGATGGTACAATATCCACAAATCAATAAACGTGATACATCACATAAACACATTGAGAGATAAAAATCACATAGTCATATCAATTGATGCAGAAAAAGCATTTGACAAAATCCAACATCCTTTCTTGATAAAAACTCTCAACAAGGTGGGAATAGAAGGATCATACCTCAACATAATAAAAGCTATATATGATAAACCCACAGCTAACATCATACTCAATGGGCAAAAACTAAAACCATTTCCCCTAAGAACAGGAACAAGACAGGGATGCCCACTCTCACCACTCCTGGTCGACATAATACTGGAAGTATTAGCCATTGCAATTAAACAAGAAGAAATAAAAGGCATCCAAATTGGAAAAGAAGAAGTAAAGCTGTCCTTATTTGCAGATGACATGATATTGTACATAAAAAACCCGAAAGATTCCATCAAAAAACTAATAGACTTAATAAATGAATTCGGCAATGTAGCAGGATACAAAATTAACGCCAAGAAATCTATGGCATTTCTATACACCAATAGTGAACTTACAGAAAGAGAGACTAAAAAAGCAATCCCATTTACCATCACACCAAAAAAATTAAGATACCTAGGAATAAACTTAACTAAGGAGGTAAGAGACCTATACGCGGAAAACTACAGGACACTGAAAAAAGAGATAGAGGAAGACGTAAACAGATGGAAGAACATACCATGTTCATGGATTGGGAGAATCAATATCACTAAAATGTCCATACTACCCAAAGCAATCGATAGATTCAATGCACTCCCCATTAAAATACCAACGGCATATTTCACAGTCCTAGAAAGAACTCTCCAAAAATTCATCTGGAAAAAAAAAAAAGACCCCGAATAGCCACCGCAATCCTGAGAAAGAAGAACAAAGTAGGTGGGATCTCAATACCAGATTTCAAGCTGTATTACAAGGCCACTGTTCTCAAAACAGCCTGGTACTGGCACAAGAACATATAGACCAATGGCGTAGAATAGAGAATCCAGATATCAACCCAAACCACTATGCTCAATTAATATTTGACAAAGGAGGCATGAACATACAATGGAGTCAAGACAGTCTCTTCAATAAATGGTGTTGGGAAAATTGGACAGATACATGCAAAAAAAAATGAAACTAGACCACCAACTTATACCATACACAAAAATAAACTCAAAATGGATCAAGGACTTAAACATATGACGAGAAACCATAAAAATACTAGAGGAATCCACTGCCAGAAGAATCTCTGACATATGCCAAAGCAATTTCTTCACTGATACTGCTCCTAGGGCAATGGAAACTAAAGAGAAAATAAACAAATGGGACTACATCAAAACAAAAAGCTTTTGCACAGCAAAGGAGATCATCAATAAAACAACAAGAAAGCCCACTGCATGGCAGAACTTATTTGCCAGTGATATCAATGATAAGGGTTTAATCTCCAACATTTACAGACAACTCATGCAGCTTAACAAAAAGAAGATAACCCAATCAAAAAATGGGCAAGTGATCTAAATAGACACTTTTCGAAAGAAGACAGAAGGAAGGCCAAGAGACATATGAAAACCTGCTCAAAGTCACTAATCATCAGAGAGATGCAAATCAAAACAACAATTTGGTACCATCTCACACCTGTCAGAATGGCTATCATCAACAAATCAACAAACGACAAGTGCTGGCGAGGATGCGGAGAAAAAGGAACCCTCGTGCACTGCTGGTGGGAATGCAGACTGGTGCAACCACTGTGGAGAACAGTATGGAGTTTCCTCAAAAAACTAAAAATGGAACTCCCATTTGACCCAGTGATCCCACTTCTAGGAATATATCCCAAGAAACTAGAAACACGAATCAGAAAGGATATATGCACCCCTATGTTCATAGCAGCACAATTCACCATAGCTAAGATTTGGAAACAGCCTAAGTGCCCATCAGCAGATGAGTGGATTAGAAAACTGTGGTATATCTACACAATGGAATACTATGCTGTGGTAAGAAAGAAGGAGTTCTTACCATTTGCAACAACATGGATGGAGATGGAGATCATTATGCTAAGTGAAATAAGCCAGTCAGAGAAAGATAAATATCACATGTCTCACTCATTTGTGCAATATAATGAACAATATAAACTGATGAACAAAAATAGATCCAGAGGCAGAGAAACATCTATCAGAACCTCAAGCCTCAGGGAAGGTAGGGGAGGGTGGGGGTAAGGGGGAGAGATCAACCTAAGGACTTATATGCATGCATATAAGCCTAATCAATGGACACAGACAATAGGGGGGTGGGGTCATGAATGGGAGGTGGGGGGTAATTGGGGAATAAGAACACATATGTAATACCTTAATCAATAAAGAAATTAAAAAAAAAAACATGGACACTAGAGCCAGACTGACTGAGTTCATATCCCAGCTCTGACATTTACTAGCTGTGTGACCTTGGGCGAATTGCTTAACTTTTCTAGGCCTCCGTGTAATGGGATAGAATGGAATAGAATTTACCTCAAAGTGTTTTTGTAATAATTTAAAATAAAACTCTCTGACACATAGTAAGCACTATATCAGTGTTAACTTTGTTTTTCTATAAGAAAAAAATAAGTAGCTAGTTTTAAACAATGGTTTGTTACTGTATACAAGGGACAGACTTTCAAAAAATTGTTCCTTGTATATAGGTGTTTTTATTAGATAAATATTTATTTTTATATGGGAGAAAGTGTACTTTATAGTTAAAAGTATGGACTTGGAGTCAGATGCCTGGGTTCAAATCCTAGTCTTACCAGTTGTGTGAGCTCAGGCAAGTTACTTAACCTTCCTGCCTGCCCATCAGCACTCTTGGCATACACACAGAGGACACTTAGAAATTCTTGTTGACCTAAATTGGTTTCTACCAAATTCTCTCAGCTTGTCTGTGGGAAATTCAGCTAATAGCCTGCTGGATCACTCTGATTCTAGATACCTGTCCTAGATGATTAATACTTCAGAGATCTTTCTGTTTTTGTGAATTGTTCTAGCAAATATGAGTTTGGTTTGTTCTACCACCAGCCAAGATCCATTTCTGACCATGCTGGGCAGATCTCCTTTCAGCTACCTGCCAAGTGACCTCAGATAGCTGGGGAGGTAATGTAGTCTTATACAAGAGAATAGAAGTTAAGAGTCCAAGCCCGCACAATCTTCAAGTAAGATAAATAGCAAAGCCTGGTGTCTTCTCTTTCTCTCCCCACCCCCTTTTTCCAACTTCACACTATGGAAAGAATGATCTTTAAAAAAATGTAAATTGGGTCATGCTTCTTCCTTGCTTAAATGCTAAAATGGATTGAATGCTTAATGTCAAGTACATTTCTTTCTCTTTTTTATGCAACACTAAATAATGTTTTTCGTGATTCCAAGTACTCCAAGTTTATTCTGTGAGAAAAAACTCACAGTGAGAATTTAAGAAATGAACTCAGCTGGCGTGGCTCAATGGTTGAGCATCGACCTATGAACCAGGAGGTCACAGTTTGATTCCTGGTCAGGGCACATGCCCAGGTTGCCAGCTCAATCCCCGGTAGGGGGCATGCAGGAGGCAGCCAATCAATGATTCTCTCTCATCATTGATGTTTCTATCTCTCTCTCCCTCTCTCTTCCTCTCTGAAATCAATAAAAATATACTTAAAAAAACAGAAATGAGAGAAATCCTACAACACGTAAGCCAGGCAAGTGGCTCGTTTTTATTGTTTTTATTTTATTCTTTTTTATTTTAAATATTTATTGGGGTGACATTGGTTAATAAAATTATATAGATTTCAAGTGTAGCCAAGATTTGGAAGCAGCCCAAGTATCCATCAGTACATGAGTGGATAAAAAAGTTGTGGTACATTTATATAATGAAATACTACATGGCCATAAGAAAGAAGGAAATCTTATCCTTTGGGACAGCATGGGTAGACCTGGAGAGCATTATGCTAAGTGAAATAAGCCAGTCTGACAAAGACAAGTACCATATGATTTCACTCATATGTGGAATCTAATGAACAAAATGAAAAAAAAACAAACAAGCAAAATAGAGACAGACTCATAGAGAGCAGGCTGACAGTTATTGGGGAGGGGTTGGGAGGCTGGGTGCGGGTGGAGGGATTGATCAAAAAAGAAAAGAGAGAGAGAGAAATTGTGGACACGGAACACTGTGTGGTGATTTCCTGGGGGAAAGGGGAGTAGGGATGAGGTGGAGGAAGTATAGGGGGATAAATGGTGATGGAAGGAGACTTGACTTGGGTTGGTGTACATACAATACAGTGTACAGATTATGTATTGTGGAATTATGCACCTGAAACCTGTATAATTTTGTTAACAAATGTCACCCCAATAAATTCAATAAAAAATGGAAAAAGAAAAACATGGAATCATTGTCATACACCTGAAAGAAATTTTTCAATAAATGTTGGATATTAATAGTAATGTTTGGGGCCATTTGGTGGAGGAAGCACTGAATTGGCTATCAAAAGATATGAGTTATAGTTCAAGTAATGAGACTAACTATTTGTAGGACTTGGGACAAATCCCTTGGTCATTTTCTGTCCCAGCTCCCTCTTTGATAAACGAGGGCGTTTATATGACTATTTGTTTCAGGTATCTATTGCTGCATAATAAACCACCAAAACTTAGCGTCTTAAAACAACAACAGTTTATTATTTTCCAACTGGGAGGGTGGTTGTTTTGCTCTATGTAGTGTAGCTGAGGTCACTCAAGTAGCTGCATTCAGTTGGGAGTTTGGCTGGGGCAGTAACATTTAAAATGACTTCTCACCTTCTAGGCTGTCTTTCCTCATGCCTATCCTCATTCCATAGTCTAGCCCAAGGGTCCTTATAACAATGCTTCCAACAGAGAATGTTCCAAAAACGGAAGTCCTAATGTGAAGGGTTTATCAAGCTTTGGTGTCATCTTCTTTGCTGATGTTCCATTGGCTAAAGCCAATCAGATGGCAAACCCAAGTCAGTCTTTTTTATTTTTATTATTTTTTTAATATTTGCCACTATTATAGATGTCCTTCATTTCCCCTTCCCCCCTTTGCTCACCTCCAGCCAGCCTCCACCTCCCCAACAAGCCTTCACCACACTGTTATCTGTGACCATGTGCTATGCATATATCTTCTTTGGCTAATCTCTTTACCTTCTTTCATCCAGTCCGCCCCACCACCCTTCCTCCCCTCTGCCATCTGCCAAGTCAGTTTTGAAGGGGACTACACAAAGACATGAACACTGCGAAATGTGTTTTATTGGAGACCACCAATATAGCAGTGTACTTCACCATGATGCCAGATTTTCTTTGGAGTCAGCCTATGCTAATGTAATTATTGAGCATCAGTATCTGGATTTCTTTTCATGATCCTTTTCATCTTGTCATTTTGATTCTCAAAACACTATCATTTCTGTAATGTGCCACTCTTTCCTTTTTTAAATCCTCAACCGAGGACATGCTTCTGTTGATTTTTAGAGAGAAAAGGGGAGAGAGAGAGAGAAGGAGGGGAGAGAGAGAAAAAAAAGCCATCAATGTGAGAGAGAAATGTCTATTGGTTGCCTCCCATACACTCCGACCTGCAATCTTTTGGTGTACAGGACTATGCTCTAACAACCGAGCCACCCAACCAGGGCAGTAATGTGCCATTCTTATGGAAGCCATTATAGGTTGAATTTCTCTACCTTAAAGCTGAAAACAAAATTCTCACTTTTATTTTTGTTGTTGTAGTTTTCCCCTAATTTCCTAGACCCAATATATTTTAATATGTTAAATTTTCAGTCACTTTCATTTCTACATATTATTCCCCACTGCCAGAAAATGTAAAGCACCTTCCCTTGGCCTCCCTTAGTTCACATTCTTCCCTGCCTCTACTCTCCTTTTCTATATCCCAGAGAGGCATTTACATCAAGTTTCCAGTTCCAGCTGCTCAGTGTTTACCTAGGTCTAATCTTGATCTTTTGTGAAGCTTTCCGTTATGTCTTATTGGGAATAAAACAAAGGCAGTTCTCTTCACATGATGTTCAAGTGCTGCTCTTATGTCACATTAAAGCAAAGGCTGATCATCTGACTCTTTATACTGGAAGGAAAAGTTCCTAAGTGTCTATCCATCTGGATGGCTTCCTAGAGGATGTGTAAGTTCAGGAAATCACCCATCTTCCCAGCTGACGGCCTCATGTGCACTAGTCCCATTTGCATTCACCGGGTTCCTTGCCATCTACACACATTTCAAAAGATGAAACAACAAACTACAGTTCACCCGAACAAGCTGTTTTACACTATTTTCAGGGACATACCCCATTGCTGAAATAAGGACTTTATGTAGGGAGTAGGTTTTTAATCTCAAAATGCCCCATTCTGGCCTCAGGGTGAGTCATTTCAGGTTGAAGTGGAAACCTAGTAACTATCTGGTTAATGGTTTCAATTTAGGCAGCAGGAGATTTAGCTGAGCTATGGAGCTTAGCATTAAGCAACAATGAGAAGATTGGAGTCTCAGCTTTCCACAAGGCTAATAAAGGCATTTCAGGAAGCCAATCAGGCACTTCCCTGGGATTCGTCTTAGGAATCCACAAAACAAAAAGTCACAGAGATCTTATCTGATAATTGCTATTAACTATGCTGCAATGTTTTCCCAATATTATCTAATTTGCCATTCATAAGACACAGAATAGAGCTAGGGTGGGCCTTTCCAAAGGCATCATGTCAGGAAGTTACTAATATGTCAAATAGTCTCAGCTTTAAGGAGGTACATCAAGCACACTAATGGAATTTTTTAAACTAAGTATTTTATAAAGCAATATGAATCCATTAATGAAACATCAGCACTGAAGATACATCACTGACATGTGTGCTCCTTTCTGAAGACACATTAAAATATATTCTTCTCATTAATTTGCTCGTTTTAAATTTAGTGTAAATATATCTGAGGTTAATGTGTGTTTTGAAAAGAACTCAACCAGCAGTAAAAATCAAGTGTTCCAAAAATTCTGAAGTTGATATAAATGATTTACGAATATTATCCTGATTGTATGCATATTTTAAGAAAATTACTTTTTAAAAACAAATTTTAACAGGAGAGACACTAGAAAGGATAATAAGTTAAATACATCAAAATATAAAATACATTGTTCATTGTGTCTGTTTCTAGCAGTACTGTATAATGAAAAAATTCTTATCTTGTAAAATTTTTTAGCACATTATTCCTGGTGGCCAAGACATGGAAACAACAGAACTGTCCTTCATAGATGATTGGATAAATCCCAGTAGCTCTTCTCCTCACATTATATAATAAAAGGGTAATATGCAAATTGACCAAATGGCTGGATGACCAGTTGGTGGGGGGCAGGGCTAGCGAAAAGGCGGTGCCAGGCCAGCCAAGGCAGGTGACAGCAGGCAGAGGGAGGAGACGGCAATGGGGGGGGGGGGCAGGGCAAATAGCAATATTAAAATATTTCTTCTAATTAATCACTTTTTATTCTTTCTTTCTTTAATTATTTATTTATTTTTAATAAATCTTTATTGTTCAGATTATTACAGGTGTTCCTCTTTTTTTTCCCCCATAGCTCCCCTCCACCTGATTCCCCACCCCACCCCACCCCACTCCATGCCCTTACCCCCCACCACTGTCTTCATCCATAGGTGTAAGATTTTTGTCCAATCTCTTCCCACACCCCTCACACCCCCTTCCCCCTGAGAATTGTCAGTCCACTCCCTTTCTATGTCCCTGATTCTATTATATTCACCAGTCCATTCCGTTATTCAGATTTTTTATTCACTTGATTTTTAGATTCACTTGTTGGTAGGTATGTATTTGATGTCATTTTGTTGTTCATAATTTTTATCTTTACCTTTTTCTTCTTCTTCCTCTTCTTAAAGAATACCCTTCAGCATTTCATATAATACTGGTTTGATGGTGATGAACTCCTTTAGCTTTTTCTTGTCTGTGAAGCTCTTTATCTGACCTTCAATTCTGAATGATAGCTTTGCTGGGTAGAGTAATCTTGGTTGTAGGTTCTTGCTGTTCATCACTTTGAATATTTCCTGCCACTCCCGTCTGGCCTGCATAGTTTCTGCCGAGAAATCAGCTGACAGTCATATGGGTAAATCAGCTGACAGTTAGTTACCCTTGTAGGTAACTAACCGTTTTTCTCTTGCTGCTTTCAAGATTCTCTCTTTGTCTTTTGCCCTTGGCATGTTAATTATGATGTGTCTTGGTGTGGTCCTCTTTGGATTCCTCTTGTATGGGATTCTGTGTGCTTCCTGGACTTGTAAGTCTATTTCTTTCACCAGGTAGGGAAAGTTTTCTGTCATTATTTCTTCTAATAGGTTTTCAATATTTTCCTCTCTCTCTTCTACTGGCACCCCAAAAATTCGGATGTTGGTACGCTTAACATTGTCCCAGAGGCTCCTTACCCTATCTTCATATTTTTGGATTCTTTTTTCTTTTTGTTTATCTGGTTGGGTGTTTTTTGTTTCCTCATATTTCAGATCTTTGGTTTGATTCTTGGGGTCCTTTGATCTACAGTTGAATTTCTGTATATTCTTTATTTCAGACAGTGTATGCTTAATTTCTGACTGGTCCTTTTCCATTTTTTTTGGCATTCTCATTAAGGTCCTTGAAGGTCTCACTAAGCTCCTCGGAGGTCTCATCAAGTTTCTCAGCGGTTTTTAGAAGATTTCTGAGTAACCTTATAAATGTGGTTCTGAACTCTATGTTGTCCAGTAGTTTGCTTTCCTCCATTTCTTTCATTCGTGACATGTTTCTTTGTCTCTGCATTTTGGTTGCTTCCCTGTGTTGTTGGAGTGGCTTTGTGTGGTAGGTAACCTATAGGGGCCAGTAGCTCAGCCTCCCCAATCACCTGAGGTGGACGCTCTTGGTGCACCCCTTTGTGGGCTGAGTGCAAAGTCTTGGTGTAGTTAAGCCTTGATTGCTGTTGGTACACTGGGAGGAATTGACCTCCAGGCCAATTGGCTGTGAGGACCTGCTGTGTCTATAATGGAAGAACTGCTGTGCAGGAGACACGCTTATGGTGCAGGACTTGTTTCAGTGGGGCTTTGGTGCTCACTGAGTCTGCCTCTTGAATGTGTCACTTATGGATGTGAGGAGTTGAAATATGGTGTCTCACACTGACCACTAGGTACACTGGCTTCTGGATCTCCAATGAGGTGCAGGTCAGCTACTGTCTGAGGCCAGCCAGCAGGTGCTACAGCGAGAACTACAGTTTTTCTCTTCTTTCCTTGGGGTTTGGAGGTTTTGGAGCTGTCTGACCCAGGCTGCAAGTTTGCTATGTTAAGTTGCAATAGGGCAGGCCATTCATATGCTAAAGCCGCTGCTTGGAGCTTGGGTGGGTTTGTAGGTTGTGCAGGGCGGGGTCTCAGGGCATCACTAGGCTAGGGTGTGGCAAACAGCGATGGCTGCCAGTAAGCCGGCTCTGCGTCTCCGACTGCGTCCCCGTGTCCCGTGCCCCAGAGCAGTAAACAATTATTCCTGCGCGCAGCCCTGCAAGCAAGCCACCCTCCCTTTCCGACCTGATGGCAGACAGTCCAGCTTCTCCCTGTAGGAGTTTGGGCCCCCTGCGTCTCCCCAGAAACTGGAGTTTGGAGTAACTGGGAGCTTGTCTCCCTTCGGGTTGAAAAAAGCAGCGCTTCCAGTTGCCTGCCGCCAGCCCAATTTGCACGCCTCTGTACCTCAGCTTTTTAGCGCTTGTGCACCCCTCAATGCTCTTTTCTCTTTCCTTATAGTTGTAGAACTTCCACTCAGCCAGCTTTCCTGTGGTTCTGGGTGATAGACGTTTTGTCTTTTAGTTGTAGTTTTGAAATTGTTGTGCGAGGCAGCAGTTTAGGTGTTTACCTATGCCGCCATCTTGGATCCTCCTAATTCACTTTCAATGTGCACAAATTCGTGCACCAGGCCACTAATATATATATATATTGGAATACTACTTAGCCATAAGAAAAAATCCTGTCATTTGTGAAAACATAGATGGATCTTGAGAATATCATGCTAAGTGAAATGTTAGACAGAAAAAGTCAAGAACCACATGATTTCACTCATATGTGGGATATAAAACTGAAAGTAACAAATGAACAAATAAAAACTCATAGACACAGACAACAATATGGTGGTTAACAGAGGGAAGGCGTGGCAGTAAAACATAAAGGGGATCAAATATATGTTAACAGAAGAAGATTTGACTTTGGGTGGTGGGCAAAAATGCAAGATACATGATGTGTCATTAAATTGTACACTTGAAACCTATATACTGTTATTAACCAATGTCACCCCAATAAATTTAATTTTTAAAAATTGAGAGAAAAGATTTGCAAGCAAAAAACTAAGATATTGTATATGCATAGAAAATAGCTAGGAGGATCTATAAGAAAATATTACCAGTGATTGATTCTGGGAAAGAAACGTGGGGTGGCAAGGAAATTTACGTCACATTATATATACTCATTATATGGCAGATTTTGTAACAGTTTATAACATTTACTTTGTTATAAAAATTAGTTGCAAAAAAACCAAACCTAAGCCTTTTTTTTTTTACTTTATTAACCTTATCTTCAGATCACAGTAGAATTTAATAAGGTTCTAATTTATAGGATTTATAGAATTGACAGCATTTTAGAGTTGGGGACTTTTGAGATCATCTGTCCCATTACATCCACTATTTCTAAACTAGACCTCAGTTTTCTCAGTTTGCCTAATGCTAAATACAGCTACGTTCCAATAGAGCTAAAGAATGTGGACAGCCCTTGGAATTTACCTTAATGGAATTTGACCAGCAGTTGAAGGTGTGTGGTGTAGGTTTCTGTTATACCCTGTAGTGATTGTTAAGATCATTCCTTGAAAGAAGGGATAGGATGGATAGAATAGGTGTTTGCCTACTAGGGTGAGCCTGGGGGCACCAAAAAGTTCCCTCTTTTCTTTCCCCTAATTTCCAAATACATTCCATTATAATTTCAGATTTTTGAATGAAGGCACTGATATCTACTGTGATGTATATGCTCCAATGAGAGGTAAGCAATAAAACATAACCATAAAGAAAAATCAAATCTTTTGATTTTTCCCCCTGATAGTTGAAAGCAAGCTGGTGGGAAGGAAGAAGAAAAATGGGGGGGGGGAGGGGAGGGGTACCATAAAGAGGAAAGAGAATGCTGAAGAAAGATTGGCCTGCTTCAAATTTCTGCCTAAACAATCATATTACTGTGTAATAAGCTTTAGAAAGTGGCTTTGCTTGTTAACAATGCAGTAAATGTGGAGTATCACAATGGGAAAGAGAAACACTGAACAACTGGAAGGAGAGTGATGAAGAAGTCCAGGGCGCTATGGGAGAGTATGTGTGGATTCATGTGTACATGTGTGCGTTATGTGCACACACACACAGATTCTCCTAATTAACTACTATTAATCTTTCAGGACTGCTGAAATTGGCCTCCCAACTCCTAGTAATCTTCCCTAACTACCCATAGTATACTAACTAAATACATATTTATCATAATCTTTTTAGCACTATATTGTAATTATTGTTCTTATTACTTATCTTCTTCACTAAACTTTAAAAATCATTGGTGGCAGTGACTGTGTCTTGTATCACAATATCTTCCAATACCGTGCCTGGCATATAGTAGGGGCATAATACATTTTTGTTGAATGAAGAAAACAAAGCCATTTAGTTGCATTTTAACACTAAAACTATACATTTCTCTCTATACAGAACACAAATTTCTAAAGAATCGTGAATGCATCCCTCCCCCAACAATGACTCAGCTCTCCATGGTTGTAGCATGTGTGTGTCTTATAAACAGCATTTGACAGCAGTCTCCTTCCATGTCTTCTAGGAAGAGAGAATTCTAAGTGACACTTATTCAAGATTTCTCAGGTTTTTGCATGGGTATTAAGATTAGAAGGTAGTGATGAGGACTGGTTGGACAATGAGCTGAAAATGAGAGAAGAAAAGAATGAGAAGGAATATAAAGGATGAGCCACTCTGGGTGGGGAAAACCAGGGTGAGAATTGAGAGATTTGACAGAATCTCCAGGGCAAGCTTGAGTTAGGTTGGCTATTCCCATTTCGAGTGTGCACATGCCTCTGGAACTCCCAGAAGGCTTTTGTGGGGGGAAAACCCCACCTACAGGTTCTGGATGAAATGTTCCTCCAGGCCTCCAGAAACGAGTCCCTGGTCTTACTATTACTCATTTCCTGGAAAAGTCATAGCTGGTATATCCTGATCTTCAGAGCCTGAAGGAGTGCAGAGTCATCTTCCAAATTCAAGAAGAATTTCAAGAAAACATTCAGAAGAACCTCAAAAGCCAATCTTTCTGTCTTCTGATTTATTTATCAAAAATGTCATGAACATTTTTTACTGGCACTTTCTTTGGCATGTTCTGGGTGAATCAGTATGCGAACAAAATGACTTCACTGCCATGCTGAAATTTAAGACTGCAAACAATGTTATTTCTAGTTTTGAAAAACTGCTCAGAACTGGAATCACCTTTTTCAGCCTTATGTAAAGTCATCTTTATAACCTACAGCTTGGCATGATCTTTAGTGTTAGTGGTGCTGTTATTACCTCTACTTATTTATTTGCTTCAACAACTCCAGTCTTATTTTCCACCTTGGCATTGGTAACAGTAGCTTACCTTTCTGGGAAAATATATTTATACTAGAGGCCCGGTGCACGAAATTTGTGCACAGGGGGTGTGTGTGTGGGGGTGTCCCTCAGCCCAGCCTGCACCCTCTCCAATCTGGGACCCCTTGAGGGATGTCCGACTGCCTGTTTAGGCCCGATACCACCAGGATTGGGCTTAAACAGGCAGTTGAACATCCCTCTCACAATCCAGGACTGCTGGCTACCAAGTGCTCGTCTGCCTGCCTTCCTAATTGCCCCTAACCACTTCTGCCTGCCAGCCTGATCACCCCCTAACCACTCCCCTGCCAGCCTGATTGATGCCTAACTGCTCCCCTGCCAGCCTGTTTTCCCCTTACTGCCCTCCCCTGCAGGCCTGCTCACCCCTAACTGCTCTCCCCTGCAGACCTGAATCCCTCCCAACCGCCTTTTCCTGCAGGCCTGGTCACCCCCAACTTCCCTCCTCTGCCGGCTTGGTCACCCCTACCTGCCCTCCCCTGCAGGCTTGATCGCCCCCAACTGCCCTCCCTTGCAGGCCTGGTCCCTCCCAACTGCCCTCCCCTGCTGGCCTGATCACCCACAACTGCCCTCCCTTTCAGGCCTGGTCCCTCCCAACTGCCCTCCCCTGCTAGCCATCTTGTGGTGGCCATCTTGTGTCCACATGGGGGCAGGATCTTTGACCACATGGGGGCAGCCATCTTGTGTGTTGGAGTGATGGTCAATCTGCATATTACTCTTTTATTAGATAGGATAGAGGCCTGGTGCATGGGTGGGGGCCAGCTGGGTTGCCCTGAAGGGTGTCCCGGATCAGGGTGGGGGTTCCCTTGGGGTGTGGGGCGGCCTTGGCGAGGGGCCTGTGGTGGTTTGCAGGCCGGCCACACCCCCTGGTGACCCAAGCAGAGGCCCTGGTATCTGGGGTTTGTTTATCTTCTACAACTGAAACTTTGTAGCCTGGAGCGGAGCCAAGCCTTCTGCTTGCTCTGTGGCGGCAGCCATTTCTGTTGGGATTTATGTATCTTCTATAATTGAAACTTTGTAACCTTGAGCGGAGGCCTGGGTTGGCCAGGGTGTGCAGAAATCTTGGCTTCTTCCATCACCGGGGGCAACACTAGCCTCCTGCTCTTTCCAGCTCCGTGGCTGCCGCCATTTCTGTTTGGGTTTATGTATCTTCTATCATTGAAACTTTGTAGCCTTGAGTGGAGGCCTAGGCCAGCAAGGGCAGGCGGAAAGCTTAGCTTCCTCCATTGCTGGGGAAACCCAAGCCTCCCTCCTGCTCTCTGTGGCCGTAGCCATCTTGGTTGGGTTTATTTGCATATTCACTCTTGATTGGCTGGTGGGCGTGGCTTGTGGTAGTGGCTTGTGGGTGTAGATGAGTGATGGTTAATTTGCATATTACTCTTTTATTAGATAGGATTACCCTTACCTGTGTATGATTACCTGGCAAGCAGAAAATCCAGTCTTGAGAATACACCATTGATGATTTCCTCCTCCCTTTTGCCAAGCTCTTGGGATTTTAACATTTTAATTAGGTAAGAGTTCTTTTCTCCAACTCAGTAATGTCTTTTCAGGCTGAGTGTGAGTATGGCCTACAATTCCAAACCCAAGATTATAGCAAGCAGAAAGTGTATTGATGGTCCCTCCCAGAAGTAACTGCCATCAACTGAAAGCAACAGATAATCCCTTCCCGGCACAAGGCATCATGGTTTGCAGTGCTGTTTGGCAGGAATACCTATGTGGGCTTGTGAAAAAAAATCTGGATTAAGTACTTCAGCATCCTTAGACATGCAAGCTTGCAGTGTAGCCCAGTCTAGCCCTTCTATCAGTGGATGACACGTGCATTGTGATGTTAATAAAGTCCATGGGTAAGGAAAGGGTCTCAATAATCAGCAATCCCAAAGAAATTTCTATTTCTTGCAACCACTACATTTCATCTTTTACACAATGCATGCATACTATAGATATTCACAAGTATATGTATACCATAGACCTACCAATTGTTTCAAAAGAAAGATAATGTTCAACCTGCATAATGAAAATTATGTATATATTTATTTAGCTATGGATTTAAATTTAATTTATATATTTACATTAAATATATATATTTAAATTTGCATTTATGTTTAAGGCACTACCACAGCCGTGAACCAAGCAACAAATTTACCACCACAAGTATAATGATCCATGGATTCTGGGATGCCACATTGGGTGGACACTAAACTTACATTCTATTCATACCCTATCAAAACTCTTGGGATGGTAAAATTCTTGTTAACAGAATGTTCTTAAGAAGGAAAAAGGGAATGATGTCATCCAGACAACAATATAGGTTATTTCCAACTTTATTCCCCTTCTCAAGGAGACAAACTAGCAGTTACCAATAGACAGGACACCATTATAAAAATCCCAGAACCCAAGGCTGAGGCTAAAGCATACTCTTTGACCACAGAGACCAAGAAGGACTACACTATTGTCAGAGAAAGCACACCTATGGCATATCTGCCTTTGGGAAGGCAGACCTAGGGAAGAGGAATGTACAGGTCTTGGATGCCAGCTTTGAGTCATCCAGGCAGGAAACCTGTGGGTCCTAGCTACCCAGAGCATAGTTTGGAAGAGGGAGCAGAGCTTCTGGATGGGTATATTTCCTTGGATTCATGGAATCCTTATCACATGGGGAAAGGCTGGGCTAGAAAAAAGCCAAAGCAGTTCATTCTAAAGATCAGGACACAAGTTACCTAGATCAAAGGGTGGTACTGGAGGAAAGTGGTGAAGGTAAAGTATGCTCCTAAATTTTTGGCTCACTGAAAAAGCTGAATTCTAGAAAGTTTGATGGGGCAAAAGGCCACCCAGAAAACCCTGAACGACAGGTCCTAACCTAGATTAAACCTGACTCAGAGGGAAACTTTTCTAAAGTTGTGATATTAATAATGTCTCTGCCACCTACATATAGAAGGTCAGGAGGACGGGTTTTCTGCTACTATCAAGTTTAGAGTTCTTGTCATTCTTTGATAATCCCAAATGGATTACGGAGCCTCATGCCTCATATTATATGTGTGTGTGTGTGTGTGTGTGGGTGGGTGTGTATCTCCTAAATTTCTAGATTTGCAACACATTTCTCTTTCTTTTTTTTAAATTTCTTTATTGATTAAGGTATCACATATTTGTCCTCATCCCCCCATTCCCATCCCAAACCCCTCCCCATGCATGCCCCCACCCCCCTGTTGTCCGTGACCACTGGTTAGGCTTATATGCATGCATACAAGTCCTTTGGTTGATCTCTCCCCCTTACCCCCACCCTCCCCTGTCTCCGGGTCTGTTTTTGTTCACCAGTGTATGTTGTTCATTATTTCCCCTAGATGAGTGAGATCATGTGATACTAGAAATACACTTATAAGAACCGAAAAAGAGACAAGCAATAATGGTTATGCTGAGAGGAAAATGAATCAGTCTGTAGTGAGTTTCTTTCTGGGCCAACAGTTCTTTTGAGTCCCAATTTCAATGTCAAACAGTTCCTTATGTGTACATGTCAGCAATGATATTTCAGTTCTGGATGGTGGACACATGGTGGTAATGCAGGTCCGACCCTCTCTGGTTTGGTCCTGGGCAACCTGCAGCGACGCACAGCTGCTGACTGCTAGTATGGCAAGGCGCCGTCAGCGTCTTCCATATCTGGACTGTTTCTCTTCTGTCTTCATGGCTGGAGCAGTCCTGTCAATTCCTCTCTGTTGCAGGAATCCACGTGGTCTTAGAGTTGTTTTCTGAAAATATACAAACATATTCTCAACCAAAAGTTAATAAAGGAATCCTTTCTATAAATTTGACTTGGGATCCTTTTTCATTTTTTGCCCAAACGATTTTCCTTTGGCTTGTTTTGACACCATGTGTGTTTTTCATGGGTGTCTTGCTGTTAGCATTTCAAATGAAAGTTAATTTTCTAACACATTTCTCTTTCTTCTTTTCCCATCCATACACATGTTTCTAGGGTTGCCAAAGGCTATAATTGTTCCCCAGCCAATTTTCCCAGGCCCAACAACAGCAGCTGGCTCCCCCTAAGTGGTTATCAGAGAGTGAAACCAACCACAGGAAACTATCATGCCAAAGTAAGGTCCTTTTCAGTTTCAAGCTTCAAGGAGATAATGGTGGAAATTGGGAGCCCCCAAAGTTATGTCTGAATTCACTCCAAATCTATTTGCTCATCAGACCATGTTATAATTAGTATTATTAGACCTCTGAATCATCAGGTCCCTGGAACTTAAATACACTGAGTGGCCAGATGATGATGATCTCTGAACCCATAATAATCTGGCCACTCAGTGTATATCCTATATTATAAAAGGCTAATATGCAAATTGTACCCTTGACCAGGAGTTCGACCAGCAGGCAGGCCGGCCAACGGCCCATGTCCCCTCCCCCTGGCCAGGCTGGCTGGACCCCACCCATGCACGAATTCATGCACCGGGCCTCTAATATATATATATTGAGTGGCCAGATTATTATGCGTTCAGAGATCATAATAATCTGGCCACTCAGTATATATCAAGATTTTTTTCAATGCTCTCAGTGTCTAAATTAAAACATTTCTAATTTATTTTACCTTAAACCTCTTAGTAATGGTTCCAAATGAATTTTGGAAAGGCATCCCATCTTGCTATCCCTGCACTTCTTCCCCTGCTTGCTCCCACCCTAAGCCAGTGCTACCCCTCTTTCATCCCCACATGGCAGAATTTCTTCTCATCTCCTGAACTCCACCCATTACCATCTTCTTCTGAAGGGTTATATGGAGTGTTCCTTACCATTCTGGTGCTTTTCTGAGTATTGAGCCTTTGCAAAAGAGGACAGAATCTCACAAAAATGAGAAATTTGAGTGTGGAAAGATTTTTTTCTCAAGTACATTTTGACCTTAAAGAGGAAAAGAATGTTTGTTAAAATACTTAGCTATCCATAATAATTTAACTTTTCTAATGATATAATTTAATTTAACCATGCTCCCTGTACTAATAGATTTTAGAGCACTATTCTCCCTCCATCTGTTACCCACTCTTTCTCCATTCTAAAATATATATATTAATTATAATCTCCAGGCCTGGTTGCTTCAGAAGCAGATTAGGGGACTTCTTCAACTGTTAAATTACTCTCTGTTTTTGAAAGAAAATAATTGGAACATCTATGTCTGTAGCCATCTTGGAGAAAGACAAGATATTGAAGGCATTTAATTAATTTACATTGTGGTTCTAAGTTAAACTGTCTGAGAACTGGCTTCCTCGACAGCTCTGATTTAGGCCTCCCAAAATGTTTCACACTATGACTCATGCTTCCTTCTGGAAATGACAAAACTTCCTCACCACCCTGATCTAAGCCACCTGCTTTTGGTTCTCTGTGCTCTCAGGAAAGGATTTAGTCGTATGTTACTTTTTTTCCATGGTGGGCAAGGAAACCCATCTTTTGTTTTTCCAAAGGAAGAAACACACACACACTCACACACACATACAGTCAAAAAATGACACTGAAAATTCTAAAAATTAGCAGGCAGCAAATCAATACCATCACCCTCACCTCCACACCCCTGAAAATTAAGAAATGATTTAATAGAAACAAGAGGGAGCTGGCTTTTTTTAACCATTTATGTCCCATAGCTTAAAAAATTTGTGTAGTTTTCTAATGAAAGAACTGTATAGTTACTTTGCAAAAAGAACTGTATAGTAACTTTGGATTTTGAAGGTAGCTAAAAATCAGTGCAGAGAAGTACTGACACATTTCTCAGGAGACTGCATTCCCTATGTCTCTGAGAGAAGTTTGGGGGAAGAGCAAATTTGCAGTATAGAAGAGAGGAGGAATGAGGAGAGGAAAGGGTATATTTGCCAACAATATTTCATCCTCCTGAAATCTGCTCTTCAGTGTCCTATAGCAGCTTCAAATATAAATGTGTGCCAATCTGTATATTATAATGTATAACTCAGCAGTCATTGAAAAATACAATTTACTGGAGTGAAAAAGCACCCAGAATATCAACTCAGTATAAAGATTTACCATATGGCACAAAGGCTTTATTTGGGGGGATGGGTAAAGATTTTGAAATAAGAAACTTAAATATATTTTCTACTATTTTTAATTGAAATTTTGATGAATATATAATGTGTATGAAACAAAGAATGTTATGTGTATCTATTTATGTGGCCTTACATTTGTTCTCTGAGAAACTTCGCACATGATGATTGAGTAGGAAAAAGATTGCCTTACACACTCCATCTCTTTTTATTTCCTCACAACAAGACACAGGGGTGTCAGCCCTGATATCAATTCCCAGCTCACTACTGAGTTACTGTGAGCTAGTAATTTAATCAAAATGGGAGTATGAATCAGGTGACTCCCAAAAACCTTTCCAATTTTGAAATTCTATGGTTCCAAGACTTTTAGCCATGGTATTTCATCTCCTTTTTTCAAAGGAGACACCAAGATTTATTGCTTGTTAACTAACAGCTCTTGACTGTGACATGGGAATTCCAAAGGCTCTGCCAAGCCCCAAGTCCTAGGAGACAGGGCCTAGGAACAGGATACTTACCCACCCAACCCCTTCTGTATTCCCTCTCCACTGGCAGATCAGCTGGCCCTGGCCTGCTTCTGAGAGGGGTGAGGAGGACCTAAAGCAGGATTCTTATGTTCTTCCCTGATCTCTATTGACTTGCATTCCTTTCACAGGATTCTATGGATAGGTAGAAGAAGCCCCCATTCATGTCATACGCATTTATGAGTGCTTGTTGTATGCTTAAATCACTGTGTCATACACTGAGGATAAGGCAGAGTTGGGCAAGCCCTACAAGCAATTACGCAATTGTGGTTTAGAACAGAGAGTTAAAGGGACCAAAATAGTTCTCTATCAACCAACAATGGCCTCTAAAGTTTCACCAGTAATGATTCATTCTTTGAGTCTTGTACATTTCTTGGCCTTTGTGAGTATTCTATTATAATTTTTAAAAAAGTATTTGGAAGGATAAAAGGTTGTGATGAAGAGGAGGAAGAGCTGGGGAGGGGTGAAGAGACATGAGAGAGAAAGAGAGAGAGAGAGAGAGAGAGAGAGAGAGAGAGAGAGAGAGAGAGAGAGAGAGAGAGAGAGACTGATGTAATTAATGAGGATGGGGGAATGAGTCTCAAGAGGTATTTATAAAAAAACAAAAATTCCAAATTAATATATTAAACTAAGATCTATGCTCTGATGACAATCTATCAATTGGTCAGCCTGGTGGCAAAAATTTAGTTCCTGTCATGTTCCAGGCACTGTTCTAGGTGCTGGAGATATATCAATGAACATGATAACACTGCTGAATAAAAGCAATTTAAAGACTATAGAGAAGGAGAAAGACAGGAAGGGACAAAGGGAAGAAGTTAATTTCAGCTTAATAATGACCAACCACTAAGGGAATAAAAGAAAAAGTACTGGGTGGAACTGGGGAGTATGGGTGTGGCTACTCTAGTTGGGGTGGTCGGAGAAGAATTTTTAAAAATGTAATATTTGAGCTAAGGCCTCAATAATGAGATACTTCTCACCTTCCTTCAGTGCCTTCTCCCCAGGAAGTGTGTCCTAAAGAGATGTAGGGGTGATGGCACCAAATTGGGTTGCATTGCAGGGTTGGATTGAGAGTAGATAAAGTGGCTTTGTAAATATTTGAGGGGAAGAGTTTCAAGTTAAAATAATAGTCAATGAAAAACCTGTTTGAGGGTCAGAAACAAGGCTGGTGTGATTGGTGCACAATGGATAAAGGAAGAGAATGGTAGGAGCTGAGGCCAGGGAGGTGAGAAGGGGCCAGATCATTTAGGACAGCTGATAATAATCCTATATAATAAAACCCTAATATGCAAATGGACCGAACGGTCGCTATGAAGTGCACTGACCACCAGGAGGCAGACGTTCAATGTAGGAGCTGCCCCCTGGTGGTCAGTGTGCTCCCACAGGGGAGCATTGCTCAGTCAGAAGCCAGGCTCATGGCTGGCGAGCACAGCAGCAGTGGCGGGAGCCTCTCCTGCCTCCATTGCAGGTGGGCAGTAAGTAAGGAGCAAGGGGTCCTGGACTGCAAGAGGATGCAGGCTGGGCTGAAGGACCACCCCCCCCCCCCAGTGCACAAATGTCGTGCACCAGGCCTCTAGTAGTAGTAATAATAATAATAATAATAATAATGATAATGGCAGCTAGCATTTATTGCATCCTTATATATACTAACCACTTACTGTAGATTAGCTTTTTTATTTATCACATCTAGTTCATGAGGTGGGTACTATTTCCAGTGGTCACCCAGCCAATGGTATGTGCTAGAGCTGGGATGTGAGCCCCCCAGGATTGGACCCCAAAACTGGTTCTAGTTCTTAAATATTTTCCTTGCTATACCAAGGAAATATGTGGCCTCAAATACCTTTTTGTGCACACAGAAAATGAAGCACACCCAGAATCATCCAATTTAAATTCTAAAAGGCACTATGAAAGGGACCCTCTTTAAAAGTCTGAGTAAGAATGGCAAGCAGTGACTGGGGGTACAACAGCTGTGTGGCTGATTTTTCTACAAATATCATTTCCCCTCCTTTATCTACTCTCAACCTTGACCCTGCAATGCAACCCAATTTGGTGCCATCACCCCTACATCTCTTTAGGACACACTTCCTAGGGAGGAGGCACTGAAGAAAGGTGAGAAGCATGCTAACAGAACATCAAGAGCCGATGTTTCAGACTTAACGCCTGTCTTGATGACACTGGAGGGTTGTTGGATGTAATTATTTAGTTCTTTGGTCTTCTGTTTTCTCATCTGTAAAACAAGTTTGGCCCTTTATAGGGAAAAGTAACAGGAAGCAAAGGCGACTCGGGAGCCCCCAGGAGTTGCCATAAACTTGATACTTTAAAAGAAATCATAATGTTTACCTGCTGAACTGCCACCCCTAAAACCCATTGAAATTTGCACTGTGGCTAAGTGTGATAGACAGAATAATTGCCCCCAAAGATGTCTATATGCCATTCCTGGGAACCTATGAATATGTTCCCTTACATGGCAAAAGGGGTTTTGTAGATGTGATTAAATTAATGATTTTGAGGTGGGTTAGGGTTAAGGTTAAGGTTAACTCCACCTGTCTTCAGAGCAAACATCTCAAAAATGGAATATGGTGGGGATTAGTCTTTCATTAAGTCAAATAGATCCTCTCTGGTTCTCCCATGTTCCTAAAATAAGCATAGAAAGGTTATCCTTTTCTGGCACTACTGAAGAAGTGAGAAATAGGCCTCTTGGTCTATCCCTGTAAGAGGAGCGGGGCTGCCCAACCTCTGAGGCTGAGGAGATGTTCCATTTCCCATTAGCTTGAGTGATGACAAAATTCACTGAAGCTCTGAAGCTACTGTTGCTACAGAAGCCGACCAAGCAGACGGGATATTGATATTCTTAGAAGAGATAATTATTTTGAGACATATTATCTTCATCAAATGAAAATTCTGAGAGAAATACATACTTCAGGTTTCCTTCTACCTTACACTGACTAACAGACACTGTGGTTTAAGATATTGTGAGAAAGTTCTTCAGCTTTTTTTTCAGTTTAGAATAGTAATAAACATGGGATTTAAAAAATTGCATGTACTTGGGGTGACATTGGTTAATAGATTTTTAAAATATATGAAACCTTTTTTTTTAAGATAAATAATTGACTGAGTTGCTTTCATAAGTAAAAAAATATATAAAAGGCCAACCCTGAAAGATTGATATAATTTCTCTTCTCTCATAACATAACCTCAAATTACAAAATTCTATTTAAACTTCTTTTTTCTTAGAAACAAATGAGAAGCAGGAAAGTGAAACTAAGGCACGGGTAATTATGGAGCTTTTCTAGTAGTGCAATAAACTCTGCATGTATACAATTTTTAAGTATTACAAATATTTCAATAGATTTTGTTGAAAGTTCAACACAAAGAAAATTTACTTAACCTTTAATCAAAATGCTCTCTATGTTTGCTTTGCTCTTCTTGGTTCTGTATAGTAAGAACACAGCCGTTGTAAGATTTTTTTTGTGTGTGTGTGAATTCCTGCCTTGTAAATCAATATTCGTGATGTTTCTTGTTCTTTGTATTAAGGTGCTTAAGGAAGATTAGCATATCTTTTAAGGGTTTGGCATGTTGAAAAAAACAACATATACTTAGATGCTAAAGACAATCTCTGCCCAATGCAGAGTTTTCTGCCAAATCTATGAGTTTTAAGAAGGCTTTTTTTTTAAAGTGGTCAAGGGACATTAAACTTGAAATTAAAAGGTTACCGAAAGTCTCCAAGACATTGAGATTTTCAATTAAGTGTAACTCCCTTCAGGAAGGCATATGGGTGGGAGAAAGATAACAGTTCTGATTCTCTGCATGAATATTCTTAGGAAATGATATGGGGATATTTGAGGGGCAGGGTTCTTTAAGGTCAGAAATAACAATATAAGGCTCACAGACACATTTTTATATAGCCTACATGATGTGTTATCTATTTTAAATTACTTGCCATTACTAAGAAACCAAGATTGTAATCTGGATTTCCTGCTTCTCTTGAGGTTCTGGTCTCTCAGGGCCATAGTTCATCATGGTGATAGCTAGCAGGAGTTGCTAGTGGCTATCCTCTTTAGGTAGGGCACAAGCTTGCTATTTACCAGGGTCTCTGGGCCAACTTCACTTATTTGTACTCCCTGCCTGACCCAGGCGCTTGTGGGTTTGTGAACCTGGCTTGGTGTGTGGAGAAATCTGGCCTCTGCTTCTCTTGAAAGTCAGGAGCACTCATGTTCACTGCTGGCTTTCCTAATTAGGAACCCTCAGTCTTCCACATCTGGGTGAGAAGTGTCTTGTCCTGAAAGGTTCTTGAGAAAATTGCAGGAGTCTCTTAGTGAGACGGAAGGAGTTGAGAGACCTCCTTGGTATATAGAAGATGCTCAATAAAATTGTAAGTCCTGGTCTGCGGAAGTCTTATATCCTGTCTTCATTTTCAAGCCAAGACTCACCATTACACAAATTATGAAGTAGGTGAAGTTCATCTTTAATATCTTCACTTCCTCCATTTCTCTCTCTAAAGGAACTTATCCCTAACAAATCAATTGCCTTGTGCACTAACATGACATTACTATCAGCCCTCCAATGGCTTCCCACACTTTACAATAAAATGCACAGTGCATACCATGGCCAACAAGACCCTGCATAATCTGGACCCCATCTACCTTTCCATCTTTATTTGCTACTACTCTCCCCCTCTCTCAGTGTACTCTAGCCACACTGACATTTTTTCTATTTCCAAACAGGCCAAGCAGGCTCCCATCTGATGGCCTTTGGTCTTGCTATCCCCCAAGCCTCGAAAGCTCTTCCCATGGGCAGGGGTATGGCTGCCTTCCTCACTCAGTTTATGCCTCTACTCAAATTTCACTTTCCCAGAGTGGTATTTCCTGATAACTGACATAAACAGTCCATTCTCCCATCACAGTCTATCACTCCCTATTCCCTCATCCTGCATTATTTCCATATCCCTTATCACTAATCTGACACTCTAAAGGAAGTCCTCACTTTGCATGGTAGTGGGGGACCATAAAAATGGCCATGCAAGCTGAAACCATGCAAGAGGTTACTAATAATAAGTGGGAAAAGATTGTTCTATGAATGACCTTTAAATTTTTTTTGTCAAAATATTAAAAATGCTCCCATTCTTGGTTATAAATGTACAGGAAAATGAAAAAAACTTATAAAATGAATATTTATTTACTATACTGTATTTTACAACATTAAAGTACTGAGAATTAAAATGTATTTCTATAACTTATAGATACACTTATAAATTTTTAATATGTACATATATAATTGAAAAGGAGTAATTCTATAAAATACAAAATATAATATATGCATGGCATATGCTAAAAATAATAAAAGGTTCATGTCAGCCTTTTAAACTGTTATTCAGTTACTTATACACTGAGTGGCCAGATTATTAGGATCTCTGAACGTATCATAATCTGGCCACTCAGTGTATATCCTATATAATAAAAGGCTAATATGCAAATGGTCCCCTCGACCAGGAGTTCAACCAGCAGGCAGGCTGGCCAACTGCCCATGTCCCCTCCTCCTGGCCAGGCTGGCCGGACCCCACCCATGCATGAATTCATGCACCGGGCCTCATACACACACACACACACACACACACACACACACACACACACACACACTGAGTGGCCAGATTATTATGCGTTCAGAGATCATAATATTCTGGCCACTCAGTGTATGGTTTTATGTGTAGCTATGTGTTGGTCCATAATATACACTCTATTTCCTGCTTTGAAATAATCCAATTTGTTTGAAAACCACTGCTCTTATTCCTTGACTAGAGACCCATTGCATGATATTCGTGCAAGAATAGGCCTTCCTTCCCCTGGCTTCACTCCCCGCCGCCCGGGAGCCAGCAAGTCCTCGCTTCTGTCCAGAGCATCACTCCTGTAGCTCCCTCCACTGCCCCCACTCCCCCTCATAGCAGGCGTCCCACCCCTCCTGGCCGCTCCATGCATGCATATGCAAATTAACCTGCCATCTTTGTTGGGTTGATTTGCATACTCACTCTGATTGGCTGTGGGTGTAGCGGAGGTACGGTCAATTTACATGTTTGTCTATTATTAGGTAAGATGAGCAACAAAATGGTCTACAGCCAGCTGAAAGGGCTAATACAAAAACAACCATCCTGTCTTTTTTTTTTTTTTTCTGCAAAAAGCTTTATTGTTTCATTTGGTCCAATGCATGGGGGATGGCTTCAGGGTGGTTAAAAGAATGGCCAGTAGTTTCAGGGAGAGGATTGGGTTAAAGCCAGACACCAGGGGATGCAGAGGGGCTCCTCAAAGGCCTCAGGTTCCACAGGCTCCTAGTCGTGCTTGAGGGGGAGCCTTTTGAAGAGATACTCACCCAGCCCAGCCTGGAGGCCAGCAGCCTGTGGATGTGAGTCAGGTGTGGCCCATCTTCTGGATGAGTTTCACCTCCTTGTCCTGGAAGTGGTTCTGTGAGAAGTTACGGGCTGAGGGTCTGTGTGGGTAGAATCAGGGCAGCAGCTCCAGCAGGGCCTGGCTCAGGATCCTCTCCAAGGCCAGGGCGGCTGGCAGGGTGGCCTGAGCTCTGCCCACTCCTCCTGGGAGGCCTCAGCACATCCTGGAAGAGAATGTGGCCACCACACTGGGTTTGCAACTTTAGGAGCTCCTCAGCACCCTCAGCTTCTTCTCCGCCAACTCTCCCAAGAAGTGGACCCCCCCTCCAGAGCCACATCCTCAAGGTGGAAACAGAAGCCCAGAGAGAGGTAGGTGTGGAGCCCGCAGAGGCAGCGGGGGCAGGCGGTCCACGGCAGCCTCCACCTGGGGGAATAATTTGACGAATTTGGGAGCTCAGGGTTGTTCAGCAATAAGGAGTTAAGATGTGTTGTTCGGCAATAAGGAGTTAAGGTGTGTTGGCTGGTCTTGGGGGTGGTGCCGAAGGTGGTGACTGGAAAAGACATTGGAGGGTGGTTGGAGGCTGGGAGAAGGCGTCCCTGGGTCTGTTCTGTCCAAACACTGTTGAAGCAAGAGACAGATCTGGGACGGCTGAGGGTACTGTTAGTACTTCATTCATTTTTTTTTAATATTTCATTATTGTTGAAAGTATTACATATGTCCCTTACCCCCCCCCCCATTGACCTCCTCCAGCCCTCCCCGCCCCTGCCCCAGGTGCTCACCACCCCCATGGGCCATGCATAGATGCACACAAGGTCTTTGGTTGATTACCCCCCACCCCCCACCATCCCCCACCTTCCCTCTGAGATTCCACACTCTGTTCCATGCTTCTGTGTCTCTGGATCCTCTCTGTTCATGTTTATTTTGTTACTTAGATTCCACATATGAGTGATATCATGTGATACTTGTCTTTCTCTGACTGACTTATTTCACTTAGCATGATACTCTCCAGATCCCTCCATGCTGTCTCAAAAGGTAAGAGATCCTTCTTTTTACTGCTGCATAGTATTCCATGGTATAAATGTACCACAGCTTTTTTATCCACTCATCTACTGATGGGCACTTGGGCTGTTGTAAATTGTGCTGCTATGAACATAGGAGTGCATACATTCTTTCTGATTGGTATTTTGGGTTTTTAGGATATATTCCTAGAAGTGGAATCACTGGGTCAAATGGCAATTCCATTTTTAAATTTTTGAGGAAACTCCACACTGTTTTCCATAATGGTTCCATTCCCACCAGCAGTGTACCAGGGTTACCTTTTCTCTACATCCTCACCAGCACTTGTCATTTGTTGATGGTAGCCATTCTGACAGGTGTGAGGCGATACCTTATTGTTGTTTTAATTTGCATCTCTCTGATGATCAGTGACTCAGCATTTTTTCATAGGTCTCTTGGTCTTCTGTATGTCCTCTTTGGAGAAGTGTCTATTTAGGTTGTTTGCCCATTTTTTCATTGGATTGTTTGTCTTTTGTTAAGTTGTATGAGTTCCTTATATATTTTGAATATTAACCCTTTATCAGATGTAATCATTGCCAAATATGTTCTCCAATTCAGTGGGTTCCCTTTTTGTTTTGTTGATGGTTTCTTTTGCTGAGAAGAAGCTTTTTATTTTGATGTAGTCCCATTTGTTTATTTTCTACTTAGTTTCCTTTGCCCTAGGACAGTAGTCGGCAAACTGCGGCTCGCGAGCCGCAGTTTGCCGCTCTGTTGACTAATGAGTTTGCCGACCACTGACCTAGACTCTCGATTCCAGTAATTACAGGCTGTTGTTGTTCCTTGTGATTAAGCCCCTATCCCAGTGGTGGGCAAACTCATTAGTCAACAGAGCAGCAAACTGCAGCTCGCGAGCCGCAGTTTGCTGACCACTGCCCTAGGAGATATATCCATAAACATATTGCTATGAGAGATGTCTGAGATTTTGCTGCCTATGGTTTCTTTTAGGATATTTATGGTTTTATGACTTACATTTAAGTCTTTTATCAGTTTTGAGTTTAGTTTTGTGTATGGTGTAAGTTGGTGGTCTAGTTTCATTTTTTGCAGGTATCTGTCCAATTTTCCCAACACCATTTATTGAAGAGACTGTCTTGACTCCATTGTATGCTCTTGCCTCCTTTGTCAAATATTAATTGAGCATAGTGGCTTGGGCCGATTTCTGGGATCTCTGTTCTCTTCCATTGATCTATATGCCTGTTTGTGTGCCAGTACCAGGCTATTTTTATTACAGTGGCTTTGTAATACAGCTTGAAATCTGGTATTGTGATTCCTCTAACTTTGTTTTTCCTCCTCAAGATTGTTGCAGCTATTCAGGTCTTTTTTGATTCCATATACATTTTTTGAGTATTTGTTCTAAATCTGTGAAATATGCTGTTAGTATTTTAATAGGGATTGCATTGAATCTGTAGATTTCCTTGGGTAGTAGGGATTTATAAATTTATAATAAACTTATCTATAAGTTATAGATACAGTTAAAGGTCCATATTATCTATCTATATTGAAATATGTATATACCATATATATTTTCTATTTAAATAAATGTTAATCATCATTCAAAAATGTATTATTTCTATATAAAAAGTACCAATTGAGTGGAGATTTCTCAAAAGAAGATATATTGATTGCCAAAAGGTATGAGAAAAGGTGTTCAACACCACTAATCATCATTACAGAAATGCAAATCAAAACAATGGTATACTACTTCAAATACATTAGGATGGCTATTATGAAAAGAAACAGAAAATAGCAAGTGTCGTCAAGGATGTGGAGAAATTGGACCCGTTGTGCATTGCTGGTGATATATAAAATGGTGCTTACACTGTAAAAGACAGTATGACAGTTCCACAAAAAATTAAATATAGAATTAATCTATAATCCAACAATTTTACTTGCACTTTGAGTATATACCCAAAGGAGTCAAAACCAGGGACTTGAACAGATATTTGCATATGAATATTCATAGCAGCATTATTCATAATAGCCAAAAGGTAGAAACCACCCAAATGAGATAAACAAAATATAGTATATATAAGGTGGGCAAATGTAGGTTTACAGTTGAGTACATGAAACACACAGTTTATTCTTGTATTATTGTTTATTAATTACTGTATTATTTTCCATACAAACAGCTGTAAACCTACTTTTGCCCCACCCTGTAGATACAATAGAATATTATTCAGCCTTAACAAAAGAAGTAAATTCTGATGCCTGCCACAACATGAATGAATCTTAAAGACCTGCTAAGTGAAATAAACCAGACACAAAAGGAACTAGAATAGTCAAATTCATGGAGACAGAAAGTAGAATAGTGGTTAGCAGGGGCTGGGGGTGGAAAGGATGGGGAGTTTGTGTTTAATGAATATAGTTTCAGTTTTGGAAAATGAATAAGTTCTGGAGATGGATGGTGGTGATAGTTGCACAACAGTGTGAATATATTTAATGACATTTAACTGTACATTTAAAAATGGTTAAAATGGTAAATTTTATGTTATATATTTGCCACAATTAAGAAAAAGTATGAAGAGGAGTTTGACCAGTGCTCATCTCTATTTTTTTATTTATTTTTAAAAGTTTTTGATTGAATTTATTGGGGTGACATGAGTTCACAAAACCATACAGGTTTCAAATGTACAACTCATGCCTCTTCTCATTGTAAAATTTATGATGAGAAGAGAACATTATATTACTTTGTGAAAGGTCATACTCCTTTCCAAGTTTGGATCAGCTTCCATTTTGTCCTTTGTGTTTTCAATGTCATGAAAAACCTCTGAAAGTTCCTTTAATGTGAAGTTTTTCACTAGTGTGGCTTCCTCTGGGCCGTCTTCATCTTTTTCACTGTATGTCATAATAACTTTCTTCATTATGCCCATAAATGTGCCTTTTATTAAGTTCCTCTGGCTTCAAATCCAGAGCCCCTCAAACAGCAACAGTGTGTTAACATTCCCACTGTCAGCTATTTCTTCTATATCTCCATTTACCTTTGATTAGAAACCTGTCAAGTTACTTACACAGTGCAATAAAAGTTCTTAACATGCTGTGTACATACTACTTGCTGGATGCCTGAATATTTTTAATTGTGTGGCTTTTGTCTTATTTTTTTCAAAACTCAGCTTAAAAATTACATGAAATCTTCTCTCTCTCTCTCTCTCTCTCTCTCTCATTGTAGCATCAATAGCTTGTCTGAAATTCCATCTAATAGGCTTTAAAGGTTGAAATTACTTCATGGTCCATTGGATAGACTAATGAAATTGTGTTTGGTAGTAAAAAGTAAATTTTTACATTTCCATTCAAGAGAATTAGGGTGACCTGGAGCATTTTCCAACAGTAGTAGTGCTTTAAAAGTTAAATTATTTTGCCTGGAGTACCTCTCTGTTACTGGGAGACAAGGAGGCACCACAGCTACACACTTTGCTGTCCTTGTGTGACCTGAACAACAGATGAGCAGTGACCAGTCACTGACTGACTTGAAAAGAAGGGATGTGATTGATTACTGACCATAATATGCATTTGTAATTTACATAGTGATTTGTGGACTGGAGGGCTAGTAGTGAAATTTGTACTTTATGCAATAACTCAGATGTGCTATTGGGGGACTTTTGTTAAATGAACAATGGTAACTAAAATTCATATATATCATAACAATGCAAAGTGAGGACTATCTGTATTATATGTTTATTTATTTATGTTTTCCCCACTAGAATGTAAGATATACAGGATGGCAACTTAGTCTAATTTGTTTACAGTTTATATTCCCAATGCCTAGAACAAAGCCATAGTAGGGTCCCAACAAATAATTGTAGAAAAGAAGAAAGAGAAAGAAAGAGAGTGGGCAAAAAAGAGGAAGGAAGGGGAAAGGGAGGTAAGATCGTTGAGTTATAGAGTTAGATCAACTGTCATGCGTAGATGGTGCTCAGAGAAGTAAAATAACTTTCATAAAGGTACCCAGTTCTCCAAGGATCTGATTTGGGGTCTGATATGTACCCCCTAACCTACATTGTTCTTCTTAGTCTCTCTTTCTTCTTCTCTCCAAACCTTCTTTCCCGTTATGCATTCACAGGAAGATGTGACTAACAAAATTGTAGGAACCTTAATCACTTGACCTTTGAGGAAGGATTAGAACCTTACCTCAGAAAATCATAGCCCTGTGGGGGGAGGTGACATTAGGGTCTTCCCAGACTCCCTAGTATCAGACCACATAGGATACTAATTCTTAGATTATGTCAAACTATTTGCATTTTCTTTCTAAACGTCTTTGTGTGGTGCTACAGCAGAGTGTACAGGATGCTGGGGTTTTCCTCTGAGTACTTCACTCCCCTGAGGTTAGGTTTCTAATTTACTCAAGGAGCTCCAGTGTCCCAGAGCAGATTGGGCGACCTGGCCAACTTGGAGGGGAAAAGACTGACTTCAGATGAAAAACTTCTGTTTATGTGACTAAGGACTTAGTCAGCTACCTAGTTTAGGATGTACTATTTGTCAGAAAGTAGATCTGGAGGAAATATCACTCATTCTGGCTAGAGTAATGGTTTTCAATGCATTTTTTACTCATGAGATTAAAAAAGAATAGGGTTCCAGTTTAACTTTGTGGTTGAGGTTATGAATGAGAAAGAAAGTTTAAATTGCCCATGGAGGCCATTCTCTTAGTCAGAGTTTTAGAGCATTCCAGACTCTTGTGTCAATTTAAGCATATTGAACATCAATAAAATACCAAGAGGGCAAACATTGGTCTGTTTGGAGATTCCCCTTGCCCGTTCTGTTTTTACTTGCCCTCTTGCTCTCTCTCTCTTCCCTGTATTCCTTCCTTCCTTCTTTCTTTTTCTCCCTTTCTTCTCTCTCCTTCCTTCCTTCCTTCCTTCCTTCCTTCCTTCCTTCCTTCCTTCCTTCCTTCCATCCATCCATGGAAAGAGCAGATTTTCTTTATAAGAATAAAATTACTAAGTATTGCTTTTTCACAACGGGTTTGTCACCAGAACACAAGTGTTATGAAAAACACTGATAAATCTAAGACAACATGGGAAAGGAAAATATTCATGTCAACATCATCACAATTGGACATGTAGTTTTTGGTAAGTCTACCACTACTGGCCATATGATTTACAAATGTGTTGGGATTGACAAAAGAACAATTAAAAACATGAGAAGGAGGCTGCTGAGATGGGTCTTGCATAAACTGAAAGCTGAACGTGAGTGTGAAATCACCACTGATATCTCCCTGTGGAAATTGGAGACCAGCAAGTATTATGTGACTATCATTGATGCCCCAGAGCACAGAGACTAAATAAAACAACATGGTTACAGGCACATCTCAGGCAGACTGTGCTGTCCTTATTGTTGCTGCTGGTGTTGCTGAATTTGGAGCGGGTATCTCCAAGAATGAGCAGACCCATGAGCATGCCCTTCTGGCTTATACACTGGGCGCGAAACCACTGATTGTTGGTGTTAACAAAATGGATTCCATTGAACGCCCTACAGCCTGAAGAGATACCAGGAAATTGTTAAAGAAGTCAGCACCTACATTAAGAAAACTGGCTGAAAGCCTGACACAGCAGCATCTGTGCCAGTTTCTGGTTGGAATGTGACAACACTAACATGCCTTGGTTCAAAGGATGGAAAGTCACCTGTGAAGATGGCAATGCCCCTGGAACCACGCTGCCTGAAGTTCTGGATTGCATCCTGCCACCAACTCGTCCAACTGACAAGCCCTGTGTCTGCCTCTCCAGGATGTCTACCAAACTGGTGGCACTGGTACTATTCCTGTGAGCTGAGTGGAGACTGGTCCTCAAACCCAGCATGGTGGTCACCTTTGCTCCAGTCAACGTTCCAACTGGAGTAAGGTCTATTGAGATGGACCATGTAGTTCTGAATGAAGCTCTTCCTGGAGGCCATGTGTGCTTCCATGTCAAGAATGTGTCTGTCAAAGATGGTCATCACGGCAATGTGGCTGGTGACAGCAAAAATGACCCACCAATGGAATAGCTGGCTTTACAACTCTGATAATTATCCTGAGTCATCCAGGCCAAATCAGTGCCGGATATACTAGCACACCTGTGCTGGATTGTCATAAAGCTCACGTAGCTTGTAAACTTGCTGAGCTAAGAAAACTGATTATCATTGTGAGTTGAAACCTGAAAAAGAATGAGCTTGACTCCCTCAAGGGAGAGTTGAGAGATGCCAATGGTACCTGAGCCTCTTGTAAGATGCTCTTGCAGAATGTTTGGTGAAAATAATTAGTTGGCTAGAATTAGTCTTGGGTTTGGTACATTTCCAACATCTGTGCTTTTCCTGTGGTTGTCATTAGCATAAGTATTTGAGAATCAACAACTGAAAGTATTTGAAAAACGTATCGACTGAAGATTTTTGTCAGACACTCCGTTTCAGTTGGCATCTTTCACTCTTTCAAAGGTCTCTCATTTTAAATAACACTTTTGTTTTCTTTCATGCTATTGAATTTAAATTATGTTCAAGCCCTGTTAGGGTTGTCTGACTCTGGAATAGAGAAATAGGACCATTCCATGTCTGGGGGACTGGATTAGAGTTCAGGAAACATGTGTTTCTCCTTCTCTCTGCCAACATCTTGTAGCCTTGGAAAAGGGAGTTTCTAGGAGCCTCTTCATGATATATGACACTGACTACTCACCTTGGACCATAAGAGTTAAGAAAGGAAAGAACTTAGTAAGAGCTTTGGGCTAACTGGCACTAACAAAGTTGTCCACCAATAATGCTCAAATATGTAGTCCTTATGAATACAAAGGTTGTAGCCAATATTTCTGACATTTCAGGAGCCTGGGAAATGCCAGTAGGTTTCTGCTGTCTGAGGCAGAGCTTCCTCTGAGGAAGTCCTCCTGAAGTGGCAAGTGTTTTCTTTTCCACTGCTTGAAGGTCAAACCAAATCACTTCTTCCTCAAATAGATCTCACTCTCACAGGCTCATAAAATGTTTGAGTTAGAATATGTCTTGGTTGATGAAATCAATTGAGGGTGTGAGGCTGACTCAGGCTTACCCAAGTTCTCCTGTTTATTTAGTACCAGGAATATTTAAATCAGAGTTGACCTTAAAATAGCAACTCTTTGAAAAAAGGGCTCAACACTGACTCCTGATAATCTCCTGTAGCCAACCCTCTTCCTTTTCTGTTCCTGTGGTCACTGCTTTAAAAAATGTACAATGATATATGCCTCATGTCTGATACTTTCATTCTCACTGATGAACATTATTATGCCACATAAAATTCTAGAATTCATGAGGGCTGATGAGAATACCTTAAATCCCTTAGCTCCCTGAAAGAGCATATGTCAGAATTTTATCTCCTGCACTGGGATACTTAGAAATTAGCCTGCATAAATATCTTTGCTTGATAGATAATTGAAGTACAAAATTCTTTATTAAAGTTTTTCAGATAAAAAGAATGCTATATTATTTTCTTCTCATTTTATGTATTATGATCAAGCCATAGACCATTGACTCTCAAACCTCTCTCCTTGAGGTCCAGTTGGCTGCTATAACTCTCCACCTGAATGATTCATGAAAACCCCAAACCCAGTGGGACTAAAAGATAATTCAAACTTATTTTGCCTGCTCTCTCCATCTTAGTTAATGATAAAACATCTATCAAATCTCTCAAATTGGAAAATCTAGAGGTATTTATCTTTAAGTCTCCCTCTCTTTCATTCTTAGTGTGCAATTGGTTACCATACACTGCAGATTTGCCTGAAGAAATGTCTCTTGAATTAGTCCACATCCTCCCTATCTGTGTTCAGATACTCATATTCTTTCTTGGGTGGCTTCAGCAGCCTCCTGCAGAGCCATCTTGCTACCTTCCTCTCCTAGAGAATCCAGGACCCCCATTTGACTATGTCATGTCTCTGCTCAGAAATTGAAGCTGTTGGAAGATTAACATTTAGATTCCTTGGCTTGGTGCTCACATTCTTTATAGCCTGGCCCAAAAACCCTCTGCAGCCTAATTTCCTGCCAAGTCACAGCCACCCACCCCCATTCCCCTCTACTCCAGCCATGATCAGCTTTTCACCACTCTAGAAATAGAACTTACTAGGTTTTTTTTTCCATACTCACTTTTGCCTACCTCATTCCCTCTCTCTCAAATGCCTCCTTCCATCTCTGCTGAGTCAAATGCTGCTCATTCTTCAATACCCATTTTAAATGTATATTCCCAGAAGAGTCTTTCTATGATCTTTTTACCAGTCCCACCCCAAGATAATGACTCCACCCTCCACATTGCCTCAGCATTTTATTCACACCTCTATGACAATAGAACTGTCACCCACCGTGTGTGAACACTTCACATGAGGTTTCCTGTCTTATAATTCATTTTATCCCTGTCACCCATTAGCATTTGATAATTGATTAGTGGATGGATGGATGGGTTGAGTGGTAAAGTTTAAATTTAGGAGAGTAGGCAGACATTGGAGAGAAAGTACAGTAAGAAAATGGAGGGGAAAAAATCAGAAATCATGTCTCCTCATTCATTCACTTGTAATCCTTTATTCAATTCATCCTTTTGCTTAAAACATGGTTACAATGGATATTGATCTTAATAGTCTCATGCCCTTGTATTTAAGAAGTTGAAAAACTAAACCAATTTTCCAAGTCTGCTTACTAAATTTATAAAAAACATTTTCCTACAGCTTATTATGGAAAATTTTATTGCCCTTTAAAATTTTTATAACAAACAAAAGTGCTATGAGCAACCTCCTCTTCTAGCCAAAATGGGAGAAGATTTATACCCCTATTTTAAACAACTAAGGAATTGGACAAAATATATGAAGCAATGGTTCTCAAGACATTGGACAGCAGGCAAATAAAGACAATCATCTTTGAGAGACAGGAAACAACGGAGGTGAACCCTATGACTACCTTTGCTTACTGCCTGGAGAAAGAGTCCAGGTCATAGTGCAGGGAGGGATAATTTAAGGAGGAGGCAGAAAACTCCTTGAGTTGAAGAAATTGAGCTAAGAGTCAAGGGAGATCAAGGCAATTCAAGTTCACTGTGTAGAGAGAAGAGAGATGTACAGAGAAAAAATTCAGTAGAGCTGCAGAGGGACTCCCTTAAGTACAGTAGCCCTCTTATCCACTGTTTTATATTCTGTGGTTTCAGTTACCTGCATTCAACCACATTCCAAAAATATAAATGGAAAGTTCCAGAAATAATTCATAACTTTTAAATTGCATGCTGTTTTGAGTAGTGTGATGCAATCTAGAGCCATCCTGCTCCCTCTGCCGGGGACACGAATCATTCCTTTGTCTTGCACATCCACGCTGTACATGCTTCCCACCCATTAGTCACTTAGTAGTTGTCTGAGTTATCAAATCAACTGTTGCAGTATCACAGTGCTTGTGTTCAAGTAACCCTTATTTGACTTCATAATGGCCCCAAAGCGCAAGAGTAGTGATGCTGGCAATTTGGATATGCCAAAGAGAAGCCATAAATTACTTCCATTAAGTAAAAAGGCAATATAGTACAATAAGATATTGAGAGAGAGAAAGAGAGCTCTTAGTACAATATGATATTTTGATAGACCACATTCATGTAACTTTTTACCGTGTATTGTTTTATTTTATTGTTGTTAATCTCTCACTGTGCCTAATTTTTAAAAACTCTTTATTGTTTATCTGTGCCTAATTTATAAGTTAAATTTTATCATATGTATGAATGTATAGGAAAACCATCCTATATAATAAAAGCCCAGTGACTGAAATGGTGGAACGGCCTTTATGACCAGAGCGACCGCAGCCCCTCGCCCCTGCCGGCCCCACCCCTGAGCAGGGACTTCCACCCCAATCGGGGGCCCCCATCAGGGCAGGCTGGCTGGCCCCCACCCATGCACCAGGCCTCTATCCTATATAATAAAAGGCTAATATGCAAATTGACCGAACAGTGGAATGACTGGTCTCTATGACATGCACTGACCACCAGGGGCAGATGCTCAACACAGGAGCTGCTCCCTGGTGATCATTGTGCTCCCACAGGGGGAGTGCCACTCAGCCAGAAGCTGGGCTCATGGCTTGCAAGCACAGCGGAAGTGGCGGGAACCTCTCCTGCCTTAGCGGCAGTGCTAAAGATATTCAATTGCCAGCTTAGGCCTGCTCCCCATGGGAAGCAGGCCTAAGCCATCATTTGGACATCCCCCAAGGGCTCCTGGACTGCAAGAGGGTGCAGGCTAGACTGAGGGACCCCTCCCCAAGTGCACAAATTTCGTGCACTGGGCCTCTAGTAGTATATATAAGGTTCAGTACTATCTGTGGTTTTAGGCATCTGCTGTAGGAATTGGAACATATTCCCCACAGATAAGAAAGGACTACTGTATTCTGCAGAGTACTGATCAGCACGAGTGTGTGAGGAAACTATGTGAAGCTAGGGAAAGAACCATCCAAAGGTTTAGAAGGAACAGTGTCCAGTGCTGAGAATAATGAATAGTGTCTTTTCTTGCAAGTCTGGGTATGGGTATGGGGGGTGGAGGGCTACACATAGTGAGAGGGAGAGATTATATAAAAGGTCATGAGGAAACTTTTGGATGTGATTAATCTGTTCATGATCTTTTTTGTTTGGTTTGGTTAATCCTCACCCCAGGGTATTTTTCCATTGATTTTTAGGGAGAGTGGAAGAGAGAGGGACAAACAAAGAGAAACATTGATGTGAGAGAAACACATCGATTGGCTGCCTCCTGCATGTGCCCTGATCAGGGCCCAGGCCAGGGAGGAGCCTGCAACCAAGGTATGTGCCCTTGTCAGAATCAAACCCGGGGCTCTTTGGTCTGCAGGCTGATGCTCTATCCACTGAGCAAAAATGGCTAGGGCGATCTATTCATTATCTTGATTGTGAAGGTGGTTTAACAGGTATACTCAAGTAAAAACTTACCAAATTTTATACTTTAAGTATGTGCAGCATATTTTATGGGAATTATACCTCAATAAAGCTATGAAAAAAACAGCAATTATGTGGTAGACATATGGAGTTTCTATAGATAATTCTCTTCTGTTTTGCTTTGGGTTAATGATTTGTGATAAATAGTTTAATAGGTGGTCATTCATTAGTTGTTTTGAAAGGTTTTTTTTTTAAATAAATCTTTATTGTTCAGATTATTACAGGTGTTCCTCTTTTTTTTCCCCCATAGCTCCCCTCCACCTGATTCCCCACCCCACGCCCTTACCCCCCGCCACTGTCTTCATCCATAGGTGTAAGCTTTTTGTCCAATCTCTTCCCACACCCCTCACAACCCCTTCCCCCTGAGAATTGTCAGTCCACTCCCTTTCTATGTCCCTGATTCTATTATATTCACCAGTCCATTCTGTTCTTCAGATTTTTTTATTCACTTGATTTTTAGATTCACTTGTTGGTAGGTATGTATTTGATGTCATTTTGTTGTTCATAATTTTTATCTTTACCTTTTTCTTCTTCTTCCTCTTCTTAAAGAATACCCTTTAGCATTTCATGTAATCCTGGTTTGGTGGTGATGAACTTCTTTAGCTTTTTCTTGTCTGTGAAGCTCTTTATCTGACCTTCAACTCTGAATGATAGCTTTGCTGGGTAGAGTAATCTTGGTTGTAGGTTCTTGCTGTCCATCACTTTGAATATTTCCTGCCACTCCCTTCTGGCCTGCATAGTTTCTGCCGAGAAATCAGCTGACAGTCATATGGGTATTCCCTTGTAGGTAACTAACAGTTTTTCTCTTGCTGCTTTCAAGATTCTCTCTTTGTCTTTTGCCCTTGGCATTTTAATTATGATGTGTCTTGGTGTGGTCCTCTTTGGATTCCTCTTGTATGGGGTTCTGTGTGCTTCCTGGACTTGTAAGTCTATTTCTTTCACCAGGTGGGGGAAGTTTTCTGTCATTATTTCTTCTAATAGGTTTTCAATATTTTGCTCTCTCTCTTCTTCTGGCACCCCAAAAATTCGGATGTTGGTACGCTTAACGTTGTCCCAGAGGCTCCTTACACTATCTTCATATTTTTGGATTCTTTTTTCTTTTTGTTTATCTGGTTGGGTGTTTTTTGTTTCCTCATATTTCAGATCTTTGGTTTGATTCTTGGGGTACATTGATCTACAGCTGAGTTTCTGTATATTCTTTATTTTAGACAGTGTATGTTTAATTTCTGACTGGTCCTTTTCCATTTTTTTGGCATTCTCATTAAGATCCTTAAA
This sequence comes from Plecotus auritus, assembly GCF_963455305.1. NCBI lineage: Eukaryota > Metazoa > Chordata > Mammalia > Chiroptera > Vespertilionidae > Plecotus > Plecotus auritus. The sequence continues at coordinate 140,759,085 of NC_137784.1, read as the reverse complement.
AGTCTCACTAAGTTCCTCAGAGGTTTTTAGAAGATTCTTGAGTAACCTTATAAATGTGGTTCTGAATTCTATGTCGTCCAGTAGTTTGCTTTCCTCCATTTCTTGCATTTGTGACCTGTTTCTTTGTCTCTGCATTTTGGCTGCTTCTCTGTGTTGATGGAGTGGCTTTGTGTGGTAGGTGACCCATAGGGGCCAGTAGCTCAGCCTCCCCAGTCACCTGAGGTGGATGCTCTTGGTGCACCCCTTTGTGGGCTGAGTGCAAAGTCTTGGTGTAGTTAAGCCTTGATTGCTGTTGGTACACTGGGAGGAACTGACTCCAGGCCAATTGGCTGTGAGGACCCGCTGTGTCTATAATGGAAGAACTGCTGCTCTGGAGACACGCATATGGTGCAGGACTCGTTTCAGTGGGGCTTTGGTGCTCACTGAGTCTGCCTCTTGAATGTGTCACTTATGGATGTGAGGAGTTGAAATCTGGTGTCTCACACTGACCACTAGGTACACTGGCTTCTGGATCTCCAATGGGGTGCAGGTCAGCTACTGTCTGAGGCCACCCAGCAGGAGCTACAGAGAGAACTACAGTTTTTCTCCTCTTTCCTTGGCGTTTGGGGGTTTTGGAGCTGTCTGACCCGGGCTGCAAGTTTGCTAGGTTAAGCTGTGATAGGGCAGGCCATTCATATGCTAAAGCTGCTGCTTGGAGCTTGGGTGGGTTTGTAGGTTGTGCAGGGCGAGGTATCAGGGCGTCACTAGGCTAGGGCGTGGCAAACAGTGATGGCTGCCAGTAAGCCGGCTCTGCGTCTCCGACTGCGTCCCTGCGTTCCGTGCCCCAGCACAGTAAACAATTATTCCTGCGCGCAGCTCTGCAAGCAAGTCACCCTCATTTTCCGACCCAATGGCAGACAGTCCAGCTTCTCCCCGTAGAAGTTTGGGTCCCCTGCGTCTCCCCAGAAACTGGATTTCAGAGTAATCGGGGGCTTGTCTCCCTTCAGGTTGAAAAAAGCAATGCCTGCCGCCAGCCCAGAGCGCGCGCCTCTGTACCTCAGCTTTTCAGCGCTTGTGCACGTCTCAATGCTCTTTTCTCTTTCCTTCTAGTTGTAGAACTTCCACTCAGCCAGCTTTCCCGTGGTTCTGGGTGATAGACGTTTTGTCTTTTAGTTGTAGTTTTGAAATTGTTGTGCGAGGCAGCAGTTTAGGTGTTTACCTACGCCGCCATCTTGGATCCTCTCTCTTGAAAGGTTTTTAATGCAAATGCAAATAACTCACTACATTTAAAATAAACATCCAACTACTAACAAAAACACACACACAAAAAAAAACACCCACAAAAAAATTACATAGCAAAGTAAAATATGGGCAGTGAGACAAGAATAGAAAGTGGGCTTGTTTCTGTCCCAGAGAAAACCTTAGGGTGGAGGGAGCTACCCCTCAGTCTCAGCTCATGAAATGGGTGAGGCCTAAAATCTGATACAAGCGGGGTCATCTTTGAAAGAAAACCTGTTTTTCACAGTTTTTCTCTTTTATGTAAATGTATAGACCTATTTTATAGACAAGCAGATCGAGAAGCCTGGCTAATTCCCCAAATCAAAAGTAGGGTTAGAAAAGGGAGAAATTGAAACTGCATGAATATCCAATTTAATTGGATGGGTGAAGTACTCAAACTCATCTTTAAGGGCCTTGTCTTGGAATTAGTAGGTGCTCACCCGAGTGGAAGGGGTTCTACGAACACATCTAAAGGACAAAGACTGAATCAGAATTCAGCGAGTATATTGATACACATTTTTTTTTGGCTGATGGTGTCATGAGGCAGCACTAGATTCAAGTAGAACACACTTGAAATTACTACACTTTTCCCAATGGCTTCACCATAATCTACAGTCACTTCAGGCTGGGATAGGGGGAAAGAGGCATGTGTGTGGTTGAGTGTGCTGTGGTTGAGCATGCTATGTGAACTATTTTTTTTTCGTTGTTTTCGGATGGTGTTTTCCCACATAGAGAGCATAGGCCTTCACAATATTGAGGCTCAGTTCCTTTGTGTTTTTTGAAAAAACAGTTGTGGAAAGTTTTGATTCCAATTCTTCCTGTTGCTCTCTCCAGGACCCACTAAGTATTTGGCCTTCCCTGGGCTGCTCTTAGGAACCCAACCACAGGCATAGATACTAGATGAAGGATGGTATTTGCCTGTGAGAAACAGTGTGGCTAGAAAAAAAAAAAAAGAATAGTTTTTAGGAATTCTCTAGAGGCATTAGCATTTGCTTGCTTTTCTTGAATGATAATCAAAATGATAATCAGAAATAATTCTCTATTAGGGCAGATCACATGAAAAAGGTTGATCAGAATTTGCATCAACATTTATTGAAGTCTGGTATGTGCAAAGCTGTGCTTGGCTCTGTTGGAGATATATAGGCAAGTGAGATTCAGGCCTTGTTTAAAGAAGTCAGTAGCCCATTAAAGGGGAAGTAACCAGTAAACAAATGGCTGGAACACAAAACAGTAAATATTGAGACCTAAGACAGGGTCAGCAGATTTAAGCTGGGGAAGAATTTGGGTTTCTCCCCATGTCTTGCAGGCACCAGGCAAACTATTTTAAAGTGAACTCTAGGGCTTCCATCACAGATAGCCAAAGTCACAAAGTAGCTTCAAGAACAGAGGGAAGACGGCGTTGCTGGGATTCTGCTGGTGTGCTGATGTGACAGATTACTAAAAGTCATGCCTTCTTGTATTAATACCCCTTTGCAATGTGACTTTGACACTTTTCCCATCAAGAAGTGATGTTTCTTTCTCCTTGTCTTGAATATGGCCTGACCTTGTGACTTGTTTTGATCAATAGAATGGTTAAATTTATAATGCATAAGCGGGACTTGTACAACATAATTGGTACTTCCTAAATCCAAGTCTTTTTTTTTTAATTTCTTTATTGATTAAGGTGTTACATATGTGTCCTTATTCCCCCATCCCCCCCACTCATGCCCTCACCCCCCTGGTGTCTGTGTCCATTGGTTAGGCTTATATGCATGCATACAAGTCCTTTGGTTGATCTCTCTCCCTTAACCCCACCCTCCCTTACCTTCCCTCTGAGGTTTGACAGTCTGATCGATGTTTCTCTGTCTCTGGATCTGTTTTTGTTCATCAGTTTATGTTGTTCATTATATTCCACAAATGAGTGAGATCATGAGATATTTACCTTCCTCTGACTGGCTTATTTCGCTTAGCATAATGCTCTCCAATTCCAACCATGCTGTTGCAAATGGTAAGAGCTCCTTCTTTTTTACTGCAGCATAGTATTCCATTGTGTACATGTACCACAGTTTTTTATTCCACTCATCTGCTGATGGGCACTTAGGCTGTTTCCAAATCTTAGCTATGGTGAATTGTGCTGCTATGAACTTAGGGGTGCATATATCCTTTCTGATTGGTGTTTCTAGTTTTTTGGGATATATTCCTAGAAGTGGGATCACTGGGTCAAATGGGAGTTCCATTTTTAGTTTTTTGAGGAAACTCCATACTGTTCTCCACAGTGGCTGCACCAGTCTGCATTCCCACCAGCAGTGCAAGAGAGTTCCTTTTTCTCCACATCCTCGCCAACACTTGTCATTTGTTGATTTGTTGATGATAGCCATTCTGACAGGTGTGAGATGGTACCTCATTGTCGTGTTGATTTGCATCTCTCGGATAATTAGTGACTTTCAGCAGGTTTTCATATGCCTCTTGGCCTTCCTTCTGTCTTCTTTTGTAAAGTATCTATTTAGGTCCGTTGCCCACTTTTTGATTGGGTTGTTTATCTTCCTTTTGTTAAGTTGTATGAGTTCCCTGTAAATGTTAGAGATTAAACCCTTATCGGTGATAACATTGGCAAATATGTTCTCACATGCAGTGGCTTTCTTGTTGTTTTATTGATGGTTTTGTTTGCTGTGAAAAAGCTTTTTATTTTGATGTAGTCCCATTTGTTTATTTTCTCTTTAGTTTCCATTGCCCTAGGAGCAGTATCAGTGAAGAAATTACTTCGGCATATGTCAGAGATTTTTCTGCCTGTGGATTCCTCTAGTATTTTTATGGTTTCCCGTCTTATGTTTAAGTCCTTGATCCATTTTGGGTTTATTATCTGGTATTGTGATCACACCTACTTTGTTTTTCTTTCTCAGGCTAAATCCAAGTGTTTATAAATCCAGAAAAAATTTGCTCAGCCTTTCAGTGGTTTTAAGGTGTCACTTCCTCTGCTACTTTCCATTGTCAAGCATTTGCGGTCTCTCTTGCATCTAGGTGTGGACTTGTGATTAGTTCTCATTACTAGAATTGAACAGAAATGAAGTGTCACTTTCAGGTTGAGGCATTAAGAGGTGGTGGGCCTCCTTTGTGTTCTCTCCACCCACCCCATCTGTAAGTGGATGTCCCCAGGTAACTATGAAACCATTTGAAGATAGTGGAGCCCCACAATGGAAGAAGTTGGATCTCTGAGTTATTGCCTGTAGCAGAGTCCCCTGTCAGTTGATATGACATGGTGATGTGAGAGAGAAAAAAAAATTATTCCTTCAAGTCACGGAGATACTGGGATTATTTGTAACAGCAACTTATACAACCAGTTGTGTGCTGGTAAATGTAAAGCAATTGGATCTCCAGTTGAATGAAATGACAAATATGGAATGGCTCCTGATTTGTAGAGTTTGCTGATTTTCATTGTATAAATACTCCCACCATGTCCGATTTCAAGCTACTAGAGTGATATTCTTTAACATAAAGCTGAGAAGAGATGCTAACTAATGGCTCTTGTGAGCCTGTGTAAACTTACTCCAACCCACTAATGTGCATAATTTACCCTGACTTATTTACTCTGCCATCTACAACACAGGCCGGGTTTGTTGAGAATCAAGCCATTCTGTCACATGAAGCCACACACTGAATAAAGCTTGGATCACCCCACCATCTTGTCTACACTTACTGATTATATTAGCCTGTGACTTAAATGTTTAGTTACTGAGATTTAGGATTGTTTGTTAAAGGAAATTCAATACCTTCTTCTTTTTTTTAAAAAATATATTTTATTGATTTTTTACAGAGAGGAAAGGAGAGGGATAGAGAGTGAGAAACATCGATTCAGCTGCCTCTTGCACACTCCCCACTGGGGATGTGCCTACAACCAAGGTACATGCCCTTGACCGGAATCGAACCTGGGACCTTCAGTCCGCAGGCCGGCGCTCTATCCACTGAGCCAAACCGGTTAGGGCAAAAATTCAATACCTTATTAGCATCTGGCACAGTGCCTTGCACATGGCAGGCATCAATAAATGTCTGCAGAATCAAATTCTCAAAGTTCGCTATTTACAATATTTGCATAGTGTTCAAACCTCACATGCACTTTTAGTGTTATTAAGAATGTAGACTAGGAATTTTAAAATTCAAAATTAGCCTCTTCTGAGAACCTAAATATATACAGAACTATGAAAAAATAACTACAAAATCTCCATCTTTCACCAAAATGACAGGCTAATTTCAAGGAGATAGTAGGATTATTAAAACATTGAATGTAATAGTTCTAGAACACTACAATTAAGGTTAATGATCATACACATTACTAAGGAACTTCAAAATCCTGATGTCTTCTAAATTAAAAATAAAAATAATTTAAATATAGTGATAACTATATTTTACTGAATTTTAAAACTTTGAAAATCTATGCCCCATGTGGATTGAATATACTATTACTTAATAAATAAAAATAAACATTTCCTAACCATTGTGGATTAATTTCAACTTAGAGTTTCTATTAACAGATGATAGTTACCAATGAATACCCTCTTTTAACAGTTTATTCCTGGTAATTTGGCAATAACTAGTCACAACCACAATGGATTATTCCAAGAGTTAAGCATATTTTTTGTAAAATCTCTAATTCCAGTTATTATATATGTCCTGGGTTACCTAAGTACATTTGTGTTAAAATCTGAAATTGCATATAAACTGTTATTTACCAGATTTGTGTATGGAAGGCAGGGAAGCTAAATTTCATCAACTAAAACAGAAGATTCCCAAGAGACCAAAAAAAAAAAAAAATACTGCATTTACCAAAAAGTCTTGTGTCCTTGCTAGCTAATTTAATCTCAGTTTCTACAATTTACATGTATCAAAGAGGTTACATTGTTATAATGTGTGTCCTTAGAGATGTTTTCAAATACAGAATCAAGAGAACTTGAGATTGTCTCCATTAAATATACGACTTCTATCAAACTGTGCCCCCGGCCTTTCTTTTTGTTTTTTTTAAAAAAACTTTATTGAATTTATTGGGATGACACTGGTTAATAAAAATATACAGGTTTCAGGTGTACAATTCTATAATACATCATCTGTACATTGCAGTGTTTTTCCCCTTGCCGAGTCAAGTCTCCTCCCATCACCATTTATCCCCCCTTACCTCTTCTACCTCCCCTCCCCCTTTCCATCTGGTTCTTTGGTGTTCCTCTCTCTCTCTCTCTCTCTCCTGCTTCTTGCACACCTCCCACTGGGGATCGATCCCTCCCACAACCCGGGCACATGTCCTGACTGGGAATCGAACCATGACCTCCTGGTTTATAGGTCGATGCTCAACCACTGAGTCATGTGGGCCGAGCTAATCCCTTCGCCTTTTAACTCATCCTCACAGCCCCCCTTCCTTCTGACAGTTGTCAGACTCTTCTCTATGAGTCTGTTTCTATTTTGTTTGTTAGTTTCTTTTGTTCATTAGATTTCACATATGAGTAAAATTATATGGGACTTGTCATTCTCTGACTGACTTATTTCACTTAGCATAATGGTCTCCAGGTCCACCCATGCTGCCTCAAAGGTAAGATTTTCTTCTCTTTTATGGTCACGTAGTATTCCGTGGTGTAAATGTACCACAGCTTTTTATTCACACATCTGCTGATGGACACTCGGGCTGCTTCCAAATCTTGACTCCTGTAAATAGTGCTGCTATTAACATAAGGGTGCACATATTCTTTCAAATTAGTGTTTCCGGTTTCTTAGGACATATTCCCAGAAGTGGAATCACTGGGTCAAATGGGGGTTCCATTTTTAGTTTTTTGAGGAAACTCCATACTGTTCTCCATAGTGGCTGCACCAGTCTGCATTCCCACCAGCAGTGCATGAGGTTTCCTTTTTCTCCACATCCTCTCCAGCACTTGTCGTTTGTTGATTTGTTGATGGTAACCATTCTGGCAGGTGTGAGGCGATACCTCATTGTTGTTTTAATTTGCATCTCTGATGATTAGTGATGTTGAGCAACTTTTCATATGTCTAATGGCCATTTGTATGTCTTCTTTGGAGAAGTGTCTATTCAGGTGCTTTGCCCATATTTTAAATTAAATTGTTTGGGGTTTTTTTGGTGTTGAGTTGTATAAGTTCTGTATAAATTTTGGATATTAACCTCTTACCAGATGTATCTTTGGCAAAAATGTTCTCTCATTCAGTATGTTGTCTTTTTATTTGTTTTCATGTATAGAACAGCCTTATTTGAGAAGGGGAAAAAGAGGCCAAATTCTAGGGTAGAAAATTTACAGCAATAGACTACATTTTAAATTTAGATGTCCAAGAAGTTCTTTTAGAAAGGAAATTTCAGTAGCACAGTCAGTTTATCAACCAGCACTCTGAGTTAGTCAGAGTATCTACCACATTGCCGTGTGCTTGTGAATACAATTAAAAACAAGGTAAAAAGATGTACCAAATGATGCTACAGTGATAATGTAAAAAAGAAATTGGGCCCAGCTGGCATGGCTCAGTGGTTGAGCATCTACCTATGAACCTAGAACCGTGGTCGGCAAACTGCGGCTCGCGAGCCACATGCGGCTCTTTGGCCCCTTGAGTGTGACTCTTCCACAAAATACCATGGCCTGGGCGAGTCTATTTTGAAGAAGTGGCGTTAGAAGAAGTTTAAGTTTAAAAAATTTGGCTCTCAAAAGAAATTTCGATCGTTGTACTGTTGATATTTGGCTCTGTTGACGAATGAGTTTGCTGACCACTGACCTAGAAGGTCACAGTTTGATTCCCAGTCAGGGCACATGCCCAGGTTGTGGGCTCAATCCCCAGTGTGGGGCACGGAGGAGGCAGCCAATCAATGATTCTCTCTCATCACTGGTGTTTCTCTCTCTCTCTCCCTCTCCTTTCCTCCCTGAAATCAATAAAAATATATTTAAAAAATTGGTACAAATTTCCCAGAGAGCAATTTTCATTGTTATATAATATTTAACAATAGATTAGTTAAATAAACTATAGGGCAATCATACCAAGTAGCCAAAAATCATCCTATATAATAAAGAGCTAATATGCAAATGGTCATCACACCCTCACGCCGTCATGCTATAACAGCTCAGACACTCAACACTGAAGAGAAAGGAATGGGGACTAGCCAGGCTGTGGCCCAGGAGAGGGACAAGCACCCACCCCACAGTCCCGGGTGCCAGTGGCTATACCTGCAGCCTGGGAGAGGGACAGGCCGCCCACCCACGGTCCCCTGCGGCTGCAGCCAACCCGGGTGAAGCCTGCCTAGGTCCTGGGTGCCTGTGGCCGGCCAGAGGGAGGGAAGCCCAGGTCCTGGGTGCCTGCGACTGGCTGGAGGAGGGAATCCTGGGTCCCGGGGTGTAGGGCGAGGCAGAGGCAGTTAGGGGCTATCAGGCCAGCAGGGGAGCAGTTAGGGGTGATCAGGCAGGCAGGCAGGCAGGCAGGCGAGCAGTTAGGAGCCAGTAGCCCCAGATTGTGAGAGCCAGTCAGACATCCCCCAAGGGGTCCTGGATTAAAGAGGGTGCAGGCTGGGCTGAGGGACCCCGCTCTCCCATGCACAAATTTCGTGCACTGGGCCTCTAGTGTTTTATAATTTTGAATGTTATGGGAAAAGGTCTGTGATGTACTGTAAGCAAATCTGGACACAAACCAATATGTAAACTATAAAGATATACATTCATAGCTAAGTAGAGTGGGAAAATATATATCAAACTGACTTAGTGATTGGGCTTTTGTGTGTGTGTGCTTTCTCTATATTGAATATTGCTACTTTAATAGCCAGGGGGGGGAAATAGGTTGATTTTTCTGGAATTATGGTATGCTAAAATTTTTACACTACTTCAGTGAAACTAAATTCAAACTAAATGAAAATGGCCTAACAAAATAAATGCCAAGCAAGGGGTAATGAAGTATTTGTATGCACTGTCCTGTTTATGTAAATTTGATAAGTGACGCATCATCAACCAGGCACTTTCAAAGCAGGGTTTCTTTATGGGGGTGATGGGTCTGAATTAACCAGCCCATCTACTGTCTACTGCCAACCACCTGCATCGCCAACAAGAGGGCACTCAGTGTCAGAAGTACAATTTGCAACTCCGGGATAGGGTTGCTATGGGATTCTGACTGACTTTCTATGGGTCTTGACCTTATCATAGATTTCATTTATGTTAATCTGCTCTAATGAATGCAGAGCTCAACTCTGGATGCTTTAATGCAGCAAGGTAATTTAGTAGGGCTGATAAAGTCTTTTCAGCAAATGGTGCCCCCCCCCAAAAAAAAAAAATTGAAAATCTGCATGGGAAAAAAAGAATCTTTCACACCATACACAAATTTAATTAGAAATAGATCATAAACCTAAATGCTAAAATTATGAATATTCTGTAAAAAACACATGAAAATTCTTCCTGTGGAGTAGGCAAATATTTCTTTAATGGACATAAAAAGCGTGATAATCTTAAAAGGTAAATGAATAAATGGATGTAAAAATTCAAAGCATTTTGTTCTTTGAACAATATTCTTAAGAAAATGAAAGGCGTGCAACAGTCACTTCCCACTCCCTCCTTCCCATAGCTCATGGCATCCCCATTCAACTACCGTGTCTCTAGACTTGTCCGTTCTGGACATTTCACAAAAATGGAATTATACAATATGTGTTGTGTGTGGCTTCTTTAACTTAGTGTAATGTTTTCAAGGTTCATCCAAGTTGTAGCATGTATTGGTATTTCATTCCTGTATATAGCTGAATATTCCATTGTATGGACATACCACTTTTTTTTAATTCATTCATCAGTTGATGGGCTATTATAAATAGGACTAGTGCTGCTGTGAACATGAGTGTACAGTAGGTCCTTGGGTTACGTCGGAGATCCATTCCTACTGCGCGACGTTATGTGATTTTCGCAGTAAGTTGGAACCCACTACATAAGCACCTACGTCACTCACATGGAGCACATACACAGCAGTGATGAAGTGAAACAGTAAAAAAGATTTAAAAGAAACAATTCCTGACCTTTACTTGTAAATAAATAATAAAAAACAATAAAGCACATATGTACATATGTTGAAATGACGGAACTTTTTTTTAATAAATAAATGGGAGATGGCAACATAACCATGAAACGACGTATGTCGAATCAGACGTAACCCGAGGACTGCCTGTATATGTATTTGTTTAAGTACCTGTTTTCAATTCTTTTGGGTGTATACCTAGGCTCAGTCACATGAGAACTCTAACTTTTTGAGGAACTGCCAAACTTTTTCAAAACATCTGCATCATTTTAAACTTCCATCAGCAGTGCCTTATGGTAACTTTTTCAAAGCCTGAAATTGTTTCAAAATGGAAACTTCACCGATTCATCGAACTTGAAAGGGAAATATAAAGCTTACCATGTGACTAGGAATAAAAACCTGACCATGTAATTAGGGAGTTCTTCACACCAGGCCCTATTTTCAACACTATGTTGTTTAATGACAAAGGGACTCAAAGAACATTACAAATGTGGGAGTGGGAAAACTGTCCTTTGGATAATTATGATTTATGAAACATAACCATGTTGCACAAAGACCTTTATCATTCTTCAAAGGCTGTCAAATATATCAAGTGGAGTGACTTTCTCTTCCCAAGGCACAAAGGCCAGTGGCTGATACAGAATAGATGATGGAACTGATTGCTGAATAAGAAGCCAAAAGGCACACGCACGTGTACACACACAGAAGCACAATCTTTTAAAAACTCCAAGATATTAACTTTATTTTTACTGAATTCAGCATGGGGGTGACAAAAATGCATTACGTCATTACAATTGACTATTACATCCAGACATTTTAATTTTTCTTAAATTTATTGGGATGACATTGGTTAATAACATTATATAGGTTTCAAGTATACACATTTCTATGATAGATCATCTGTACATTGCATTGTGAGCCCACCACCCAAAGTCAAATCTCCTTCCATTACCATACAGTCAACCCTCTCTACCCTTCACTATTCCTCCACCTTCCTTTCCCTCTGGTAACCCCCATACTGTTGTCTGTGTCTATGAGTATTTGTCTTGTTTGTACATACAGACATTTATCCTTGCATTCCTTATATTCATTTTCTACCTTAAATGTTATTTCATATTAATTAAAATACATATAATTTCTTACTAAAAATCTCTAGTTCTTATAACCCAGGGTTTATAACTTCTCCTTAAAGTTACGTTCCTTTATGATTGAGAATTTAATAGTTTAAATTGTGGTTTTTTTTATATTTAGAGGATTAAATATATTTACCAGCAGCGGAAAAACAAAGGATAATGTAAAAATGGTTTTCCAAAAGATATTTTCATTCTCTTCATTCCTTCTGCAAACTGATGTTTTATCTTTACAAGTTATCTGTCATTCCATAGGAAAGCTGCTTGTCTTCCGGTTTCATAAGAGATGGTGAAAAGTAGTTAAAAAAAAATCCAGTTTACTTAAATTCCAAAGTTCACTTCAGGGAAAAATGACAGGGTGGAATGTTGGGGCAGAGTGAGAGATGTAGATTCTGGTGAAACTGAGAATCATTCACAAAAGTTACAGGGCTGTGGCAAAGTGATAACACAAATAAACCAGGTTCCTGTGGGTAGACAATAAGTCATATCGAGGAGGAATGGTGAGGTAGCAGGGCAGTGTGATTATGTGCTATGACTTCTGATAGTAATTATGAATAGAAACAGAATGATCAATGATAACATATAAGTGATCAATCGTTAAGAGTTGAGGCAGATAACCAATGGACATGAACACCAGGGGGGTGAGGGCAGGAGTGGGGGCGTTGGTGGGGTTAATGGAGGGATGAGGACACATATGTAATACCTTAATCAATAAAGAAATTAAAAAAAAAAGAGTTGAGGCAGAGAGAAGGATAGCATTACATCTTGTCTCTGGCTCATTCTATTTCCTAGGCTGGTGCGTGAGACCATCTTGGATAAAATAAGGTCATTCTTTGCTATGGTGATCAGCTTTCTTGGCGTCCTTTCTCTGCACTCTGTCCATTGATAAAGCCCACTGGCTTATGCTTCCTGGAAAAGAGTTATTCCAAAACAGTACAGGTGAAGAAGCACTGGTGAGACAGGCATGAAGAACATGTTTCCAGGTAGCCTGAAACCCAGCAGACAATGTAGCTGTTGCTTAACAAACACAGAAATCTACATTGTATGCCAGGTTCAAGCCCCAGACCTGGATGTTGGGCCTGCAAGTCCACACAGTTGCCTGCTGTTTCTGATACTTATTCTCTCTACCACAGGGAAAAGACAACCACAAGTCAGAATGCACTGCTGGGACTTACATACTGCAATTGAAATTTCCTTATATTGTCATAACATCCAGTTGTCATTATTTAATCATCACATCATCACATTGTTTGGAGAATGCCATTTAAAGGTCCAGAGATTAAAAAAAAATATGGATGGGTGGGTAAGACAGACAGGTAAGTAGGTAGGTAGTTTTGTGATCAAATGATTGAGGGAGAGAGGAAGGGAGAGATTGGGGGGGGAGAGAGAGAGAGAGAGAGAGAGAGAGAGAAATACCTGCCACAGGGGGAAGAGAGGAGGGAGAGAAAAACAATCCATGGATAAAATATCTAGATTTCTCCCACTTCTGGTGTTGAAATCTAATACACTACATCATTTATAAAACCTTAATGGTCCACATATTCTGGCTAGTAATGGAAGACCTACCACCCCGTAACTTAGCTCTGTGTGTATAAATCAAGGTAAAGTTTTCTAATAACCTTGGCTCAGGACAGTATAATACAAGCTCAAAGATGCCATCAGAGACCCAGTAGCCAGATGTAGCTACTGATTATAAAAGACAGGATCTACACTGACTACTGAGCCATTGAGGGCACCTACACATTCCAGCAGTTAGATGATCAGCAGAACTTCTGGACAGGAGCTCTGTGGAAGGAAAGAGAACACCATCAATCTTGAAACTCATCTGAAAATTGTATAGAGATTCAATTGCATATTTTATTTATTGACATTCTAACAATAATGTTATGTATACAGTTTAAAACAACCTCTAGATTTATTTACTTATGCAATATGTATTGATAGTTATATTGAGTGAATTGCCAGATACTCTCTCAGATGCTAGAGATCCAGCAACAAATAAATAAGATTAATATCCCTGCCCTTCTAGCATTCACTATTATTTGTGAGAAAATTCACAAATGATTACTTGGAATGTTTTGTAGTGAAATACCTTATATGTGAAAAACAAACAAGTAAGCAAACAAACAAACAAACAAACAAAAAAACCCCAAACCACCAATCTACCCTTTTATTGTGGCCTCGGAGCATCTTTGTTTGCTTTATGTCAGTTTAACTTGGGTAATCTAGCAATGATACACATATGTAAAATGCAGTAAAATATTGTTTTCTGCTATAAGTTGAAGATGATACACTTATTTCTACCAAATGTCTAAAATAACAAAAAACTGAAAAAAGATGTTTACAAAGTAATCAAAGCAGTAAATCACTAATATGTCAGTTCTAAATTTTTCTCCCATAATACAATGTAGGTTAAAAAAATTGAAAGATAGTTGTCCACTCCTTGATTTATTCATTTATTCACTCAGCCGCCCCCAAAATGCCTATACTAAGTGACTTCTCCGTACGTTATGCCAGTCACTGGGGATGAAATCCCTCCACTTATGGAACTAAGAGTCTTAAGATTTAAGGTGCAGTTAGGGAAAGACAGAAAAATTTTTTTAAATTTAAATTATTGTTTAATGTATTACATATGTCTCCTTTTTCCCCCATTGACCTCTCCCTGGCCACCCCCAACCCCCAGCACATGCTCTCACCACCCCCCCCCGGTCTGTGTTCATTGATTATGCTCATATGTATGCATACAAGTCCCTTGGTTAATCTCTTACCCCCTCACCCCCCGCCTTCCAAATAGATATGTATGGTTATTTCACTGAGTAATGCAACAGTGAAGAGGAATTCTATTTTCCATAAGAAAGGCCTTCTTGAAACTGTGACATTTGAGCAGATCTCTTGAAGGTGAGAAAGAGCACAGGGCTGAATAAGGCAAGAGTCAGAGCCAAGCCCTGAAGCAGGAAAAAACTGGGAGTAATGAAGAAGGCACTCATATTAGCATATGATCACTGTGGCCCATTATTGTTTGACTTCTAAAATTATTCTAGATAGTAAATGACTATGCAACTTTGCTCCAATTACACATGTTTTAGAATCCTACTTTTTTATGAATTTTAAATGCTTTGGCTATCACTTAGAAAAAATTAGGAAAGTTATCCCTCAATTGAAATAAAGACCATGCTTAGAACTTTAAATTAGTACAATTTGACTGGACATGCAACTGGACCTCTGAATGAGTGCTATTGCCAAAAAAGTGGCTTTAAAAAAAGTGTTAGCTATGTGAAAAGATGTCCAGCTTTCTGAGAGCTCTAAATATACAGATTTCAAGGGAATGCTTTAATTATTTAATCCCAGATGTCTAATTTTAAGAAGGAACCCACTTGCCAAGTTGTAGTAATACTGTTTCACCAGGCAGTTAGATCTTAGGGGAGGAGAATGGTGGAATTTACAAGGTGAAGTACGTTTTTGATTGCTAATTCTTTTTCTTTTTTAAATAAACTGAAAGCAACTCCATCTATGAAGTATATACTGGCATTGCCTAAAACCCAGGGCATATACACTGAGTGGCCAGATTATTATGATCTCTGAACGCATAATATATATATATATATAAGAGGCCCAGTGCACGAATTCATGCATGGGTGGGGTCCGGCCAGCCTGGCCATGGGGAGGGGGACATGGGTGGTTGGCCGGCCTGCCTGCCTGCTGGTTGAACTCCTGGTAGAGGGGACAATTTGCATATTAGCCTTTTATTATATAGGATATACACTGAGTGGCCAGATTATTATGCGTTCAGAGATCATAAGAATCTGGCCACTTTGTGTATACCAAAGAGATAACAAAACAGTAACACCCTGTTTATACATGTTTAACTGAATCTTATCCTCAATGTAGAAATCAAACATTTATAGAACACAAATTTACATTTCATAAACCACTAGTGTCAAATGCTCATAACTCTTACAAATTAGACTAACAATTAAAATGAAGCAAAGATTTAGTTTGGTTAGTTTTAATGCCAAAATCCAAATGATTATCTTTTGTAAATTTTGGTTCATATTTATATTAGAAGAATGATATTTTTAATGCTCAAAGCTTGTCCTACCTATCCACAAATCTTACTAAATCTAAAGAACTATAATGTTAAGATGGCTACTCCTCCCACTTTTAAATTTTCTAGGTAATACAAAAAGGAAAAAGTATAAATAAAATTTTATTTAAGGCTACTTACTCTACATATTAGTGTCAACTAGCTAATAATACATATCTTAATGTTTATTAAAATATAGATACTAGAATATAAAAGAAATATACTATAGCATAGAATACTAACTAATAATACATTTTCAAAGATTATGAATAAAAGTCAAAGAAATAGGGCCTAAGTAAAAATGGCACATTATATAATTCCATTATCTAACAAGAACACAACTAAGCCACAGTGATGGGTGAGAAAACTATAACCAAGGTACTCATAACTCAAGTTCTATTCACAGTGTAAACAATCAAAAGAAAAATAATAAAAAAACCTCCCTCGCCGAAACCGGTTTGGCTCAGTGGATAGAGTGTCAGCCTGCGGACTGAAGGGTCCCGGGTTCGATTCCGGTCAAGGGCACGTACCTTGGTTGCGGGCACATCCCCAGTGGGGGGTGTGCAGGAGGCAGCTGATCGATGTTTCTCTCTCATCGATGTTTCTAACTCTCTATCCCTCTCCCTTCCTCTCTGTAAAAAAAATCAATAAAATATATTTTTTTAAAAAAAACAAAAACCAAAAATCCTCCCTCCATTCTGGTTTAATTTATTTGAGGCACACATAATGGGAAAGACAGTTTAAAGGGAGGAAAACATCAATTAAAAGTTAAGCCTGCCACCTGCTGTTGGAAAACTACTTGAACCGGTGTAAAGACCATTCCTTAAAATGTTAATGAAGAAGTTGAAGAGTTTACCATCCAGAATTAGAACAGGGGTGCCCTATAAACCAAACCAAGAAGTAAAGAAACCCATTGATGTTTAAACCTAAGGTGACAGATATAAAATATCATTCTCAAACTTTCAGTAAAAAGAAAAAAAATGCTGCGTCATGGGGCATTCAATGAAAGAAAGAGTAGACTTGCCCTGTCTTTTGAACAGATTATCTAATTCTATTTTGCCCCCATAAGTATATAAAACTTTAGAAAACATAGTTTTTGAAGAGAAATTTTGACCCCAACACTATATGTGGAAGTAAATAAAGAGGGACGAGCAATTTGATAGCATTGTCAGAATGTTAATTTTTCCAGGTCAGAATTGTAAAGTTTGAGTCTAAATGTCCCCTGCAACCCCCATCCATGATATTTCATAGTTTAGTGCATGTACCAGGAGCCTTATATAACTAAATACAAACATGGTCAGTTTCTAAAACATATTTATGGACTTGACAGAACACATACAGCACTATACTATTCTAACAAAGTCAGTGTTTACTTTAGAAATGAACTAAAACTGCCTCTCATGAGGTAATCTCATGTTAAGTGTTCTTTTACACACACACACACACACACGCACATGGACACAAGGATACTGAGAGGTGTTGGATATATCTATTACCTTGATTGTGGTGACGGTGTCATGGGTGTTTGCCTATGTTCAGATTAATCAAATTGTGCACAGTGTTTACAGTTTTTTGTATATCAATTTTACCTCAATAAAGTTGTTTACAAAAACAAACTGCCTCCCACGTGGTTAAGAACAAAAGTTCAATTAACTCCATAGCTGGGAACGAAATGCACACACATACACACAGTGTGTCACAGGGTGAAATTATGCCAGAGGAAAAACCAGTCTTTTAGTTACAGGTGTCTAATTAAAGCATGTTCTCATGGACTTTAATTCCTATTGTGTTACGTCAGAGTATTTGAGCCAGGGTCTCTCCATAACTAGCACATGGTTGCAGCCCATCCAACTGTTACATACCTGAGATCCTGTGACTACACTGACCCAAAACATTTACACCAGCTGATGGTCACTTGATTCTCACATCGCTCTGTTTAGTAAATTGCTCTGCAAGTCAACTTGAAGATTTGAGGTGAACATTTTTGAGATGTTCCTGCTCAAGGCATTTTTATAAAAAGACATTCCTTGCCAAATAACTCTAGTCTGAACAAGACTAGGAAGGGATGGGGTTGGCATAAGATTCTAAAACAAGCTTCTAAAGGTGAAACCACTCACAGCCCATAAAGACAGACTCAGACTAGTTTTTAAAAATAATATTTAGCAAACCTTCTCAATGAAAACCAAAAATTTTTAAAACAGGCATTGAATTAAAAAATGAATCATTTTACTCATTAAAAACACGCAGAGAATAAGGATAGTTTTTAGCAAAGTAACAACCGTTTTATGGACAAGTTCTAGAAATTAGTTGCACTAAATTCACTTGCAAATATCTCTCTGAAAGAAACCCCTAAAGCGTTCTCTTCATACGATGTCTGCAGTGTGCAATACTGGTGAGGAATTCTTATAATTGAAAAAAAGTAAAATAATTTACATTCTATCAATAATAAATAAAAAATCAAAATAAGGTGACTGTTTTCTGAACCTGTAAGTAATAGAAAAATCAGTTGGTTCCCACAAGAATTCCTGAGTTAAAAAACTTTTATTTAAATCACAATTAACCCATTACTATTCTTTACTGTTACTGGAGTTTTTTTCAAAGTTGTTCTCATTTCCAAGCCTTGGGCTATGTTCTAAAGACATCAACATTACATACACATGATATTGCCAGTTTCATTTATAATCAAATCTCCACCAAGACTGCATTTGCCACTGTACAGAATGCTCAACATTCAATGTTCTCATGGTACAAAATTCATTTGGTCTCCTTTGGTTCTTCCCATCAAGTTTCACTCAGCTCAGATGGACTGAAGGAGGGGCAAATATTTGGCCTCTGCACACTGCTCACCCCAGCCTTCTTCTTCCTCTGCTGGGTCCAGCTCAAAGAGGCTTTCCTAGAATTCTAAGTGACCTTCCTGGAGTCCTCCAGAAAGTTAGTTGCATGCTACTAGTTAGTTGGCCAGCTCCCTGATCAGTCAATTTGTGTGTGTCAGCCAGAAACACAAACCAAACTGCTCTTTAGTTATTTATTTAGAAATGTGTCTCCCTATAAGAAGGTGAGCTCCTTGAGGGTAAGAACTGAATCTTGGTCTTTTGAGATTCTCCAGGTATTAGTATAAGATCATATTAATGCACTAGATCATACGAATCTTATAGTAAATATTTGTCAAAAAAAAGAAAGAAATCTGAGTGAAGTACTGATAAAAACACTCAAAAAAAACAACAACACACCAAATAACCAAAAACAGTGGGAGAGTATCTCCACTTAAGGAAAATTCTTGTATTTCTTTATCCTTTAAACATTACTTGATTTCCATCTTAATTTTATGATACTTTTCTATAAAATTTGTGGGTGCTTATAAAATCAAGCTGTTTATAAAGGAGTGTATTTTGCTAAAGAAGCATGGCCAGTGAAAGTGCTGTCTTATATCATCCCTGCAGCACAAGAATAGCATTGTTGCACAGAAGAGTCTGTGGGGCTCAGAAAGGCTATCTTAACTGCCTTCAATTCTATACAATAAATAAACAAGACCTATTATGAAATAGAAAAAAATTGATAAATTGAACAAGTAATTGCAGCGGGGGGAGAAGAAAATAGATAAAACAAAGGGAATATGCATATGCATATGCATATGTTGAAACTTCTTTTGTTTATGATGGTTATAAAGTGACCGATATTGTAATCAAGTGAAGCTTCTTCCAAGAATCATAGACATCTACCAGAAGCTAACACTGGGCTTCACATATGAGATCTATGGTGTTAAATGAAAGAAAAAAGGTGGGGGGGATTGGATATGTTTAAACCTCTAGAGAGTGAAAGGAAGATAATAGTATAAAGTCCTAACCTACACATAAAGTTTTTGTTCCAAGAGTGGTCACCACTGAGTAGATGTGTGACCAGTTCTTCAATTGGTCCTAAGGAAATCAAGTGTTTTGGTGGTAATACTCAGTACAAAGCAAGGGCCATTAAAGGACCTGACAACAGCATTTTCTCCCCCTTCTGCTCTCATTAGTTGATGCTAGAATATGTCTATGCTCACAGTTGGTGGGTTTTGACAGTGTATGGATGGTTTTGTAGAGCAAAAGTGTTTGGAGAAATGCTATCAATGTAATTAAAAGTAAGATTCAAAAAATAACAAGAAAATATCAAAAGATCAAGCTCTCAACTTATAACTGGAGATGTATTTTTGAGATGGTCACAGAAGGAGTGTGGAATGTAAAAAGGAAGAGGGATACTGAAGAGGTAGGGTCATTGAAAGTGACAAAGAACAAGAAGGAAAGGTGTTGGTCAATAGGGCCAACGAGAAAAGGAATGTTAAGAGAAGGCCAAAACCTAGCCACCACACTGAGGCACTCAATGAGGCAACAGCTTCATGGGCATCCGCTATTAACTAGGTAGAAGGGGAAGTTTATCAGATGGAGAAAACCAGAAGGTTGGGAGAGGAAGGATGAAGGAAGAGGAACTCTTGGGAGTTAAAAAAAAAGTTTGAAAAGGTGAACATCCGGAGTCCGAGAGAAAGGGAAGATATTCATAGGCCTGGGCAAAGTCAAGAAATTGAGGAAGGAAGTATTTCTTCCTGTGCAGGGTTGGGGAGGGGGGAGCAGTAGTGGCAAACTTTATGACTAAGTTGGAAAGGGGAAATAACAGAAACAAAACTGATGTTTATAATGATGGTAAGTAACACAGGGGAAATCTGGTTCCTCTTTCTATGAGTGGAGAAAGAGGTCAGTAGAGGTACTTGGCACACTAAAGGATAGTGTAACCTTGAAAGAACTGGCTCAAGGAAGATAAGAGAATGTGTGTGTGTGTGTGTGTGTGTGTGTGGTGTTGGGGGTAATCTGAGGAAGTGTGAATGGCAGTGTGCTGAAGAAGTAATTTTCAGTAAAAAAAATAGCAAAACCCTCTCATTTAGACAAAACGGCAAGGCATAAGAACTCAGAAATAAAGGGGAACCCTCAAATTCTAATGAGAACACACTGGATATAAGTTGCAATGTGAGAAAAGCAGTGAACTTCAGAGTCTGATGAGCAATCCAAACCACAACTGGGGTATCCAGACTTTGGGTTGCCTATAAAATCTTATGTGGATGTGACAAGCCAGGAATGAACCCAGTTTATCTAAGCCCAGAATTACCTTGTCCCCTTCCCGACTCAATGTTCTAACCCCATGTTCATTCTCCTGCCTTCCATTTCTAGCTAGTATGTAATGGCATCAAACTATTCAAATTTCTCACTGACAACTATTATTCATTCTCACACTACCTCTTTTATTAGTCCTATCCTGATTATTAAACTTTCTGTGGTCTGGGAAACAAACTGCAAAAAAAATCCATATGATAATTCTTTTCATCCTTCTACTGAGATCACTAATAGTTAACACAAACCCTATGTTGACAGGAAAGTGCTGTTGTGTACATCACCACTTTTCTTTCATATTTGCCCTTATGGAAGCCAGGAGGGGACATGGAATTAGGGATGGAATAAATGGAGGTACTTAAAAGAGCAGAACCTATAGGATTTGGTAGAAAAGCAAAATAAAACAAACCCAAAATATGGATGCCCTCTATTGAATTTTATCCTTAGACAAAACCTTACAATCTTTGTGCTCTCATATTATTATATCTTCTGATTTTCTAAGATTAGAATAAACCTGAATAAATTTTAAAAGCATGAATAGAAAATTTAGAAATGGGAACTCTCAGGATTAAGTCAAGAAAGCAAGTCAAATTTAGATGTGCCACTAGGGACAGACAGAAAACTCAGGAAAATTACCATTTTACCCCTATATCAAATAACAGGTTACAAAACAGCATTTTCTAAAGTGTGTTCTTTGGAGTATTAAAACAAGAGATGATTTACAAAAAACAGTTTTTTGAGTCTACTAAATTTGGGAAATGTTACAGTGTATCGCATGCTCCTCATAAATTTTCAATACAAATATAAAGCATAATCAGAATTCCTGTAAACAAGAAGCCTATTTAATGTTGTTCAGCATAGATATTTTTGAACTTATTAAACCACAAAACTTTTTTTCTTTCTCTTGAAAACATGTTTTGTTCATTGCCATCCTAGAGAGTACGAAAGACTATACAGGTCCCCATACAGTTAATCACATATGCTGCTCAGAAGTTTGGGTGGCAACAGACCTGTCAAGAATTCTGCTGAGGCAGCTGCCCCCAAACCAAGAATATAAAAAGAAAGAGGGACACTTAAGATAGCGGGCCACTGAAAATTACAAAGAGCAAGAAGAGATGTCAGTCAACCCAGCTAAGGAGGAAAGGGTGCCAGGCATGGGCCAATCTTATTGGCTAACTAAACCCTAATGCCCAATGGCATCTGCCTTTATCTCTGTTTTGTTTCCTTTCAAAGCCACCAGTTTCAGTCACTGGGATCCAAATAATGACTGTATAGTATCTTTTAAAGGAATTAAAAATAATTCAGTACACAACATTTCACTTATTATGAAACGTGACAATCTTGAGGGAAACCATGGGGCACCTAAGGGAATTAAGCTCTCATGTTTCCGTGTTGGTTTCACAAAGCCACTCACTCAATTCATGCCATTTAGCAATCAGGCCCGATGAGGGAAGTCACATAGTAAATTTCAAAACCCACTGTGTATATGGTGCTCATTTCTATAGGAATCTTTGACCCTTACAACCTTAAGGAGCCTGTGGTTGTTATCCATTTACAGAACAAGACTAAAGGGGATCATTGTCATAAATGCCTCATATACAAATAGAAGGAACTCCAGTAACTAACATATTGAGCAGAGAGTCTATAAAAATACTTCATCAATTTTCATGCACTCTGCAAATAAAAGAGATTTCTTTCTTTAATGGTAGACTCTGAAGGTGGTATTTTCATGTCTTATCTTTGCAATCTGAACCCCACTTCACATGCTTTCCCCCTCATCATATGGTGGGTGCTATAGTAGTGTTTAAGTGCAAATGCTTATAAACTAGGCAGATGGCTTGCCCCATAGTGCTGAACAAGATACTTCCTGGACCACTTATTTTAATGCCTTGTAAACAGGAGCAACTAAAGCTGTCACATTTATGTTTGCAGTTTAACTTTGGTTTCTCATCTGTACTAGTAAGTTACATTTTAAACCCCAAACCATTAGTCAGCTTTTTTCCTAAGAGATGCTAAGTTGTTGTTTGTTTGCTGTGTTTTTTTTTGGGGGGGGGGGGGGCGCCAAAAAGGTCATCTAAAAACCCTCCATCTACTATACCAATGACTGCTCATTTTCAAAGTAGTGAAATTATCCACCAGCGCCAAAGTATCCTCATACTTTTTTGCAACCTCTCCCAATTACCCATCCTACTTTCCCCACCCCAAGCAACCACCGATCAGCTTTCTGTCATAGATTTCTTTCCATCTTTAAGAAATTTTATATAAATGGAATCATACAGTGTGTACTTTTTGTCTGGCTTCTTTCATTTAGTCCAGGGTCATCCATGTTCTTTATATCTCAGTAGCTCTCTCTTCATTATTGAGTAGTATCCGTCATGGATATACCACAATTTGTTGATCCGTTCACCTGTTGGTGAACATTATTAGTGTTGTTTCCAGTTTTTACCCATTATTGGTAAAACTGTTGTAAACATTCATGTACAAGTCTTTGTGGAGAGATATGTTTTCTTTTCTCTAGGATGGAATATCTGTGTTTTATGGTCAGTGTTTATTTAACATTTTAAGAAACTGCCAAATTGTCTTCCAAATGTTTGTACCATTTTCCATTTCTACTTAAATGTACTGAGAGTTCCAGATCCTCCACAAACTTGCCAACGCTTGGTATGGTTAGCCTTTTTAATGTAGCCAAATAGGTGTGTAGTGGTATTTCATTGCCATTTTGATTTGCATTTCTCTAATGATTAATGATGCTGCACATCTTTTCATTTGTTTGCCATTTGTATATCTTCTTTGGTGATGCATCTGTTCAAACAATTTACCCTTTATTCTGTTGTTTGTCTTCATATTATTGAAAATTCCAGTCATAATGGAAGTCCAGTCAATAATGGTACAAGACTGATAACTAAGAACTCAAAATTTTACATGATTCATGGGCACCTAAGGACAAACATTTCACAATGATTATTTTCTAAAACCTATGCTGAACTAAAATATTCTCTAAATGTTGACAACATTGAAATTCCTTTAAAGCTTGAAAAGGATTTAATTATTATTGCTGCTCCGTCTACAGAGGCTCAGAACTTAGTAAACGAAATAGTCTTATTTCCATATATTATATTGGTACCCAAACCATCATAATTTTTCTTCAGTGCATTAGCTAAAATCACCAAAGATCCTGTCCCCAAGCCACATTTTACACTTTGTACTAATTACAGTCTAATTCCATAGATTCCATTTTACAAAAATAATTTCTTGGCAAACTTGTGTCCACATTAAAAAAGTGATGGATGCAAAAGCTTCTATCACATTGTTTGTGCATACAGTAACAGTTAAAACATGCTTTGCAAATATGAAGATGAATCCTACTGATGATCTAAAGAACAGGCTAGATTCTAGGGGAGCTACAAACTTTCCTTTGAGGAAAAGCTAGGCCATAGGTTCGCAGCTCAATTGTTACAGTTGATGTGGGTTTCCTTTTAGATGCCTGGAAAATGACTATGCTGACCACATCCACATTCTGAAATACTTTTTGAGAACTTGTAACCAAACTGCAGGAACTGACTCATTTTGCAGTGCCCACCAGCCACCACACAATGGTTCAGAATAGACTCCAGTCAAATGCAGAAATATCAAGCAGCAAATTGTCTGCTTATATGGGGGAAGAAAAAAAGGGAAATCCCCAGGCGCATGGGGCAAAATGGCTCAAGTGCCAGCAGACCATCAGACATGACCAGAAAGACCAAACAGAACACACCACTTCTTGGGCAATACATATATTTCCCTCAAAGCTAGAAGTCAGAGGCTAATAGAATAGGGGCCTTTCTGTCTAGCTCTCTATATTACACCTAGAAAGTAGGCTCAGTTGAGAGCAATATATGCAGGAAGACTTGGAGAAGATGGTATCTTAAACGCCCATTCCTAAATTACTTGTTCACTAAGTCAGGAGCATAACTCATTGTCTTCCAAGAGACAAGCAGGAATGTCGGTGATGCTAGAAAGAAGTGAGGCAAGGGTCCAAGGACACCTGGGCTTATTACCAGAGATTTGCTGGTACCCTAGGACTTCCCTACATCCTTGCTTACCTATTTATGCATCTTTCTCTCTGAGCTCGCAAGGCATCTCATCCAAGGAGGTCGGCGTCCTCATGATGTGCCAACTCTCACTCCCTCTGTCAGTGCAGAGTCCTACTTCAGAGGAGAATGGAAAGGAGAACACTAGGGCCCCTTTCCACAAAACACTGTGTTCCCAAATTACTAATTTCTCCTCCCCACAAGTAAAACTGATTCTCTCAGTCAGTTTCAGCCAGAGGCAGTAAGGAAATCCGGTCCAGTTAAATTGAACTATAAATGACAAAACCAATAACTCTTCTCTGCAGGTGGGTCCCTGGCTAAAAGAATATGAAGGTTAACCCAAATGCATAACTAACTGGTGGAAAGTCAGGCTAGGTGATAAGTATCTATAATAATAAAAGGGTAATATGCTAATTAGATCAGACAACCTCCCTGATGAAGCCAGGGCTGTGAGGGAAGCCTGGGTCCAGGTGCCTGCCAGCGGTCAGAGGGAAACCTGGATCCGGGTGCCAGAGGGAAGCCGGTGCTGGCAGCCAGGGGAAGGAAGGCCTACTCTTGCATGAATTTCATGCACCGGGCCTCTAGTTAGGTATAAAGTCTCAGGAGGTGTGTAGTAAGATAAACCTAGACAATACCTACTAGTATAAATAGCTATCAAGCCCCTCTAAGACTAGTTACATGGTCCAATGTTGATATAACATGTCTGTTCTCATTGATGTCATGTTTCTTAACATGTAAACTCCTACATGACAGAAACTGTACATACCTTACACAAAACATAGGAATTACGATAGTAAAATAACGATAAGGGGCTACAATCCATTTACTGCAATCAACTCTATCTTTAAGAAATTGCAAAAATGTTTTTAACACAAATTTAAAAGATAAAAGTAGACACAACCCCATTCTTCCCAACTGGCCAACTGCTTTTATTTTCCCACTCTTCCTTTCTGCCTCCAGTTATAAAACAAGTACTGTGCAACACAACCTTTTAACCTGTATCAAACAGAAAATTTTTATGCAGAATTATAAGAGGGAACCTATCAATTGCATGGACATAAAATGGAAGGCCACCAAAAATACTTTTAACACACAAGTACTTAAAACCATGCAGTTCAAAATTCTAAACTGTTTATCACCAAGGTTCCTATATATTATAATAATTAAAGGTACAATAGTAGCATTTTATGAGAGCCCTTATCAACATGTGCACACTCAGGTTATGGGGCACAATGGATGGATTCTCCAGAATCCCTATATAAATAACCCATACTTTAGAACCTGTATCAGAAAACACACAGACCAAAGTTGTGCCATTACAAACTTACTGTTCTCCTTATCTTTAGTTATCATGTCCTATGTTCCAGCAGTTTCTTACTATGGCCAACTGTATGATCTGCCATTCACTACCTCCCAGACCTCATCTACTACTTTCCCCCTTGCTTGCTGTTCTACACTGGGCTCTTTTCTGTCCCTTAAACCTGCCTAACTTGCCCCTACCTCCACTGCAGTGACTGTCTTCTCTGCCTGAAATCCTCTTCCTCCAGATACCCTTCTGGTTGGCTCCTCATTTCCCATGGATAATTCTCTGCATAAACATTAGAAAAGCCTTTCCTGTCAGCCCTAGATAAAGTAGTTCTTCCCCGGTCCCCAGGGTACTCCCTATCTGTCTGATACAGTTTTATTTTATTCCATAGCATGTACTAACTCCTGCCACATATTTATTTGCTCAATCACTGTCAGTCTCCCCCCTCCATGTGAGCAGAGACCTGTTCACTGCTATATTCGAAGACAGAGAACGCAGTCTGGCATGTAGTAGGTATGCAATAAATATCTTTTTGTAAAATGACTATTTCCCATATGGTACCATTGCCAATTGTTCTGTTATAAGCTTATGTGGTTTATATGGAACCTGGAACAATTTTTGCTAATACCCCGTACTTCAAAGGCCAGATGGTCATTTCCAACATTAAGAGAAATTGTGTAGGGATGAGTTAAGAAGGAACACCTTTATACTCTCTCTACTATCCATAGGTAGAAGATAAGGGTCTTTTAGAGTATGGCTATCAAACAGGATGGAGAAAAAGATAGAATTTACTGTCTTTACTAACTTGTCCGAAAGAGTACTTATTGTACTAAGTCTATGACATAGACTTAACATTTCATCCTGAAAGATATAAAGCATTGCTGCATGATCAAACTGGCATCAGAAAACACACAGACCAAATTTGTGCTATTACAAAGAACTTGATGACTAGTTGTGTGTTTTCCAAAAAGTATGGGAAAAGACTCCCAGGTTTAAATCATTACTAAATCACAAGTAAAGACTCCGTCTTAAGGAAGAGTATCCCTAACTGCAGCATTGTGACAAGTAACACTTTTTGAAGTGTTAGTAGCATAAACCCTCCTCCCAGTCTTTACCTCCCCAGAAAAGAAGATATCCCTCATTTTCACATAGTGATACTTTTTTAAAAAAACCTCATAATAAATTTAATCGAGGGCAGAGCAGGACTCTGTACCTCCAAATTGATTTAAATTCTATTTAAAAATCATTTTCTAAGACATCGTTGTGGAGGCCTTTGTTCTCTCTTAATGTTCTTTAAACAGGGAAATGAGTTGAAAGCTCAGGGGAATTCTTAGACATTATTTATTAACACATTCTCTACTATGAATCTTTCTTCTACCTCCATTAAAGAAAGGAAATAAAACCAATTTCTCTGCATTATTTTCCTGTCATAAGCCTTTTCTTTCCCATATTAAAAAAAGAAAGCTGGCTGCCAAAGGAAGATTAGCTTAAAAACTTTTATGAATGTCATTCTGTAAAATGTGCCTTGTCTAAAAAAATGACAAAGAATCAAATAAGAGACGTAGTCATTGAGGTGCAAGGAAGAAAGTGAATTTGTAGTTACTCCTCTTCCTTCCCTTAATGGACCCTAACCCTATCCTTTCTTTCATCCATCTGCAGGTAGGTGCTGAATGAGTTATGGGAGATAGTGGATGAATGAATGAACAACTTAACAAATAAAAGAATGAAGGCAGGCATGGTTAGTATATCCTCCTATAGACAGGCTCAGTCCAAGGCCAGGAGATTTTTTTAAAGATTTCTAAACACTCTGAACCCATGGGTTAGGGCAGACAGCTCTTACCCTCTCAGTCAAATTCTCAGCCTACATCTGATAAAGGAGGAAATTCTCAATGTGAAACCCCTTTCTCATATTCTGAAAATTTAACTCCTTATCCAAGCATAAGGTTGTATGCAAACAGATGACTTCTTATAATTATTTACTTAGAAGTTTTACCCCTCTAGATATCACCTAAAACTAGATGGTGATAAAGGAGAAAAATATTAGTAATTATAGATTGTTACTCATTTTACTTTTCTATGGATTAATTCTATATCAGATAGAAGAAAGAATCTCTAGAGAGGTTGCTGAAATGCTCACATAACCTCTCCCTTTCACCGCCCCCCTTTTCAAGTGAAAACATTAGAGAAAAAAATAGGGGAAGTTACATGAGTAAATTTGTTAGTGCATGAGATCAACTGAAAACAAGGAATTCCCCTCATGGACTTCAGTGGCCTAATTAAAACTCATAAAACACAAATGACTAAAACTGTTCCTGTTGATTTGTAAAATAAGAAACAGAAAAAGTCAACTTCGTATTTCAATACTGAGAGGGCCAGGTCTGGCAGATGTGACACTTTGCAAATTAGAAATGAGAAGGCCATTTCTGAGACTTTCGGGTTCAGTCAACTTTTATTCTCCTTTTCTGCCAGAAAGAAGTACTTTCCATTTATACTGGCAACCACCTATTTGGATTTAAAGCCTGGCTCCACAACTTATCAGCTGAGCAGTCACAAACATATTCTTTTACCTTACTATGCCTCAATGTCTTCATCTATGAAATGGCATAATAATTGAACCAATGGGTTGTCAAGAAGATTGAGCAGTTGAATGCAAGTAGAGCTAATACAATAGTGCCTATCTAGAACATGGTTAAGTATGCAATAAGTGGCAGCCACCATTGTCATCACTGTTTTACTTAATCTGATATAAAAAAAATACATATGGATCCATAGGGTTTAAGATTAAACTGAAGTCTGTTCCTAAAAGGATTTGGGAAGGGAACTCAAGTGTGTTAAGCACCATTACTCCAGGGACCACAAAATGTGCTTGACATGTGTTATCTAACTTAACACAGCAGCCTTGTGAGCTAGTACTGACACTCCACTCTCTGGGGCTTAGGGAAATAAATGGAGTAGCTTACTCAGCTAGCAAGGAGCAAAGTCAGCTCAATGCACAAGTCTACATGTTTCCAAAGCCTGGGCCCCTTAAGGAGCAAACACTGTAATGGATGCTGGGAGCAGGCACCTTCTTGAAGTCATGGTAACCACTGTCATATATTTGATACACACTGCAAAGTGTCTGGAGGTTTGGAGAATTTTTTCAGGTAACCAGAACTTTGGAAGGACCCTGCAAAATGTTGCTGGACCTGTACAAATTCATAGTTTTTCTCATTTTTAAGAACCCTAGTCTCACATTATACATATACCACTCAAATCCTAATTGAGAGAAATCAATGGGTTTTCATTTTAAAAGTATTTATCCCTCTGCTTTTAGAAAAGGGGGAAAGAGTAAGCTTTCTTCAAATACCACCACCAACAATGGGCTTTCTGTAGAATAGGTGCTTCAGGAGATTAAACTCTTCCAGGCAGAAAGGAAGATCCTTTAAAAGAAAACCTTTGCTTGCTTTTCATAATCAATGACTCCATCTTCTACCTTAAAGTAACCAGTTATATTTCATTTTTAAGCAAATTATTACTTTATTAGATCAACCTTTAAAAGAAAGCAACTGGAAACTTATGTCATTAAAATATAGCTAAGCAAAGTAAAATATCTCAATTATTATATTGACTTACAAAAGTATATTATATTTAACTTTTACATGCATCTAATCTGTTCCTTTAAGAATTTAAAAGAAAATTAAGTATATAAATGCTCTAATGATGTATTTACATGACCATAGTATTTATAGTAAATAATATATGTATTTCTAAATTATCTTTAATACTTCAGAATGTATAAACTAGGATAAATATAGGATTAAAAGACAATAGACTGCAGTTGAGAATTTAAGAACTTGAGCCAGGAAATGTCCAAGATTAAATCATTTATAATTTTTAACATAACATGTAGGACAATTTTATTGATATTTTTAATTTTTCAAAGGAAAAGGGTAGCGCATAGTTTTAATTTTTTTTTTTTGCTGGATTAAATGTTATGTATAGTTTCACACTTCCCTATCTAAGTTGAAAGTAGTTCACAAAATATAAAAATATTTTACTATGCATATTCTCCTTTGCAATTAATTACAATCTTATTGAATTTAAAAATACTCAATGATTGCAGTCCTCCAAATTCTGATTGCACAATCAAAAGTTTGTTTAAGAAAAAGAAATTTCCATGGCTGTGAATATAAAAATGATAACTAATAATGAGAATAATCCAATAAGCAAAAAAACTTAATTATTTATAGTAGTCTAAGATTGACAGGAGAAAATTAGTTTGAAGATGGAGACCAAAGAGAAACAAATTTGAAACTTTAAATTTGTTCAAAGATAACATTACTGCTGGTGTTTGACTAAAATACCAAATGAATAAATAAAAAGCATACAATATGTCAGAGATAAATGCTAACAAGGAAATTAAGCAGGTTAGAGGGATAGGGAATTTGGGAAATAGAATGGGGAAGTTGCTATTAGCATGGAATGAATTTTTTAGACCTAGCAATATATATGTATTGGAGAGACACCTTCTATACTTTCTTGAAGTACTGTTAAAAGTATCCTTTCAGAGTCACGAAAGCTGCTGCCTGATTCTCCCCTGGGAGCCCTTGCTTTGTCTTAGTGTGGCTCCCATGCTAGGGAGCTCATCCCCTCCCAGGTGACCCATGCCCTCTCTCCTCACAGCCCAGACCTCCTGCTGGAGTTAAGGACCCAGAGAATGTCTATGCAATAACTTTTTCCACTATTCAAGATAAGTTCCTTGGGGCTAAGGAAAGAGTTATTTTTGTGTCTTAATTTTTCCAACTAAAGAAGTCAGACTGTTGATAGAGATCAATGTTAGGAAACTTGTGAACAGATTAGGAGCCTCTGAGACCCCAGGAACTCGCACACTCCCACCTAGGAGAGCCTGTTATAAGCATTCTGCTGCAGGCCCCTGGTAATACCATGGTGGTAAAGCCATCAACTTTTAATGACACCAGGCACAGGGTGGCCAGGAATAAAGTCAACAGTTGAAACATCTTTCAGACTCAGTCAAGAGTTCCAGTGCCATGTCTTCAGGCCTCTCTCATACCTGAAGTGGACTCAGTAAGAGTAGACTGCAGTTAGACTACTGGCTTCCAAATCCTGGCTCTACAATTTCCTGGCTGTGTTACTTTGGGCAAGTTGCTTCACCTCTCTGTGCATCAGTTTCCCATATAAAATGGAGATAATTATATTGGCCATATACAGTTTCTGTGAGGATTAAACGAGTTAATATATGTACCAAAACACATCTACTGAGTATCTACTATGTGCCAGGCACTGTTCTAGATGCCAGGGATTCATTTAGAGCAGTGCCTGGCACATAATATAAGCTCCATGCATATCAGTAATTAGAAGTCCACAAATCCTTATCTGACATTTTATAAATTTAATAGGGTAACTATTCCATCAATATAAAACTCCAGAAAAGTCTGGTGCAGCACTCTATGATCAAACATATTAATATTGCTACAATAAAACATACTAATATTCCTATGAAGTGGGATGAAGACTACAAATAGCTTCGCATCAGTTCAGGTCATGATCTGCTACCAAGTTTTTGACATTAAAATCGTTTGGTTTTCAGAACTTTTTGGAATTCAATAGAGATGGTGGACCTATATATTAAGTAAGGGGTAAAACCCACTGAAGTCAATTTTTCCTTTCTAACTTCTGGATATGGTAATGACCAAATAAATAGTCAAAACCATTTAAGAGTAGAAAGTAGGAAGTCCTTTAGGCATGGAAAATCCACACTGCATAACTAATCGATCCCCAAAATTAGTCTAAACAACCTTTGCCCCCCCCCAAAAAAAACAGTGTGCCATAAGATTCTCAGTCAACCAAATCATTTCCACAAACAACCAGTCTCTAACAATCTTTAAGGTTTTTTAAAGTAATTTTTGAACATAGGGTAAAATACCTAAGTTTACCACTTTTTAATAACACAATTTATCTTTCCCATAGGGAAAAAAAGACAAGCTATTAGATGAGAAATAATTGACTTAAAAGCATGTACCTTAAAAGACTACAGTGTCCTCTGTAATCAGCCTAGGGGAGATAAATAAGCATTATGCTGAAGTGGTAAACTATCCTGCTTCCAAAGGAATTTTCTCCACATTGCATTTTAAGGAAATATTTGCAGCTCTTGAAGAGATATACAATAACTCATTCAAGATGTTCTCACTGCTGGTCCACGCTGGATAAAAGACACAAACCCATGGAAGCCAACTTCTCCTGCCAATTACCCCTGTTTGTTATTTATCTTCCCCAACTTTTTTGACCCTTTTCCATTTATTTTATACTGAAGCATTGCTTTGTTCAAGACCTAGGGTTTACCACCCCCATGGTGATCCATACACAAAGACAAGTCAGGAAGACATGAAAAGAATGGAGATACTTATGTTGCTTCGTGGTTTTCCCCCCTTCTCATTATCCTCCTACTCACTCAATAAGACTGTGGTGGGAGGTCTGAATGACATTTCCAAACTGAGAACTTAAAGCTACATTTCAACACCCAACCCCTCAGTTGTCATAGGAACAACACGATGAGGCTTATCTAGGTTCTAACAAACACCCACTTGTTTTGCTAGCAATTAAAGCTCCCCCTTCCAATCAAGTATATAAACACATACATATACATACCTTAAAAAATTGGGCAAAAAGGTATACCACATCAAAAAATTTAAGAAACAAGCCCAAAAGGAAAGTGTTTCTATTTCTGACTATAAAAATACCAAATACAATTTGGGAGAAAATATTTTGAGGTCTGTCACTTGACCAGATTCATTTTAGTTTGTATCTTTACATACCCATAAAGACAAAGACGCATGCACACTGTTTACAGAGTATACAAAATATTAATACTTTCAATAACACCAGTGGAGAATTCAGGACAATGCCATGTTATTTATTTTTCATATATTTTTGTAAATAACAGCACAGCAAACAGAACTGAAAACATGAAGATCTAAAAGAATTATTCTGGAAAATGCTTTCCAGCATTTACTGTTTCAACCCGCTTCTATCGTGTTTTTTCTCATTCACGACAATAGATTCTAAATGGATGAGTCAAATCTACAAATTATATAGAGGATTTTTTCCCCCATTAAAATGGCAGTTTTTTAGCTAGATTGTTAAATCATCATATTTTGCCCAAATAATTACATGAAATACAGAGCTGAAAATACTTGTGAATCACTGAATACAACTAGCAGTTGGATGTAAATTACCTGTCAATATCTTAATTCTTCATCACCATTTTTCTGTCTTCAATACTCTAAAACCTATAAATTCATGTGCTTCAAGGAAACGAGTAGACTTTTTTCACATCTTCAGCCACACCTTAATTAAGTCAGATAATTGTAATACTCACACTTGCATCACCGATCTGATTTATTGGAGGACCTGCCCCTAACGGCCATGCTTATCTTGCCTTTTGTCTATGTCTTTGAAAGCTGTTTGAGAATAATAATCTTTAACATTCTCAAATTATAAAAGAAAAAATACCAATTAATATATCCCCATGGATTCATTTCCCTCTCCTCCACCCTCATCCCACTCCAGTGCCAGAGAGAACTACAGCATTGCTAGCCTGCATTTTATTATACATTTTCCATTTCGAGTTATGGATTTTAAGATTTTGAAAGCAACAGAATGGGAACCGAGTCAGAAATGCAGATTCAACCTTCAATTTGGCTTAAGATACTGAAAACAAAATAAATATTATATTCTATATAACCCAAAATGCACAACTCTGATAACAGCTTTAATTCTATGAATTCACATTTATATAGGGAGATCACCAAAGTTACCTATATAGTTGCTAACAGTTAACAGTTCTTTTCTATCTGATTCTATAAATATATACCACATGACTGCTTCTATTGACCATTCATAAACTGGTAAAATCAGGTAGTCACCCACCATTCTAATATGATTTTCTTATTCTATTCAACTTTTCCAGCAAAATAAGAAAAAGCCAAGAAAAGAAATCAGACATTCATGCCTAATATAAACTTGTTTCCTTAGAGTTCATGAACAAGAACCTACTGTATAGAACATAGGTATTCAAAGCTTTATTGTATTTTTATGGACAACTTAAACACAAAGGAAGTTCAGATTCAAGATTAGAAAACAATTTAAAAGTTTTAGGGAAAGATAGACAGGCACACCAGTAAGAATTGCTAATCAGGACCTTTCAAAGTGTAATGGACCATATGGAAAAAACTACTCTTTTGCTATATTAATGTAATCAAATAGAACAATCTTAAAATTCATGATACAAATGTAAAAACTATATTATCATCTTAATCTGCCTTTCATAATCAGTAAGAAATGTTTTAATGCATTACTTAAACTTTCATTTTGTAGCGTTCTAACTAAATACTTGACATCCTTAGGTAGAGGGATGGGAAAAGGAGGGCAAGCTGACTAATTATAAAAGCATTCTTACAAAAATCATACATACTATGCATACTAAATGGAAAGCTACATCCATGGAAAGTTAATGCTACAGTGTTACCAAATAACCCATTTTGATTTCCCCCCATTAAAAAGGAAAAGGTAAAAAGGTGGGGGGGGAGGAAGCCAAACTAGTTGTATTACATATATTTGCCTAAACTGGCAATGCTCAGTTAAACCTTTGTTAATTACCTGGCTGCTTCTCAGCCTTTATGCTATATTCTTGGGCTGCTACTTTTTCGAATTCCTCACTCTGTTTATGGGTTCTGTGGTTCAACACAGTTGTTAGGGATCTGTGAACAATTTCACAATTCCCACACACACCATATGATATCTATTAGGGAGCAATGCCATTTTTCAACTTACCAATTCTGGATAAAGCAGTATTTCCTGGTGACAGAATGCTGCTTCTGTTCGCTAAAACTCCCTCTTCACAGCTTGATAAATCTGATTATATAATGTCTTTGTTCCAGATCACACGAGGTGCTTTCCTACAAAAGTTTTCTAAAGGGTTATCTGCATTTCATTCCTGTGACAAAACGAATAAGAACAAGGGGTGGGGGGAGACAGGGAGTAAGTCCACACAAGTTCCTGGCTAAGATTTTTAGTTGCATTTTTCTGAGTTTAATCAGTAAGCTATATTAAAGTGACAGTTACCAGTTCAGGAAGCCAGAGTTTGATCAAGTCAGCCACAACCCGTTGGGTGTCTTCCACTGATGCACGGACTCCAAGCAAGCAGTCACTTGGTCATCTATCACATGTGGCTGAATCACTGGACACCCGTCCCTCTCCACCCTCTGGCCCCCATTGAGCAGCAGCCCAGGCAGGAGTGGTCTGACTCCAGAATTGGGACCTCTTATAGGGACCCGCCAATTAGCTGCTGACCAATCACAGGCAGCACCTAGTACCCAAGTCACATGACAGGGCAGTCCCTCTGACTGCAGGATTTCTGAATTACTGGGGTTATACAAAGGACACTCATTCAGGAAAAGAGAGGGGGGGAAAAAGCCATAAGCCGAAACAGAAAACGCCCAGGCTGAGACAACTCCGGCTTTAAAACAGGCAACACCCAAGCCTCACACAGACAGAGAGATAGCCACAACCAAGTCAGGATGGAAATCAGAGGAATGCCTGGCACATATTAAAAAAACAATCCCAAAGCAGAGACTGAGTTTACAAAGCCACTTCAGCTATAACCCTACTCCTCCTTACCCTTCCTCTACAGTCTCTGCGACAATTTTACAGTCTAAATTATTTTCGAAAGCTCTGGGAAGCCCCTGCAAAGCCATTGTAAGAAAAATGTGTGAGACACACGAACCTTTTCTCTCCTCATTCTCTCAAAACACCCCTAAAGGAGATTCAGCTTGCCATGAAAACGTTTCAGAAATGAAATACATTTCTTTCAAAAGGGTTGGGTAAGTCAGGGAAAATTAAACATTGTCAAGACAAATTTGTATGGTAACCACCAAATAATATGTCTCTCACACCCGTCCTTTTTCATGTAATCATTTTAGACTGTTCACATCAAGTTCATTCTTGTTAAGGAAATGAGTCCCCCTTATTTATTTATTTTTATTTTAACACCATTAATTTATTTCTTAAGTATTTTCATGTCCTAGGAAAAATTCAATTGTGAACACTCCTACCATTTCTTTGACCCAAACCCCCCACCCCCAACCTCACCCCACCCCAGATGGTACTTACAAATGTTCTTTGTTAGGGTCTGTCAGTTTCCTCCTACCCCCAACATCTGAAGGCAAAATATGGGCTCAGCTTCATCCTTTAAACCTGAAGGCCCTATTTTGATTGTGCAAGGCTGCAACAGCTCCTTCCCTGAGACAAGCCCAGAACACTGTGCTGCTTGCCATTCCCAATTTCTGGAAGGAAGTGTATGTCAAACAAACCAGGTGATGACTCAGACTGCCTCCCCCAGACACATTTTCCCTAGAATGGGAGGGTAGTGTAAGCGCAGACCATTTGGATGTGACTCAGTTTTATTAGGCTGGTGGTTGTAGTTAATCTGACAAGCTCACATTTTTCTTTTATAACTTGTACATTTTAGGATCAGCATGCACTTTCTAAATGGTTTCAAAGAACTGGATCATGTAAACGAGGAAGTTACAGTGATTACTTTTAAGGTATAGCAAGTTTTGGGTTCTATTCCCAAATATTTAAAGCTTCAGAATTATTTGTTGAAAACTTTACAACTGAGGCAACCAAACATTTGAGTTTACCCGACAGCAGTAACAGATTGTATGCCTGTAGGTCTACTGGAGACTTTTAGCATGGAGGACTCTTTCCGTCCTGAGGGCCCCAGTTTAAGTCTCTAAGTCTGGGGCTTGTGTGGCAGGTTCCTCAGGAAGTGGTTGGGAACATGACAGCCATGTTGCAGCTTTCACTTTTGCATTTACTGCAATTCACATTCTAAATGGAGCTACTCACACGCTAGCACACATGAAATACAACCACATCACACACACACACGCAAAGATCTGTACAGTCCTTTAATTCCAACTTGCCTAAAAGCAGCAGAATGAAAACTTGAAAATCATCATAATGTCATCTGTGAAGATTCAAATTAAATAAGTTGACATGCCTAAAAGTCTTCCTCTTCAGTAAAAAGTTTACTACCAAGATGGGAGTGGCATTACATGGAATAAATGGTTCCCAGGTATTACACAGACAGGAAGAATGCAGTAATAAGAAGTACAAGTCCCCACACAAGAAATCTGGAAGGCTCAATTTGAGCAGTTTAACTACAGTTATCTCTTTTCAGCATACTTCCTTTGACCTTGAGCAAAGTCAGCAACTGCTTGGATGATACCTTAATGTATAATTAATTTTGTTATGACACAGAAAGCATGTTCTATAACATAAAAATGCTCAAATATCTAATTTTCAAATTGGTAGAAGAGGGCAGAAAAAATCCGGAGTTGACAATTCACTTTACCAAAATATTCCTTTTAGGGTTTTACTGGAATGCACCCCCACATAAAGCTTCCTCCCAGTCGCCACTCCTGTCCCCAGGCAATCTCCAAATGATCCAACTGTGTCAAGTTCTCTTAAACCAGAACTACAGGTAACAATGCAGACAGACAGCCTGGGTTCCAATACTGGCTCTGGGAGGGACTTGGAAAAGTCATTTTATTTCATCAAGGCTTTAGTTTAATCTGGAGAATGGGAATGAGAAAATACAAGAAAGGAACAGAAATCACTGCCTCAATAATGTCTGCCACCACCATTGGCTCACTAAGGGTCAGCTGTCTCCCTCAAAACCAATCTTCCAACTCCTGGGGCTGCGGAGAATCTTGCTCACTTGAGCACTGACAAGTGACAAATCGTGTATGTTTTACAATGATCAAAAACATTTGGATAGCTGCTAGATTCATTTTTTTATTAAAACAAGTTATCCTACTTTGAGATTGGATGATTAGTTTTGTATACAGTATATGTGAGATTCCCAATATTAGAAAATTTTCATAGAAACATAACTATGCAGCCATATGTATGCCTCTACAGACACACACACTATGTCTAGACTTATATAAGACAATCTGAACATTTCTTTTATGAGACCTTGCCTCTGTTCCAGCCTTTTCATGTTATATAAGCAGCCACTTTACCCGTCTTCCTGAAATGATTTCAGATCTAAGGAGTATACTGCCCTCAGAAAAGTTTTATTAGTTGTCTTCTTTCCCCACCCATTTTAAAGAACGAACTGACTCAGTTTTTTTTTGTTTTTTTTTTTTTTTGATGGCAACTGGGTGGGAGTGAATATGGGAGTGGGCAGGGTGGGAGAAAGGGAGGAGGAGGAAGAGGAGGTGGTGGGAGCCAAGAGCTGAATCATAGCCATGTGAGTAATCTTAGGCTTTTTTTTTCTTCCTAAGGGCATGAATCAAATTAAGCTTGTTTTGCTGTGGGTGAAGGAAGAGGAATATAATAGCATGAATCAGAGCAATTATCAAATATGCGGCACTTACTAAAAATTAATTACAATCACTGCCTTTTCTTACATGTCTGCCAAAAAAATGCCAGAGAGCTTTTGTTGATCAATATAATCCTTTACAAAAATTCTTAAGTTTGAACTTGATTCTCACCCTCTTTCCTTTAAAAATTTCCTTTTACACATAAATTGCAGAAACAGGAATCATTTGGGAGCTTCTGTGAGATAATCTTTGGCCTTTGGAGATAAGTGTGAAAACAACGTGGCACATATGGGGTAGAGACCAGGTTACAAACTATCTAGCCATGAGCTCTGGAAACAAAATACTGAGTTTCTGAAAACAATTGCTCAGAAAAGAGTTTAATCTCTCAAAGGCATTCCAACAGGAGTGAGACATACAATAACAAACCTTCAGGGGAAAGTGGGCATTCCTTTCATAATAGTTTTCAGGGAGAATCAAGTTGTCATACAAAACTTGAACTGCTTTATACTGAAATAAGTGAATCCTCATCAACTTAAGAATTTATTAGGAGTAATACTGAGAAAAAGATGGATCAAAACTAAAATCATTATTTTGGAACTTACGTAGAGAATAAGGACATAGCTCAGTTGTTTGTAGACAGGGTACATATCTAACCAACTTTCATAAGGGCACTTCCTTTTCTGCCATATTTTTTAACCCAATCTATTTAGTAATTTGTAGAATATAAATATTACCATGGGGGAGAAACTGGCTTTCTAAAGAGAAAGGCTAGATCGACCAAATATTTTCTACTCCCGGGCAAGTCTGTGCATTAGGAAGTCAAGAGGGCATATTTTGAGCTCTAGTGACACATTTACATTTTTTCACTACACCAACAAGCTAAAGTGCATGGTCCCTTTTGTTATCTATCCATGGTGTTTTTTCCTTTTAAACATGGGTATGGACGTTCTGTAGATAGACAAATGCTACCAATGCACTTAGTACCCTTACAGAATATTCCACACACAGGAGATCAAGGACAATAGTGTCTTACACAGTTAGGTTTTCCAAAATTGTATTTTGGGGATGATGTTTTACTTTTGTGTGTGTGTGTGCGTGTGCGTGTGCACGCTGCAACAATCTTTATAGGGGTCTCCAAATATATTATTTCAAGAGCACTCTGAATAAGCAAAAGCTTTTAACTTTTCCATGTCTATGTGTTCCACAATTGGAAATTTTAATCTGTAATGACAAGCTTTGTAGGGATGACAAATTTGTATCCCAGGTTTAACTATTTCCAAATCTGCCTGTATACCAGTAATATTTTGATGATTTTAGTCAAGATATATTTACATAATCTACAGATATATTAATATTGAGTTCATATAAAATGAGCCAGATCTGTTTTCAGACTAAGTGACTTGGATTTCTCTACCCTGAGCCCACAAGTTCCTTGCCATGCAACCTCAGCCAAGTTAATGGCATTAACTTGTATTTAACTTTCTACCTTTCAAGTCAGTATGCTCCCTATTTAGAATCTCTAGTTTCTTCTGTAGTAGAAATAATATTGCCAAACCCAACTTTGTCACACCCTCTCCTGTGTCTATTGCAAGAAACTAGAGGTGTTCAGAAAATTTCAATACATATTTTAGTTCATTCTCTTTTTAAAAATGTTCTAAATAGTAATTGTGGGAGAAGATACTGAAAAATAGCTCTTATCAATTCTCAGAGTTCAAGTCCTCTGAATAGTCCTTGAGTGTACTCTGCATAGGTTTTTTTCTGCTCCCCAGTATACCAAATATGGGTTGGGGTAGGGTGATTACATTCTAATGTTTTACATGGAAAGAAATAGAATGTTCAAAGGTATAATTAATTGATGCTAAGTATAATTTGATCTATTATAAACTGCAGCTGAGCTATAGTTATGAGAGGTGTCACCATGGGAGAAAGCTAGGTGATGGATCCCTGAACTCTCTCCACACTATTTTTGTAACTTCTTTGGTGCCTATAATTATTTCAAGAGAAAAAGTTGAAAAACAAAAACTGCAGATGTCTGAAAATTTTATCTACAAACTAATCATAATAAACCAAAGTCAAAACTAATTTCTGGATAATTAGTCCCAGTAATGCTAGCTCTCTATTACTTAATGCTGGAGAAAGACATTCAGTAGAAAATCAAGAAACTATAACCCAAGTACCTGACAAAACCTTTCTCCTGGTTTAATGCATATGGAAAAGTAACATTTGGTATCTTAAAAACTATAATGTAAATTAATAACTATGAATGATAAAATTAAGATTTATATATTAGTTTTGTAATTCTACGACTTAGAAAAGAGACCCACTCTATTTCATTCAACCTGAAATATTGATTAGAGGCACTTCATGTTTTCATGTAGCATGAGGAAAGAAACAAACATTGCTATTAGCTACGACAACAGCCCTGGATGACAGTCAAACTAGCTTCTCATTGCTTTGTTCTAGGAGATTTGGCAGTTTATCCTGACCTCAGTTGCATTGCTTGGCTTGTGTCTGGAAGTCCTTCTGCATGTATCTCAGCAACAAATAACACAGCTTCAACTACATGTATTTTCCTAGCTGTTGCTTTGTAAGAAAATGTGGGATTTCAGTCATTTCTCTGATAATGAACATTTGCTTCACTAATATCATATTTACTCCCTGCTGTTCTCACACCTTTCTGTGTACAATTACATTTTGTTTCAATGCAAATCAAATTTTATTTCAATAAATGTAATCTTATTGAGAGCATAACAAACAGCATATATCCTCAGCTATATGCAGAACCAACAATACAACTCAACTAAACAGAGCATGAGAACAGCTATGACCAACTATGTCAATGTATTGGTAGCAGCAACTGCTTCATGACCACTGACTGATAAATGACAACTGAGAGAGGCTATCCATTCTAATATGCACCCCAGTCTTATAAATGGTCAAATATGGAGGGTGGGTAGAGGGGCATCTTACAATATATGAAATATCAAAGATCCTATAGGTCTTATTACAGCCTGAGGAAATTCTCATTTCCTATAGCCTGTTTCTGACCACCTCATCCAGATAATTCATTGATTCATTAAAAAAATTATTGAGTACTACTAACTTCCAGGTACCATGCTAGGTTCAGGAGATGTAGCAATTAACAAGAGACAAAGACTCTGACCTCATAGAGTTTCTTAGTCCAGAGGGGAAGACCATACAATCAAATAAATGCAAAATATGCTAGCTGATGATGAGATCTCTGACAGAATACAGAAGGCAAACAAAGGTGGTGTGTGTGTGTGGGTGGGGGGGGTGGGTAGAGTGGCTGTTATTTTGTTTAGATTGATCAGTGAAGGAAGGCCTCTCTGATCAAGTAGGCATTTGAAACAAAGTGCTGAAGGAAGGAAGGAAGTGGATCCCATGGAGCTAGGCAACAAATGAGAAAGCAAGGCAGAGGAAAGATCTTGTGCAGGAGCAATGAAATAGAAGTATACCTGGTCAGT
The DNA here is from genome assembly GCF_963455305.1 of Plecotus auritus. Lineage (NCBI taxonomy): Eukaryota > Metazoa > Chordata > Mammalia > Chiroptera > Vespertilionidae > Plecotus > Plecotus auritus. The sequence continues at coordinate 140,717,238 of NC_137784.1, read as the reverse complement.
TTCAGTGATAGTAAAGGGGACAGAATCACTCCAACAGAATGGGCAAGGGAGAAAGAAGATGACATTAATTAGGTTGGGTAAGAATGGGATGGAGTAGTTCACACAGGACTTTCTAAGCCACTATCTTTCAAGGGCTATATGTACTTTACCCTGAGAGAAATAGAAGACCACATTAAGCTTTTGATTACAGCCGAGTGGAACAATCTAAAAGGATAAATCCTGGGGGCAAGGATAGAACAGAGCATCTAGTCAGATTAGATGACAGTGGACCAGCCTAGGTGTTCTCAGTGGAGTTAATAGGTACTGGTCAGATTATGGATATGTTTTAAAAGAAGAACAGATAGGATTTGTAGGAGTCAATAGTGACTCCAGAGTTTCTGGCCAGGCAACTGCAAGAATGGAGCTGCCATTTCCCAAGATAGAGCAGGCTGGGTTTGGCAGGGGTGGGAAGGTATGCAGAGGCAAATAAAGAGTTGGGTTTTAGACATGGTAGGTTTAAGATGTCAATTAGACATCCAAGCAGAGATAAAGTTGAAATTAAGCAGAGTTCCAAGATGAAATCATCAATGTTTAAGTGATATTTAAAGCCAGGAGATTAATTTTACTTTGGGAGGGTGGACAGATAGAAAAGTGGTAGGAGGATCAAGGTACTTGAATATGAACAGGTTGGGGTGATGCCCAAAGGAGATTGGCAAACACCACCTTCTGGGTAGGCAGAGCACCAAGTGTGGCATCAAGAAAGCTAAGTGAAGAAAACAATTTCAAGGAAGAGGGCCGGAGCAATTGGATTCACTCCTAATGGCAGGATGTATAAGTTAAAAACTGGGGACTCATCACTGGATTTGAAATGTGGAGGTCCTGGGCACTCTTGACAGGAGTCATTTTGGGAGGATAGAGGAACATGAAGCCTAACTAAAGTGAAAACAATGGACAATGTGAGGAGAGGTATTCAAGGCAATAAACAAAGACAATACTTTCAGAGAGAAATGGAACAGTAGCTGGAAGGGGATGTGGATGGGAGAAATGGAAGATGCTGGGGAACACATGGATAATTGTGGGAGCCTTGATTAAGAAACAGCTAATGGGTAAGGTAATAGAGGAAAACAGCCCCATGAGCACCAGCAGAGGTAGGAATATATGGAAGGTCAAATTTTACATCGTATGTCTGTCCAAGACCTTCTCTTTGGACATGGATTAGTTTGTTCTCCTCTGTGACTTTTTCTTGTTTCTGTTGTCACATTGGATATAGTAAGCCATCAGCCCCAATCCAAATTTTTAAATAACAAAAGAAACATTAAAAAAAAAGAAAGGAATAAACAGAAAAACTTTGTTGTTGATGTCACCCAGAGTGATCTGTGGCCATATATTGAAATATCTGGCAAACGTTAAACCACAAGCATTAAACAGAACTGTGACTAATAAATGGCGTTTGCTTTTTGTTTACACAGCTAACAAACACAATGAACTCAAAGCAAAGTGCAACAATACCAAATAATACTTCAAAGCCACTATAGCAACTATAATACTAGTATCTTAGTCACATTGTTTGGAAACACCCAACTACGTGGCTTATGCAGATATATCACCTGGAATTCCAAGACAAATTTCAGATTGAATATCTCTCCACTAGTGACATTTATTGCCCTAGTCAGAGGCACTCCCTTTGTCATATATCTCAGTTGACAAGCTGGTGCTCATCAGGTAGAGTCTATCTGACCGAGTTATTGGCAACTGAGGACATCAAGCCAAACCATTGAGCTCCTTGAGCTCTGGACAAATTAGTAACCTATAAATGACATTAAAATTTATCCCAAAATTTCTGTGTCAGGTAGTGGCTGTGAAAAGAAGCACCAAAATTCTCAGACCATCATCAATGACCAAAAAACCCAATTGGTTTACCTAAATTAGTTTACTCTAGCGAGGCAGACAGCAGAGTAAGGTTAGGAGCACCGATTCCAGAGACAGAGTGCCCAGGTCAACTATCAGCTCCACAGTTTACAAACTGTAAACTGTGGGTAAATTGCTGAACATCTCTCTGCCTGTTGTCTGTAAAATGAAGGTAATTAATAGTACGTATTTGATGGGTTACTAGGAGGGAAAAGAGAACTGCTTTATGCAATAATATAAAATCTTGGAATTTCAAACTAACCACACAAAAAATTAGCTTGAAGTAGCATAAAGATCCTCTGGGAATTCACAAAACCAGGGACTTAACACATTACTTATTTTGAGGGTATCAACTGTGCTCCAAAATTTGACAATTAATAACGTACTTTGAAAAATAATTGTAAAAATTATTTTGATATGAAAACAGACATATAACACATTGAAAATTCACATTTGAGGATAAGGCAAAAGACTTGAAATAAATTGTATGTATGCTTGCTCTCTGAGGTTTAGTGTCCTCTTCTGAAACTTAAAGGGAACACTGGCATAAAGCTTTGTCTTCTGAGTCACAGAGGAGATCTGCAACCTCTGAGGAAATGATGCTGTGAGGACTCCCCCATATTTACTAGATGAAATGGAGCTAGATAAGTTTATTGACTGCTGAAAGCTAAACAAACAGCAAGTGTGGGGTTAACAACTTAATCAGGGCTCCCTTCCACCTTGCCTTGGGATGTGGGATCTCCCCTGAACAGTACGTAGTTGCCCAATGAGAGCTGCCAGGTTATAAGTACAGTATTTCTTGGAGGGAGAGTCCAGGATTCCCCATGGGATTTCTGAGAGGACTGTGGTCTCCACCCTGAACGCTGTCAAAGTGTCCATCCCTCCCTGCCTCCCCCACATCAGGTGGCTTGAGGCTCCCAGGGTTGTTCTAGCCAGGCATGTCACGACCTGTCCCTTACTTTTAGGCCCCGACTTAAAAGAGACAGAACTCGATGGATGAGACAAATAAAGAAACAATTATATGGATAGCTTTCATTTCAAAAACTGTACACATTGTAAGAGGAGGAAGGACTAGGTATGAAGGAGAATCTCAGGGTATTAAAATTTAAATTTGTATTACCTATAAATGCTGTGCTCTGACAATCAGTAAATGAAATATTGATTTGCTTGTCTAAAAAGTACTTTTACCTTACTATATGTGCAGTCTCAGGATGGACTTTGGGATAGTAGAGACATACAAGAAAGAGACCACGCCCTCCAAATTTTAAGACGTAATTGTAAAAACCAGGTACAAAGATTAGGAAAGATAATGAATAATAAGGCAATATATAGGCTCTAAATTAATGAAACAGGCAATATCTTAGAGTTTGGAATGCTTTCTTCAAAGGAAATTTACAAGAAAGCCCAATATATAAAACAGATCAAAGCAAGTATTCTGGTAGATGCTCTGTTCTCTACTGCCTGTCCTCAGCCTCAAACCCTGCCAGCACTCAGCCTTCAGAACACTCGAGAAGGACAGAGGGGTGTGCTTTCCAAGCATCACCCATGAGCAGGTAGGAATGGGCTCAATAGGAAGGAAGAACTGCAAAGACACAGATGTGGAGGCAGAAACAATGTCCCAGGTGTGTTTAGAGGACAAAAAAAAAAAAAGAGCACAACTGTCAGGAATAAAAGATTCGTGGGTGGAAGGATTAGAAAAAACTGACACCTTGATTTCCCCTTTCTGACTTTAATTCTAATCTTGACGAACAAGCAGCATGTGCTGTGCAGCTGTGGCCTGGGAGGGCTGGATGAGGCATGAAGATGTGTAGCTCAAGAGCACTGTCCACTAGCCGTGAGATACACTTCTCATCCCAGCCTGGCTTCTTGTCCTGGCTCTCACCCAAGGCCCCCCATCCCACAGGGTAATCCCTACAAAGGGAGGCACATGAAGATGAACAATTTAACCAAGATGCCCCCAAGGCTAAAATATCAAATAAAAAGAGTGGAAAGTCAGGGCAAGTGTTAGAACATGTGTCTCTGTTTAGCATGGCAGACATTTCAACTCCCCCCCCCTCCCCACACACAATTCCCTGCATTTTACCTTGTGGAAAGGTAGGTTCAGTGAGCCAAAGAGGAAGAAACACTGCAGCATTTATAGCACTGTTTGAGCCAAAGAGACTATATCTACAGACACCAGTATGCATTCCTACATTAGAAGAGGGATCAGAGTCTGCCTTGTCTACTGTACTGGTCCCATCCTCTTGCCCAAGGTCTAACATACCTGAGTTCAACATCTGTTAAATGAGTACATAAGAATCAAATATTAGATTAGGCAGCATGTTGTAAGCCAACTTCTTTGGTCTCTCCTCCATTAGAGAAACACTGCATCTTAGTGGAAGTAGATAGAGAAGCAGCTTCTAAGGAAAGGTAAATCTATGTATAAGTTACTCACCAAGTCACTAGCTATTAATAGTGCTAGGGTCACTGTATTTACTCTCCACATCTCCATTTTTCAAGCTCTTTGGTTAGGCTGCAATGTTTACCTCAATCTCAATCTAATCTTTTCCTTCCTCTATTCCCCTCTCACTCTCATCAACGATTTCACTCAGGGTTTTACCAAGAAAAAAAAAATCACATCCCAAAGTAAATGGTGAGTGTTAAGTGCAGTTCCATATCAGGCTGGCAGGTGACACTATATCTATCTCCTCCTTCCAAGGAACAGAGGTCCTGGGCTCCTAGTCTCTGCCCTTCAGAGCCATCCATGGTCCATGCCATACAACTAGAAGGGATGTGCTTGTACAACATCTGTGGAGCTCTTATATCAAAACAGATTTCTGGGTTTTTGAGATGTATCTCAATTCTCTGCTCTCAGTAGCTCTGGGTGGACTTTAAAAAAGTCAAGTATGAGGTTTGAGGGATCAGTGAGTTCCAAGGTAGACAGGGTGAAAGTTCTACTAAGGAGTATCCTGTACATCCAAATGAAACAACCCTACATAGTAATAAGGAGATAGCTCCCAAAATCAACCACTGAAGTGAGATACTTAATCAGAGTGTCAGGGCAAAGACAAAAATATCCCAGAAATGAGCAGCTGCTAGGATTGCCAGGACTGAAGAAATTTTTGATCATCTTGCTGAGAGCCTGCAAGACTTTGGGAGATGGTGCCATACTCAGCATATGAAGATATACCATTCAAGGCCAACTTTTAGAGAAAAAGAAAAAGTGGGGCTTAAGAAGAGTAGAAGACAGGTTTCATTGGAAAGGCCCATTTACTGGAGGGTTTATGGTTGGTCAAGACTCAGCATTCACAACTAAGGAATTTCTATCTGCACCCATCCTCACACTCCCTCCATCTTCCACTCACCTCAGACAAGTTCTGATCCCATACTATGCTTATATTTGCACTTGGCCTCTAGTTATATTCTTATCTCCCCCCTAGTCCTTTAAGAATGCCAAAAGGTAGTCCTAGAACAAGGCTTAGTTTGATCTATTTCTGCTTGATTAATTGACATATTTGCATTATGAAAATTCTTAAAAGCATGTACAAAAGTAGACAGAATAGTATAATGAACTGCACATATCTTTAACTGGCTTCAAAGATTATTTTTGCCAGTATTGTTTTATCTATCTACTCCATTGTTTTTTTCTCCCTCAGTTTAAAAGTTAATAAAATTGTGTTCATAGCAGCACAATTCACAATAGCTAAGATTTGGAAACAGCCTAGGTGCCCGTCAGCAGATGAGTGGATCCGAAAACTATGGTACATCTACACAATGGAATACTATGCTGCCATAAAAAAGAAGGAATTCTTACCATTTGTAGGAACCTGGATGGAATTGGAGAACATTATGCTAAGTGAAATAAGCCAGTCAATGAAAGAAAAATACCACATGATCTCACTCATTTGTGGATAATAAAAAACATTATAAACTGATGAACAAAAAGATAGATACAGAGGCAGTAAAGCATCAAACAGACTGTCAAATTACAGCGGGAAGGTTAGGGAAAGGTGGGGGAAATAAGAGATCAACCAAAGGACTTATATGCATGCATATAAGAGTAACCAACGGATGCAAAACATTGGGGGGTGAGGGCATGTATGGGAGTGGGGTGGGGAGGGCAATGATAAGATATGTACACATATAATACCTTAATAAAAAAAAAGTTAATAAAATTGGTATTAGAAGGCAGCTGCCTCATTCAAAGCCACCCTGTTAGAAGCAGATAAGATTATAATTTAGACCAAGTTTACAAAATTGGAGAAGGTTCTTTTGAGAGATTAAAACTGAGGGGAGCCCTAGTCGGTTTTGCTCAGTGGATAGAGCGTCAGCCTGCGGACTGAAAGGTCCCAGGTTCGATTCCAGTCAAGGGCATGTACCTTGTTGCAGGCACATCCCCAGTAGGGGGTGTGCAGGAGGCAGCTGATTGATGTTTCTCTCTCACTGATGTTTCTAACTCTCTATCTCTCTCCCTTCCTCTCTGTAAAAAAATCAATAAAATATATTTTAAAAAAAACTGAGGGGAAACAAAATAAAAAAGACAAAAGACAGACCCTGAGTGAAAACCACTTACCACCTTTTTCAGTAAATCCTCTCACCACAAGAAATTAAAGATCATTAGGAAAATAGGTGGGCAATATAATACATAAATCTTTTCAGGCCAAGAGATACATTTTTAAAATATTATTTCTAATGGTTAGAGTGTTATGTTTTATTCTGTGGAATTTAAATTGCTAGGAAATGAAAGATTACTATTCAGTGAACAACAGTAACAAAAATCTGCATGTCCATGCTCAATAATCTAAAAGGTAATATGGGGGAAAGCTTAATTTTTTTAATTGAAATTCAACGACTATAATTGAGAAGAGAGCTCAATTTACGTTATCTTACACCCACCCATATATCTTTTTTGGTGGTATCTTTATAAAGATAGTTTTAAGAGAGCAAAGACAATTTCTTTTTGAGGTAACTAAAGCACACTTCCTAATTAAAACAGAGACAGACATCTGGTCTTCTCCTAGGACTATGATCAAATGTTTTATTTTATAAAATCAGCAGCCCTGATTATTCTATTTGTTGTTCCTCCATCTGTCCTTTCAGTTCTGGCTAAATCTCATCCCCCTTCTCTCTCTACAGCATCCCCAAGTGCCTAAAGAACTCCCACCTGCTAAATGCTCAAAATATTTTAATTTTATTTTTCAATTCAAAAATATTTCCTACACACAGAATTAACCTCTGATGGTTTATTCGACACTCTTTCCATTCTTCGCAAACCTTACCTTTCTCAGCTTTCCAGCTCTATACCCTTGCCCCAGCTCCATTCCATATCTTTACTGATTTTAATGTTCTGACATTGAAAATAGTGGTAAGTGCTCTAAAGTGTCCTAAGAATGATGTATTGTGCCAAATACTATGGGTATATTACCTTTTATAAATCTATGACCGCTTGGAATACTGAAGAAGGGAACCTATTTGAATGGTAGACAGGAGCACAGAACCTCTACACTGCTGAAGCCTTGCAACTGAATCTCTGAGTCTCCAGGCACAAGCTAAACATTTAAAGATAGAACTTATGTGTTTATTAATAAGAACCACATATTAATGCCACCAAAACCTTATCCTTACAGTGCATTATATTCCGACTTTGGAACCCTATGATTTTTATGTTTAATAACAATCTAAACAATGTTCATACACTATAGCACCCCCTACTGTTTGATGGATCTAAACCTCATGGACAGTGTAATAGAAGCCCCTAAATTCGTTGGGCAAAGGAATGCTTCACACAGAATAGTCGCTAGCTAATTATTACCTCCATGATGGAGAGATCAAGTAGAAGTGGAAGAAGCCATAATTACTCTGTGAGAAATTCAGACTTGAGGAAAAATAGTGTATCCTGAAAGTGAAAACCTAAAATAATGGACCCAGGAAAACACAAATCATTTTTGTTAGTAAGCTATAGTTTCTACTCTTTGAGGTGTCTAGAAATAATATTTTGCTATAGCTATTTGCTATGATGGGTGAATCAAGCTAAAGTTTCTTCCATACATCTCAGTGAGGCAGGGAGGACATTGGTTTTAATTTCTTTTGCGTCTAAGTCATGGTTGCTCAACGTCAGCCCTTTTGATATTGGGGCCAGATCATTCATTGTTGTTGGGGGGCTGTCCTGTGCATTGCAGGATATTTAGCAGACAATAGCATCTCCAATCTCCAGTGGTGGCAACCAAAAGAAAATAAAAGGGGGGCTCCAGATATTGCCAGATGTCTCCTAGGGGGCAAAGTCATCCTCAGTTCAGAACCACTGTTTTAAGTTCTCAGACACACCCATCTGTGTGTAGCCTATTTTCCTTATCATCCCCACCCAACAAAAGCCAAACTCAATATAACATATGCATTTTTTCCCTAATCTATAAATTTTCTTCAGTGAACAGTTTTGAAAATTTAAAGAAACCATAAGTGGAATTGGTGACTTGCCTCTGGGATGATACATAAAAAGTGCTAAAAAAATGTTGGTTCCCACTCTCCCTTTTTGTTAAGGAATTTATAGCTTTTCAGGCTGATACTTGTCATTTCAGATACCTTATTTTAAAGGTAAGCTCACATATTTTGAATATGGCATTGCATTCAAAATAATATAACTAAAACTTACGATTTCTTCTATCTTTTCTTTCAATTAAGAGCAATGCAAGTATTAACTTTTAGGAAGAACACCAGAATTATAAATACTTACTTAGATCTTTAAAGGAAATGTTTTTTACACTTCAATGAATTCTTGCCAGGCGGTCTGGTCTTTAAAACACAGCACCTTCAACAATGATATCTAACAGTAACAGCCCACAGTACTTAGAGCATCCCACCCAAGTTTCTATGACGATACTTGAACTCATATAATTTAAATTCCAACTACCTAGTCTCTAAAGAAAAACCCCTTTCCTAATTCCTTAAAGCATTTTTAGTAATTTGTTGAAGGATGGAAAAGATTACTAAAATTTTCAATTACAGTTGACATTCATATTATTTTATACTATTGACCCAG